>NC_133333.1:96775173-97078673 GCF_042186555.1 Aquarana catesbeiana | reverse complement strand
TGAAGGACCATGGTATAACTTGCGAAGCCAGCTTGTGAAACCTGGACCAAGCCTGAATCGCGAGAGCACTTCCCATAAGTAACCCCACTCGAGGGAATCAAAAGCTTTCTCCGCGTCGAGTGAGGCCACCATTCCCATTGTCGTCTCGTCTGCTCTGTCTATGTGAGTAAGAAGGCGTCTGATATTAATATCAGTGCCTCTTCCGGGCACGAAGCCCGTTTGGTCCCTGTGGACAAGAGCAGTAATGACCAAATTAAGCCTATTAGCCAAAACTTTCGCCAATATTTTCGCATTCACATTTAGCAGAGAAATGGGGTGATACGAGGAGCATAATGTGGGGTCTTTTCCTGGCTTGGGGATCATGACTATAATCGCTTCACTCATTGTGTCAGGAAGTTTCTCGAGGTGTGTCGATGCAGAGAAGAGACTATGGAGTTTATCAACTAGTTCTGTAGCGTACTGCTTGTCCCAGAGTTTTTCCTGCCTGCATTGATTTAAGCGCCTGCATTATCTCCAAAGTCGTAATAGGGACGTCAAGTTTGTTACGACACGTTTTGGTGAGGGTCAGAATGTCAATATCAGCTAAATATGCCGTCAGGTCCTCCTTACTGTAATCTGTACAAGAGGTGTAAAGGGATTTGTAAAATTCTGTAAAACAGCAATTAATTCCATCTGGGGTATGAATCAGCTGTCCCTAGGGCTCCCTGATATGTGAGATGCTCATCCCTCCTGCCTGTTCTCTGGAAAGCCAGGCCAACAGCCTCCCAGATCTCTCCCCCTGTTCAAAGATCTGTTGGGATTGTGCTAGCATTTTCTTCTGGGTAAGAGAGGTGTGGAGGCGAACAACCTCCTTAGTCATAAACTGTAAATGTGAATAGTGTAGGGGGTCTCGAGTGCAAACAAAAAGAACCTCAGTGCTAATCGCCTCCCTCTCAGCCTCTATCAAATCCGCCCTGCGTTCCCTGCGAACTCTGGAAATGATGGTCTGGTAGTGTCCCCTCGTCGTGGCCTTGAAGGCATCCCACACAACCGTGGGCTCTGCCGAACCATCATTAACCGCCCAGTAGCCAATCAATTCAGTTCTGAATTGAGCATCAGCCACAGTGATCTTTGGGTTCTTCTTTACCTCTCTCACCAAGGCTCTTCTCCCCCGATAGCTCAGTTTGGCTGGACGGCCAGCTCTAGGAAGGGTTCTGGTCCTCCCAAACGTCTTCCATTTAAGTATTATGGAGGCCACTGTGCTCTTCGGAACCTTAGGTGCAGCAGAATTTTTTTTGTAACCTTGGCTAGATCTGTGCCTTGCCACAATTCTGTCTCTGAGCTCTTCAGGCAGTTCCTTTGACCTCATGATTCTCATTTGCTCTGACATGCACTGTGAGCTGTAAGGTCTTATATAAACAGGTGTGTGGCTTTCCTAATCAAGTCTAATCAGTATAATCAAACACAGCTGGACTCAAATGAAGGTGTAGAACCATCTCAAGGATGATCAGACGAAATGGACAGCCCCTGAGTTAAATATATAAGTGTCCCAGCAAAGGGTCTGAATACTTAGGACCATGTGATATTTCAGTTTTTCTTTTTTAATAAATCTGCAAAAATGTCATCGATTCTGTGTTTTTCTGTCAATATGGGGTGCTGTGCGTACATTAATGAGGACAAAAATGAACTGATTTTAGCAAATGGCTGCAATATAACAAAGAGTGAAAAATTTAAGGGGGTCTGAATACTTTCCGTCCCCACTGTAAATTGAAATCATATCCCCTCTCAAGCGTCTCTTCTCCAGAGAGAATAAGTTCAGTGCTCACAACCTTTCCTCATAACTAATATCCTCCAGACCCTTTATAAGCTTGGTTGCCCTTTTTTGTACTCGCTCCATTTCCAGAACATCCTTCCTGAGGACTGGTGCTCAGCTGATGGCACTGTTGCTATTTGCAAACTTTGTCTCAAGCACATCAAGTGTGGCAAAAACACCAACCATTTGGGTACCACATGCTTCACAAGGCATTTAACCTCCCACCACTCAGTCTGTTGGCAAGAGCACCTAAAAGCCACACAAAAGGGGAACTAATCTGTCCCTCCTCCTTAGTCACCTCAGTCTGCCCCTGCTATACCTCATGACTTCTCAGCAGTCTCCACTGACAGGAATGATGGTATAGCGCAGGGTGTCCCAGGTCCTTGCAGCATGTCTGCCAGCAGTATACCACCAGCTGTAGAATATAGCTGGAAAATTTCTCTGTCCCATCTGCTGCAGCGGAAAAAAAATACAGTCCCTGCCACACAAATGCCCAGCGTCTAATTGAAAGCTTGTCAAAGCTGCTGGCTCTACAACTTCTACCTTTCCACCTGGTGGATTCTGCCCTCTTCTGTGAATTTGCAGAATGTGCTGTACCACAATGCCAGGTTCCCAGTCGGTATTTCTTTTCACATAAGGCCATTCCAGCTCTCTACCATCATGTGGAAGGCAATGTTGTGGCATCGTTGGGCAAGGCAGTCACCCGCAAAGTCCACGTTACTGCTAATGCGTTGTCCAGCAAGCATGGGCAGGGACGATATATTTTGTTCACAGCACACTGGGTAACTCTGCTTGCAACTCAGAAGGATGCAGGATAGGGCTCAGTGCTGCAGTTTTTTGTGCCCCCACGTCTCCATACAGCTGGTGATGATGCCAGATTTGTCAGCTCTACCCCCTCGTCCTCCTCCATGCCCTCCTCTGCTGAATTGTCCTATGAACCTCAAGTACCCCCTAAGCGTTCAAAGGGCTATTAGATGAGTCAGGCTAAAAGGTTCCATGCAGTGCTCCAGCTGGTGTGTGTAGGGGACAGGAGCCACACCAGAGCAGAGACTCTTGCAGCTCTGCAGGGACAGGCCCAGAGGTGGTTCACACCATGCCAGCTGGAGCCAGGAATGGTGGTGTGTGGTAATGGCACAAACCTCCTGTCCGCCCTTAGACAGGAAAAGTTGACACATGTGCCATGCCTGGTACATGTCCTCAGTTTGGTGGTACAGCATTTCCTAAATAGGTACCCAGGGTTGGAAGATCTACTAAGCAGGCCAGAAGAGTCTGTAGCCATTTTAGGCTGTCATACTCAGCCAGTGCTCAGTTGGCGGGAATTCCACCTGCCCGTAAACTGCCTGATTTGTGACATGCCTACCAGGTGAAACTCGACTTTGGCAATGCTGCAGTGACTGCACATGCAGCAGAGGGCCATCAATGAGTACCTGTGTAAGTATGGCACAACGACAGGCTCAGGCTCAGGCCAGCTCAGCTTTTTTTCCCCACACCAATGGCTGTTCATAAAGGATGCATGCACTGTACTGTCACCATTTGAGGAGGCCACAAGGATGGTGAGCCGTGATAATGCTTGCATCAGTGACACAATCCCTGTTGTGTTCCTGCTGGAGCAGACTCTGCGTGGCATTATGGACAGGGCACTTGAGGTAGAGCAGTAGGATGAAGAGGAGGACTTCCTTTCCTCTCAAGGCCCACTTTATGCAGACACCATTGTTCCTATGCCACAGAACACACAAGAGGAGAGAGAGGAGGAGGAGGATTTTGACAGTTTCTGAGGCATTGAAGCACAGGAAGACATACGGTACATCAAACAGTAAGAGATGGTTTTCCATCTGCAGAATCCTTGGGAGTAGTACGTGGCAGGGAGGAGGCAGTTCTAGATACTATAATCCTCAGTGACCCCGAGGTCTTCTTCTCATGCCTCTGCAAAGTTACAGTGCATGGGCTCCCTCATGCTTCAAAGCCTGCGAAAGGACCTAAGAATACGTGGAGTAAAGGAAAAGGATCACTATTGGTTGGCAACCCTCCTTGACCACTGTTATAAGGGGAAAGTCTCAGATCTCATCCCTTCCCCACAGAGAGTGCAGAAGATGAAATCTCTTGAGGACACCTTAAAGAGTAGTTTATCAAACGTTTTCCAGACTCTGGTAGGTTACATTGTCGTGGAAAACATAGTTTTGAGGCTTCTGTTGGTCAAGAGAGGAGCGGTGGAGAAGGCGGCTGCCTAAGTGATGCATTTCTGAATGTTTTTAGTCCTCACCGCCCAGGTCTGTCACCTTCCACATCCCATCGGCAGCGTCTGCATCACATGGTTGAAAATTATCTAGGGGCGAAAACAGAGATGGAAATCTTTCCAGTCGATATTCCACTGGCTTACTGGGTCATGAGAATAGACCACTGGCCAGAACTTGCCCAGTATACTATTGAGCTGCTGGGCTGCCCTGCATCCAGCGTGATTTCTGAATGGGCATTCAGTGCTGCTGGAGGTTTTGTTACTGATCATAGAATGCGTCTGTCCACAGACTCCGTGCACCATCTGACTTTTATCAAAATGAATCAGTCCTGGATTACCAGCAGCTATGAAGCCCTTGATCCCAATGTCGCCGATTAAGTTTTATTTGGGATGTGGAAACTCTGCAGGACTTCTAGGCTGCCTAGTGTTGTGGGTGTTTATTTTATCTGGAAGAATGTTTTCGGTGTAGGTTTCATGGGCACAATTAACACCCAAAGACCAATTTTTCCATACTTGTTAGGCAGGTGCATATCATTGCATATTTTGACAGCAAGGCCAATTCTTACTTTCATCAAGAGTACCTCTATAGGATTATGATGTGAAGGTGCCACTGACACCCAAAGAACAATTTTTCTGCACCTGTTTGACAGGTGCATATCATTACAATTTTTGACAAGGCCAATTCTTGCTTTCATCAAGAGTACCTTTATAGGGTTACAGTGTGAAGGTGCCACCAACACCCAAAGAAAAATCTTTCCGCACCTGTTACAGAAGTAGAAATCCAAAGTCTGTGGCAGAGAATTTATCCAAAAAAATCTCTAATCTTGTTCCCAGTGCACTACATTGTGGCCTCATCATACAGACTGGGTCCCCAAGCTGTTGCTTACAAAATAAAGAAAGCTTGCAGGGAAAATTTCATTTTTTGGGCTTTATAAATGCAATTTTTGCTGTAGCAGCTTCTATACACAGTACAGATGTGCAACTTTACAGGTGGACTAAGGGGACCCCCCAGTCACTATATTGAAAGGAATCAATAAATCACTGCTCATTAAAAAATTATGTTTTTTACAAACTTTTTTTTTCATTGATACATGTCCCCCAGGGCAGTATGGGGGGCATATAAGCCTTCAAAATGGGCACTTTTGGTTTTTCACGTTCGGGTCCCATAGAGTTCAATGGGTTTTTTTATTTAGTTCTTAACCACTTCAGCCCCGGAAGGATTTACCCCCTTCCTGACCAGAGCACTTTTTACAATTTGGCACTGCGCCGTTTTAACTGCTAATTACGCGGCCATGCAATGCTGTACCCAAACAAAATTTGCGCCTTTTCTTCCCACAAATAGAGCTTTCTTTTGATGGTATTTGTTCACCTCTGCCGTTTTTATTTTTGCGCTATACACGGAAAAAGACCGAAAATTTTGAAAAAAAATGATATTTTCTACTTTTTGTTATAAAAAAAATCCAATAAACTCAATTTTAGTCATACATTTAGGCCAAAATGTATTCGGCCACATGTCTTTGGTAAAAAAAAGTCAATAAGTGTATATTTATTGGTTTGCACAAAAGTTATAGCGTCTACAAACTAGGGTAAATTTTCTGGAATTTACACAGCCTTTAATTTATGACTGCCTATGTCATTTCTTGAGGTGCTAAAATGGCAGGGCAGTACAAAACCCCCACAAATGACCCCATTTTGGAAAGTAGACACCCCAAGGACATTGCTGAGAGGCATGTTGAGCCCATTGAATATTCATTTTTTTTTGTCCCAAGTGATTGAATAATGACAAAAAAAAAAAAATTACAAAAAGTTGTCACTAAATGATATATTGCTCACACAGGCCATGGGCATATGTGGAATTGCACCCCAAAATATATTTAGCTGCTTCTCCTGAGTACGGGGATACCACATGTGTGGGACTTTTTGGGAGCCTAGCCGCGTATCGGGCCCCGAAAACCAATCACTGCCTTCAGGATTTCTAAGGGCGTAAATTTTTGATTTTACTCCTCACTACCTATCACAGTTTTGAAGGCCATAAAATGCCCAGATGGCATAAACCCCCCCAAATGACCCCATTTTGGAAAGTAGACACCCCAAGCTATTTGCTTTGAGGCATGTTGAGTCCATGAAATATTTTATATTTTGACACAAGTTGCGGGAAAGTGACAAATTTTTTTTTTTTTGCACAAAGTTGTCACTAAATGATATATTGCTCACACAGGCCATGGGCATATGTGGAATTGCACCCCAAAATACATTTAGCTGCTTCTCCTGAGTATGGGGATACCACATGTATGGGACTTTTTAGGAGCCTAGCCGCGTACGGGGCCCCGAAAACCAATTACCGCCTTCAGGATTTCTAAGGGTGTAAATTTTTGATTTCACTCTTCACTGCCTATCACAGTTTCTGAGGCCATGGAATGCCCAGGTGGCACAAACCCCCCCAAATGACCCCATTTTGGAAAGTAGACACCCCAAGCTATTTGCTGAGAGGCATGGTGAGTAAAAAAATGTGTCTCTTTCCCGCAACTTGTGTCACAATATAAAATATTCAATGGACTCGACATGCCTCTCAACAAATAGCTTGGGGTGTCTACTTTCCAAAATGGGGTCATTTGGGGGGGTTTTGAACTGTCCTGGCATTTTATGCACAACATTTAGAAGCTTATGTCACACATCACCCACTCTTCTAACCACTTGAAGACAAAGCCCTTTCTGACACTTTTTGATTACATGAAAAAATTATTTTTTTTGCAAAAAAATTACTTTGAACCCCCAAACATTATATATTTTTTTAAAGCAAATGCCCTACAGATTAAAATGGTGGGTGTTTTTTTTTTCACACAGTATTTGCGCGGCGATTTTTCAAACACATTTTTTGGGGAAAAAGCACACTTTTTTAAATTTTAATGCACTAAAACACACTATATTGCCCAAATGTTTGATGAAATAAAAAAGATGATCTTAGGCCGAGTACATGGATACCAAACATGACATGCTTTAAAATTGCGCACAAACGTGCAGTGGCAACAAAATTAATACATTTTTAAAAACCTTTAAAAGCCTTTACAGTTTACCACTTTAAATTTACAGAGGTTGTCTACTGCTAAAATTACTGCCCTCGATCTGACCTTCGCGGTGATACCTCACATGCGTGGTGCAATTGTTGTTTACATTTGACGCCAGACCGACGCTTGCGTTCGCCTTAGCGCGAGAGCAGGGGGGACAGGGGTGCTCTTTTTTTTTTTTTTTCTTTATTATTTTTTGCTTTTTTATCTTATTTTTAAACTGTTCCTTTCATTTTTTTTTTTAAATCATTTTTATTGTTATCTCAGGGAATGTAAATATCCCCTATGATAGCAATAGGTAGTGACAGGTACTCTTTTTTGAAAAAATTGGGGTCTATTAGACCCTAGATTTCTCCTCTGCCCTCAAAGCATCTGACCACACCAATATCGGTGTGATAAAATGCTTCCCTAATTTCCCAATGGCGCTGTTTACATCCGGCGAAATCTAAGTCATAAAATGCTCGTAGCTTCCGGTTTCTTAGGCCATAGAGATGTTTGGAGACACTCTGGTCTCTGATCAGCTCTATGGTAAGCTGGCTGAATCACCGGCTGCATTCTCAGGTTCCCTGTTGAGACAAGAGAGCCAGAGAAAAACACGGAAGACGGTGGGGGGGGGGCATTTCCTCCCACTGCTTGTAAAAGCAGTCTAGAGGCTAATTAGCCGCTAGGATTGCTTTTACATGAAAGCCGACCGCTGGCTGAAAAGAATAATACCAAGATGATACCTAAACCTGCAGGCATCATTCTGGTATAACCACTCAAAGTAGTGAATGGCGTACCTGAAGACAAAAAAATGATTAACAATAAAGCACAGTAAACGGTAAAGTATAAAAAATTGCATACCTGAAAAGCAAACATGATAAAACATAATAACAATAAAACATTGCAGAATAGAATACAGTAAAAAAGAGCAGAACAATAGAGAGAGAATAGAGAGAGAGAGAACAATAAAACAACAACTATTTTTTTTTATTTTATATTTTTGTTTGTGTTTTTTTTTTACACTTTTTTTTGTAACTGTAAGTTTTATAACTGTAACCGGTTCCAGGTTTGGGTCTCTCAAAATGCGATGGCATCTTGGGAGACCCTGTGAAAGTGTGCCTAGTCTGTGCAATGCTGTACCCTACGCTAATACTCAACTAGTGCATGATAGCGTTCAAAACATTCACCAATGCAAAGACCAGGATTGTCAGGACAGGAGGGACAATAATAGCAGGTGTCACGCCTATATCCGCTCTTGCTGCAGACACGACTCGGGAGGACATAAAGAAAATGCCTCTCATGCAGCCGACTGCATTTGGTTGGGGATGTGAATGGGGGAAGTACGGGCGCTGCAGAAGTGGTGGGTTCCCAATTAGGATTGGCGAATGCAGCAGGAAGGGCATTATGGGCACGATGGGCCTGTGTTTGTCTTTTTGTTGGCAGCGGGACACTACTTGTGCTTGCCACCTCGCCAGCTTGAGCTGCACTTATGGGACTCGCCACGTCACCAAGTGTTACTGCAGTGCTGGTTTGACTACGACCGGGGTGTACTAGGCCGCTGGCGCTAGCCAGTTGACCAAAACGCTACCAAAAAAACTGTTAGCGATCGCAGGGATCAGGCCTGACTCTGTGAATGCTGCAGTTATGTGTTTAGTGTTTTGTAAGTGACAGTGATCGATCGATACTGCACTTGGGTGGGCTGGGCTGGGCTTGGGTGGGCTGGGCCGGGCGGAGGGGCAAAACGCAGATGCTAGCAGGTATCTGGGTTGATCCCGCTAACACTGCGTTTTTGGGAACCCTAAACTGCTGGGGACACTAGTATAGATCTGATCGGATCAGATATTGATCCGTTCAGATACTATACCACTAAGGGAGGTGTACAGTGCGTGCGTGGGTGTTAGCGCTACTGGCACTAACCTGACGCTGCCTGGGGCTGGTGCTTACCAGTTCACCAAAACGCTACCAAAAAAACTGTTAGCGATCGCAGGGATCAGGCCTGACTCTGCGAACGCTGCAGTTATGCGTTTAGTGTTTTGTAAGTGTCAGTGATCGATTGATACTGCACTTGGGTGGGCTGGGCCGGGCGGAGGGGCAAAACGCAGGTGATAGCAGGTATCTGGGCTGATCCCGCTAACAGTGTGTTTTTGGGAACCCTAAACTGCTGGGGATGCTAGTATAGATCTGATCGGATCAGATATTGATCCGTTCAGATACTATACCACTAAGAGAGGCGTATGCTGCGTGCGTGGGTGTTAGCGGTACTGGCGCTAATCTGATGCTGCTTGGGGCTGGTGCTTACCAGTTCACCAAAACGCTACCAAAAAAACTGTTAGCGATCGCAGGGATGAGGCCTGACTCTGCGAACGCTGCAGTTATGCGTTTAGTGTTTTGTAAGTGACAGTGATCGATCGATACTGCACTTGGGTGGGCTGGGCTGGGCTGGGCCGGGCGGAGGGGCAAAACGCAGGGGCTAGCAGGTATCTGGGCTGATCCCGCTAACACTGCGTTTTTGGGAACCCTAAACTGCTGAGGACGCTAGTATAGATCTGATCAGATCAGATATTGATCCGTACAGATACTATACCACTAAGGGAGGCGTATGCTGCGTGCGTGGGTGTTAGCGGTACTGGCGCTAATCTGACGCTGCCTGGGGCTGGTGCTTGCCAGTTCACCAAAACGCTACCAAAAAAACTGTTAGCGATCGCAGGGATGAGGCCTGACTCTGCGAACGCTGCAGTTATGCGTTTAGTGTTTTGTAAGTGACAGTGATCGATCGATACTGCACTTGGGTGGGCTGGGCTGGGCTGGGCCGGGTGGAGGGGCAAAACGCAGGTGCTAGCAGGTATCTGGGCTGATCCCGCTAACACTGCGTTTTTGGGAACCCTAAACTGCTGGGGACGCTAGTATAGATCTGATCAGATCAGATATTGATCCGTACAGATACTATACCACTAAGGGAGGCGTATGCTGCGTGCGTGGGTGTTAGCGGTACTGGCGCTAATCTGACGCTGCCTGGGGCGACGCATATCACCGCCGGGCGATCAGGGGGCTAAACCTTTATTCGGTAATAAACGGCGGGTGCCCTGACACTATAAAAAATAAACGAGCTAACCAGCGTCACCCGTAACAGTTATACGGTGATCATTGGTGAAAGGGTTAACTAGGGGGCAATCAAGGGGTTAAAACCTTTATTAGGTAGTATATGGGGGTCCCTGACACTATAAAACACTGACGGCGAACCTAAATATTTACGTCCCTAACTAGCGTCATCAGCGACACTAATACAGCGATCAGAAAAATGATCGCTTAGCGACACTGGTGATGGGGGGTGATCAAGGGGTTAAAACTTTATTGGGGGGGGTTAGGGGGTATCCTAGACCTAAAGGGGGCTAACCCTAACTGCCCTAACACAGTAACTGTCACAAACTGACACCATGCAGTAATCAGAAAAAAAAACTGCTTGGTGTCAGTGTGACGGGGGGGGAGGGGTGATTGGGGGGTGATCGGGGGGCGATCGGGGGGGATGGGGGGTGTAAAGTATGCCTGGCATGTTCTACTGTGTATGTGTTGTGCAACTCACTCAGATGTCTTCTCTCCTCAGCGCCGGAACGGAAACTGCCGAGCCGAGCCGAGGAGAGATGACATCACATCCTCTGCCTGTGTGTACTACACACAGGCAGGGGAGGATTCTCATTGGCTGGGAGCGATCGTGAGGGGGGGGCCATGAATGGATGGCCTCCCCCTCATTACTGAACGCTCCCAGACCAAAGCTGACCGCCTCTGGCACCGGGGGGGGTCTGATCGGACCCCCCACCCGCGGGAGGCAGATCACGTATGGGTACGTGATTCTGCCTGCCCATGCCATTCTGCTGACGTATATCAGCGTGAGGCGGTCGGCAAGTGGTTAACTTTCGCAATGTTTGAAAGTTCTGGTGCAAACCGAACAGGGGATCGTTCGGCCCATCCCTAATGGTGGCCTTTACATAGATACTGTTATTTTGCCCTGAATAGGCATTGTGGCTTTAAATAACTCTTACAGTCCTTTTCTAGGGATGAGCCGAACTCCCTCCTGTTCGGTTCGCAGCAGAACATGCGAACAGGCAAAAAATTTGTCAGAACACGAACACCGTTAAAGTCTTTTTTCGGGAGCAGTGATTTTTTTTATGCTTAAAGTGAAACAATAAAAATTAAATATTCCTTTAAATATTGTGTCTGGGGGTGTCTGTAGTATGCCTGTAAAGTGGCACAGTTTTCCCGTGTTTAGAACAGTACCACAGCAAAATGACATTTCTAAAGGAAAAATTGTCATTTAAAACTAATCGTGCTGTAATGAATTGTCGAATCTCAGCAATATGGATAAAACTCATTAAAAAAAAGAGCATGGGATCCCCCCCAGTCCATTACCAGGCCCTTTGGGTCTGGTATGAGTATTAAGGGGAACACCGAACCAAAATTAAAAAAAAAATTTGGTTGGATTTTAGGGGGACCCGTTACCATTTCACACAGGGGGTGAGGCTTGGGTCTGGGGGTCCCCTTGTTAAAGGGGGCTTCCATATTCCGATAAGGCCCCTGCCCGCAGACCTCCACAACCACCGGACAAGGGTTGTGGGGATGAGGCCCTTGTCCCCATCAACATGGGGACAAGGTGCTTTGGGGAGCTACCCCAAAGCACTCTCCCCATGTTGAGTGCATGTGGCCTGGTACGGTTCAGGAGGGGGGGGCGCTCTCTTGTCCCCCCTCTTTTCCTGCGGCCTGCCAGGTTGCATGCTCAGATAAGGGTCTGGTATGGAATTTGGGGGTGCCCCTACACCATTTTGTTAAAAAAATTGGCCCAGGCTTCCCCTTAATTTCTATATCAGACCTGAAGGGCCTGGTATGGATTTTAGGGGGACCCCACGCAATTTTTAAAAAAAATTTTGGTGCGGGGTTCCCCTTAATATTCATACCAGACCCAAAGGGCCTGGTAATGGACTGGGGGGATCCCATGCTCTTTTTTTGCAATAAGTTTTAACTATATTGCCGAGACCCGACAATTCATTACAGCCACGCTCCGTTTTAAATGACAATTTCTCCTTTAGAAATGTCATTTTGCTGTGGTACTGTTCTAAACACGGGAAAAATGTGCCACTTTACAGGCATACTATAGACACCCCACAGGCACAATATTTAAAGGAATATTTAATTTTTATTGTTTCACTTTAAGCATTAAAAAAATCACTGCTCCCGAAAAAACGGGCGTTTAATTTTTTTTTTTTTTTAGCATTGATACATGTCCCCTGGGGCAGGACCCAGGTCCCAAAACACTTTTTAAGACAATAACTTGCATATAAGCCTTTAAAATGAGCACTTTTCTAGTCTTTTCCCTTTCCCAGCCTGTGATTAAACAGTAAATTAAGAAGCAGTGGACTTCTGAGCTCACACTGCTCTCCTCATCATGTCCCTTGGCTAGGGATGAGCCGAACACCCCCCGGTTCGGTTCGCACCAGAACCCGCGAACGGACCGAAAGTTCGCACGAACGTTAGAACCCCATTGACGTCTATGGGACTCGAACGTTCGAAATCAAAAGTGCTCATTTTAAAGGCTAATTTGCATGGTATTGTCCTAAAAAGGGTTTGGGGACCCGGGTCCTACCCCAGGGGACATGTATCAATGCAAAAAAAACTTTTAAAAACGGCCGTTTTTTCGGGAGCAGTGATTTTAATGATGCTTAAAGTAAAAAAAAAAAAGTGAAATATTCCTTTAAATATCGTACCTGGGGGGTGTCTATAGTATGCCTGTAAAGTGACGCGTGTTTCCCATGTTTAGAACAGTCCCTGCACCAAATGTCATTTTTAAAGGAAAAAATCTCATTTAAAACTGCTTGCGGGTTTAATGTCATGTCGGGTCATGGCAATATGGATGAAAATCAGTGAGACAAACGGCATGGGTACCCCCCAGTCCATTACCAGGCCCTTTGGGTCTTGTATGGATATTAAGGGGAACCCCGCACCCAAATTAAAATAAGGAAAGGTGTGGGGCCACCAGGCCCTATATACTCTGAACAGCAGTATACAGGCAGTGCAAACAAGACAGGGACTGTAGGTTTGTTGTTAAGTAGAATCTGTTTGTAATTTTGAACATTTTTAACGTGTTTAGCTCCAGCCAAAAAATCTTTTCTAAGCTTTTTGGAAAACATAGGGAAGGGTTATCACCCCTGTGACATTTGTTTTGCTGTCTTTCCTCCTCTTCAGAAGATTTCACCTCACTTTTTTGTCCCAATGAAAAATGTTTTTTGAAAATTTGGGTTTTTTTGTGGAACAAGGATTGGAAAGCATCAGTGGAAAGGAGAAATTGTTTTCCCATATTAACTCTTACAGGAGAGAATTTCCCTTCCTAGGGGTAGATTTCATCTCACTTCCTGTTGTCTCCTTCCGTTTGCAAGTAGGAGTCGTTTGTAAGTTAGATGTTTGAAAGTAGGGTCCTGCCCTATATACTCAGCAGAAATTTGGGCCTTAGGTGTTGCTGTGGCCACAACACTGTAAGCCCTCACAGGGCCCTGCTGTGAAATATTAGATCAAGAATTGTAATTACATGCCCCTGTTGAACAGGAGCTGAAAAATTAGGCCTTAGGCACTGGTGCTGGTGCCACAACACTGCAACCCCTCACAGACACTCTAGTTGGAACGCAGGAACGAGCCCTGCTGCAAATTATTGCTTCAAAAATTGTAATTACACGCCCCTGTTAGACAGGGGCAGAAAAATTGGGCCTTAGGCACTGGTGCTGGTGCCACAACACTGCAACCCCTCACAGACACTCTAGTTGGAACGCAGGAACGAGCCCTGCTGCAAAGTATTGCATCAAAAATTGTAATTACACGCCCCTGTTAGACAGGGGCAGAAAAATTGGGCCTTAGGCACTGGTGCTGGTGCCACAACACTGCAACCCCTCACAGACACTCTAGTTGGAACGCAGGAACGAGCCCTGCTGCAAAGTATTGCATCAAAAATTGTAATTACACGCCCCTGTTAGACAGGGGCAGAAAAATTGGGCCTTAGGCACTGGTGCTGGTGCCACAACACTGCAACCCCTCACAGACACTCTAGTTGGAACGCAGGAACGAGCCCTGCTGCAAAGTATTGCATCAAAAATTGTAATTACACGCCCCTGTTAGACAGGGGCAGAAAAATTGGGCCCTAGGCACTGGTGCTGGTGCCACAACACTGCAACCCCTCACAGACACTCTAGTTGGAATGCAGGAACGAGCCCTGCTGCAAAGTATTACATCAAAAATTGTAATTACACGCCCCTGTTAAACAGGGGCTGAAAAATTGTGCCTTAGGCACTGGTGGTGGCGCCCAGAACCAAAAATGTTCTTACAAGCTATCAGCGTGATGATTGAGGAGGAAGAGGATAATTACTCAGGGATAGTCACTCAGCATCAGCATAGGCAGTCTTTGAAGGGATCTGAGATTTCAAAAAAAATTATTCGGTTACATCAGCATCAGGTGCTTGGTAGCTGGTGGTGATCCAAGACTCATTCATTTTTATGAAGGTCAGCCGATCGACCGAGTCGGTGGACAGACGCACCCTGTGATCGGTTACCACGCCTCCAGCAGCACTGAATGTGCGTTCCGAAAGAACGCTGGATGCAGGACAGGCCAGTAGCTCAATTGCATACTGTGCAAGCTCTGGCCAGTGATCCATCCTCAAGACCCAGTAACCCAGAGGATTTTCGGTGGGAAAGGTGTCCAAGTCTGATCTTGCCCCTAGGTATTCCTGCACCATGTAAAACAGACGCTGGCGATGGTTGCTGGAACCGATCATACCTTGGGGCTGCGGACCAAAAAATTGTCTGAACGCATCGGTCAGACGGCCACCTTCTCCACCGCTCCTTCTTTGACTGACCGAAGCCTCAGCAACACGTTGTCCAGAAACAGGAGTTTGTAACCTCCCAGTCTCTGGGAACGCGTTGCACAGACCTTTCTGCAAGGCCTCCCGAAGATGTTTCATCCTCTGCTCCCTCTGCGATGGCAAGATAAGGTCCGCAACCTTACCCTTGTAACGTGGATCAAGGAGGGTTGCCAGCCAGTATTGGTCCTTCTCCTTGATACCACGAATACGAGGATCCTTACGCAGGCTTTGCAGGATCAGGGAGGCCATGCAGCGTAGGTTTGCTGAGGCATTCGGTCCGGAGTCCTCTGGGTCACTAAGAACGACATGGTCCGCAGCCACCTCCTCCCAGCCACGTACAAGTCCATGTGTTTCTTGGGACTGATCCCTTAAAGACTGCTGCTGATGCTGAGTGCCAGGCTCCACCTCCATACTGACACAATCTTCCTCCTCCTCCTCTTCCTCCTCGTCCTCTTCCTGTGTGATCGGCGGGCACGCAGGAACACTGTCTGGATAAAGGGGGCCTTGAGAGCTAAGGAAGTCCTCCTCTTCCTGCCTCTGTTCTGCCTCAAGTGCCCTGTCCATTATTCCACGCAGCGTGTGCTCCAACAGGTGGACAAGGGGGACAGTGTCACTGATGCATGCACTGTCACTGCTCACCATCCTCGTGGCCTCCTCGAATGGTGACAGGACAGTGCATGCATCCCTGATCATGGCCCACTGGCGTGGGGAAAAAAAACCAAGCTCCCCTGACCCTGTCCTGGTGCCATAGTCGCACAGGTACTCATTGATGGCCCTCTGCTGCGTGTGCAGCCGCTGCAGCATGGCCAACGTTGAGTTCCACCTGGTGGGCATGTCACAGATTAGGCGGTTCTTGGGCAGGTTAAACTCCTTTTGGAGGTCCGTCAGCCGAGCACTGGCATTATATGACCGGCGGAAATGCACACAGACTTTCCTGGCCTGCCTCAGGACATCCTGTAAGCCCGGGTACCTGCCCAAGAACCGCTGCACCACCAAGTTAAGGACGTGAGCCAAACAGGGCACATGGGTCATTTGTCCCTGTCGGAGGGCAGAGAGGAGGTTGGTGCCATTGTCGCAAACCACCATTCCTGCCTTAAGTTGGCGTGGCGTCAACCACCTCTGAACCTGCCCCTGCAGAGCTGACAGAACCTCTGCCCCAGTGTGGCTCCTGTCCCCCAAGCACACCAGCTCAAGCACCGCATGGCATCTTTTGGCCTGCGTACTTGCGTAGCCCCTTGAACGCCTACGGAGCACCGCTGGTTCCGAGGAAGAGGCCATGGAGGAAGAAGAAGAGGAGGGGGTGGAGGAGAGAGGTGTGTCACAATCAGCATTTTGGAGGCGTGGTGGCGGAACAACCTCCAACACTACTGCACCTTGTCCTGCATCCTTCCCAGCTGCCAGCAGAGTCACCCAATGCGCCGTGAAACTTAGGTAACGTCCCTGTCCATGCCTGCTGGACCATGAGTCAGCGGTAATATGCACCTTACCGCTGACCGCCCTGTCCAGCGAGGCATGGACATTGCCTTCCACATGCCGGTAGAGAGCCGGAATCGCCTTCCGTGAGAAAAAGTGGCGTTTGGGTACCTGCCACTGAGGAACCGCACATTCCACAAACTCACGGAAGGGGGCAGAGTCTACCAACTGAAAAGGCAGCAGTTGAAGTGCTAGCAATTTTGCCAAGCTAGCATTCAACCGCTGGGCATGTGGATGGCTGGGAGCAAACTTCTTTCGGCGGTGCAGCAGCTGGGGCAGGGAAATTTGCCTGGTACAATCTGACGTCGGTGTACCAAAAGCAGATTGCCCACAAGTACTTGGCTGTGACACACCTAATTCTACACCTTCATTCCTCTCACTGCAGGTCTCAGAGAGGACTGAAGGTCTAGTGGGGTTGGAAATCTCAGCTGATGAGGAGCAAGGAGAGATCCTCTTTGTTCTTTGGTGTGGGTCTTTTAGATACGCTTGCCAACGAACTGCATGGCAGGTCAACATATGTCTGGTCAAGCATGTGGTACCCAAGCGGGAGATATTTTGGCCACGCGAGATACGCTTGAGACATATGTTGCAAATAGCAGCGGTGCGATCTGATGCACTCGTCTCAAAAAAGGCCCACACCAAAGAACTTTTTGAATAACGCGCAGAGACTGCAGCGCCCTGCACATGTGGAGCTTTGGGGTGTGATGCAGTCAATGTGCTGCCCTTAGGCTGGCCCCTGGAGGGCATCCTGCCTCGTTGGTGATGTGCTGCCGCCTCCTCCTCCTCCTCCTCCTCCTCCTCCTCCTCCTCTCTCCTATCAGGCACCCACGTTGAGTCAGTGACCTCATCATCCCCTCCCTCCTCATCACTGGAGCAAACCTGGCAGTATGCTGCAGCAGGGGGAGCATGACTGCCAGATTGCTGTCCTTCTTGGGCACCCCCTCTGTCCGCGCTCATGTTACTGCCTTCATCGAGCTCAGTATCGTCATCAGAGCCTTCCAAACGCTGGGCATCCTCCTGGAGCATGTACCCAACACTGTGGTCAAACAGTTCGAGGGAATCCTCATGAGGACATGGTGGAGCTAGGGAAGGAGTCACTGATGACATTGAGCTGAGGGAAGAGGCCGCTGCTTTGCCAGACAAAGCACCCTGGGCATGGGTGAGAGAGGATGAGGAGGATGAGGACGGCTTGGTCATCCACTCGACCAAGTCTTCCGCATGTTGCGGCTCAACATGGCCAGCTGCCGAAAAAAAGGCCAAGCGTGTCCCATGGCCACGTGCTGATGAGGATGCACCGTCTCCATGACCAGCACTAGACACAGAGCCTGCTTGCCCTCTCTTATTGGCTTGTGACTGTCTGCCTCTCCTTCTTGGCCTTCCAGACATACTAATGGCCTGTAGCTGCACTAAGCTGGGATAGAACACCTGTAATTTTCTTCAAGTAGCTTTATATACTGTAACCAGACAAGCCTGCCTGTCAGTAGGAAGATAACAGGAACGGATCTAGCTGAACACTGTGAGCAGGACGCACTGTACTAAATGTAAATAGTCTAGCTGCCTGACCGTGGTACTAATAGGATCAAATAGAACACCTGTAATTTTCTTCAGGTAGCTTTATATACTGTAACCAGACAAGCCTGCCTGTCAGTAGGAAGATAACAGGAACGGATCTAGCTGTACACTGTGAGCAGGACGCACTGTACTAAATGTAAATAGTCTAGCTGCCTGACCGTGGTACTAATAGGATCAAATAGAACACCTGTAATTTTCTTCAGGTAGCTTTATATACTGTAACCAGACAAGCCTGCCTGTCAGTAGGAAGATAACAGGAACGGATCTAGCTGAACACTGTGAGCAGGACGCACTGTACTAAATGTAAATAGTCTAGCTGCCTGACCGTGGTACTAATAGGATCAAATAGAACACCTGTAATTTTCTTCAGGTAGCTTTATATACTGTAACCAGACAAGCCTGCCGGTCAGTAGGAATTTAACAGGAACGGATCTAGCTGAACACTGTGAGCAGGACGCACTGCACTAAATGTAAATAGCAGGAACGGATCTAGCTGAACACTGTGAGCAGGACGCACTGCACTAAATGTAAATAGCAGGAACGGATCTAGCTGAACACTGTGAGCAGGACGCACTGCACTAAATGTAAATAGCAGGAACGGATCTAGCTGAACACTGTGAGCAGGACGCACTGCACTAAATGTAAATAGCAGGAACGGATCTAGCTGAACACTGTGAGCAGGACGCACTGCACTAAATGTAAATTGCAGGAACGGATCTAGCTGAACACTGTGAGCAGGACGCACTGCACTAAATGTAAATAGTCTAGAAGATAACAGGAACGGATCTAGCTGAACACTGTGAGCAGGACGCACTGCACTAAATGTAAATAGCAGGAACGGATCTAGCTGAACACTGTGAGCAGGACGCACTGCACTAAATGTAAATAGCAGGAACGGATCTAGCTGAACACTGTGAGCAGGACGCACTGCACTAAATGTAAATAGCAGGAACGGATCTAGCTGAACACTGTGAGCAGGACGCACTGCACTAAATGTAAATTGCAGGAACGGATCTAGCTGAACACTGTGAGCAGGACGCACTGCACTAAATGTAAATAGTCTAGAAGATAACAGGAACGGATCTAGCTGAACACTGTGAGCAGGACGCACTGCACTAAATGTAAATAGCAGGAACGGATCTAGCTGAACACTGTGAGCAGGACGCACTGCACTAAATGTAAATAGCAGGAACGGATCTAGCTGAACACTGTGAGCAGGACGCACTGCACTAAATGTAAATAGCAGGAACGGATCTAGCTGAACACTGTGAGCAGGACGCACTGCACTAAATGTAAATTGCAGGAACGGATCTAGCTGAACACTGTGAGCAGGACGCACTGCACTAAATGTAAATAGTCTAGAAGATAACAGGAACGGATCTAGCTGAACACTGTGAGCAGGACGCACTGCACTAAATGTAAATAGCAGGAACGGATCTAGCTGAACACTGTGAGCAGGACGCACTGCATTAAATGTAAATAGTCTAGATAGAAGATAACAGGAACGGATCTAGCTAAACTGAATACAGTGTATATATATATATGCAACACCTGGGATGCATATATATACACAATACACTGTAAGTGCAGCTAACTGACTGACTGTTCTGCCTAATCTATCTAACTCAAATCAAATGACACTGTCTCTCTCTCTCTCTATCTCTCAGCACACCGGAACACACACTACACAGGGCCGCCGTGCAGGCGGCCTTATATAGTGTGGGGTGTGTACTAAATCCCCTGAGCCATAATTGGCCAAAGCCACCCTGGCTTTGGCCAATTACAGCTCTCTCTACTGACGGCGCTGTGATTGGCCAAGCATGCGGGTCATAGTGCATGCTTGGCCAATCATCAGCCAGCAATGCACTGCGATGCCGCAGTGAATTATGGGCCGTGACGCGCCACACGAATTTAGCGCGAACGGCCCATAACGTTCGCAATTCGGCGAACGATCGAACAGCCGATGTTCGAGTCGAACATGGGTTCGACTCGAACACGAAGCTCATCCCTACCCTTGGCAATACATGAGCACTACAGTACAACCGACTTGCTCCGCATGCTGCCACTTACTCAGCCAGTCTGAGATATGCTATTCAATGGCTTGCAAGAGGTTGATACCAAGTCAAATTTTGGTGCTTACACTGCTCACATTAAAAAGTAATACATTTAACAACATTAATTAATACGTTATTAACTTCAACATCTACCCAAATTTCCACTTTCATCATGATCCATTTGCTATGGCCTATATTGTGAACAGCAAAAGGTTGGGTCACACATTACAGCATTCCAATGCACTGGTAATTTACACTTTGCTATACCTCTGTGTTGTTTTAATGTAGGTTGTGGCACACAATAATGTGGGTCACTTTAAGGTATTGTATAAAAAATTGTCTAATATCCGAAGTCAGGATTTAAACACACAAGAAGTTTATATCTAATAATGTAACAGCAGCTAGCATCAGGGCCGTCTTTAACACAGGGCAAAAGGGGCAGCTGCCCTGAGCCCTCGCATCGCTGTGGATGGAGGGGGGTACAGAGGTGAACTGTGGATGGAGGAGGGTATAGAGGTGAACTGTGGATGGAGGGGGTACAGAGGTGAACTGTGGATGGAGGGGGTACAGAGGTGAACTGTGGATGGAGGGGGTACAGAGGTGAACTGTGGATGGAGGGGGGTATAGAGGTGAACTGTGGATGAAGGGGGGTATAGAGGTGAACTGTGGATGGAGCAGGGTATAGAAGTGAACTGTGGATGAAGGGGGGTACAGAGGTGAACTGTGGATGGAGGGGGGTACAGAGATGAACTGTGGATGGAGGGGGTACAGAGGTGAACTGTGGATGGAGGGGGGTACAGAGGTGAACCGTGGATGGAGGGGGGTACAGAGGTGAACCGTGGCTGGATGGGGGTGCAGAGGTGAACTGTGGATGGAGAGGGGTACAGAGGTAAACTGTGGATGGAGGGAGTACAGAGGTGAACTGTGGATGGAGGGGGGTACAGAGGTGTACTGGATGGAGGGGGGTACAGAGGTGAACTGTGGATGGAGGGGGTACAGAGGTGAACTGTGGATGGAGGGGGGTACAGAGGTGAACTATGGATGGTTACTTTGGGGGGGGGGGGGATATGCAAGTATTGCCCCTTGTGCTGATTTTTTTCTGTGCCCTGCATGATACAAACACCTCACAGTACACACTCCCAATCCCTGTGTGTCATCCTGGACTCTTGTATCTCCCCCTTCCCCCCATCATCCTGGACTCCCCTATTCCCCCCCCCCCGCATGATCTTGAACTCCCCCGTCCCCCCCCCAGTCATCCTGGACTCCCCTACCCCCCATCATCCTGTACTGTCTCTCTCCCCCGCCATCATTATTATTATTATTATACAGGATTTATATGACGCAGACAGTTTGCGCAGCGCTTTACAACATGAAGGCAGACAGTATAGTTACAATACAATTCAATACATAAGTTTAGGTGTGTAGGTTTGTTTTTTGGAATGTTGGGATGGAGAGAAAATTTGCATGGGGCCTCCAAGAAAATGTTTGCCCAGGGTCCAATCAATAATAAAGACGGCCCTGGCAAGCATAAATATTGTTTAATTGCAATATATGTATAAACGAAAGTACGTATGCAGCGATAAAAGTAGGAAGTAGATGAAGCTCAAAGAAAACAGTGAAAGAAGGAAGCAAGATCCCCACACCAGCTTCAATGTACATACACCACCGTGCTCACATCTAATCTTCTTACCAAACAGGCAAATGTTACAGGCATTTGGATATATAACACTTGGAGTGTCTCCCCATTGCAGCGTCATCCACTCTCACACTGTATAATCAGCACAGATGATCTCTAGCATAGGATCCACTATTGTCTCCACTGTTCGATCATATACAGCAACTCCAATTGAAATCAGTAGAAGGAATGTGCCCCATAAGGAAAATAAAGAGGCACATAATGAAGCCCGCACAAAATTATCATTGAAGATTAATTATTAAAAGGTACTCACAAACAAACTGATTAAATGAGCATAAGATCAATAACTTTCAGGGCCAGTTCACGCCACATGCAGTCCAGTGCGTTTTTTTTTCTGCATCAAAAATGCATGGAAAGTAGGTTATATGGTTTTCAATGGCATAGTTTGCACCAGTGCTTGCAGTTTCAGTGCGTTTCAGTTTGAGAAAAAAAGTAGAACATTCTGCATTTTTCATGCACTGGTCCATACTGGAACGCTGTCAAACGCATCAATAATGCGCTGGAACGCACAAAAAATGCAGTGGAACACACATGTCCTTATTTAAGGTTAAGAAAAAAGAGGGGGGATGCATTGGACTGCATCAAAAACGCACCAAAAATGCATCAAAAACACACTGGAACGCATAAAAAATGTGCATGCAGAAAAGCATCTGGAATGCATCCAGACTGCGTTTCTATGGTGTGAACTGGCCCTTAAAGGAACTGCGGTGGTAGAATGCCTGCGTCCTCAGAACATCACCTGATGCATTTTGGGCCATCGTTGCGTCTCTGATTTCGATTGAAGTTGCTGTATATGATCGGACAGTGGAGACAATAGTGGATCCTATGCCTAGAGATCACCTGTTAACCCTTTTCTTTGAACTTCATCTACTGCCTACTTTTAGCGCTGCATACAGACTTTACTTTAAGGTATTACTCTTATTTTGAATGGGCTGCCGATTCACATAAATGAAAAAAAAAATGTAATGCAGCATTTGTTTACAATGGAGAGCACCAGAAGACACAATATTGCATCATAGTGCATTGTGGTGTGCTGTATTTAGTGAGCATTGTTGCTGCATTGCCTTTTAAAGTGAATAGCACTGCAATCTGTTCAAGCACGTTGTAGCTACACACATATTATTGCAATATAAAAGTGTGATTCAGACCTATCAGTGGTTCAGGATAAGGGTAAGTTTAATAACAAGATCCATTATACACAGTGGTGTGCAGTAGGGATGAGCCGAACACCCCCTGTTCGGTTCGCAGCAGAACATTTGAACAGGCAAAAAATTTGTGCCAACAAGCGGACACTGTTAAAGTCTATGGGACACGAACATGAAAAACCAAAAGTGCTAATTTTAAAGGCTTATATGCAAGTTATTGCCAGAAAAAGTGTATGGGGACCCGAGTACTGCACCAGGGGACATATATCAATGCAAAAAAAGTTTTAAAAACTGCCGTTTTTTTCAGGAGCAATGATTTTAATAATTCTTAAAGTGAAACAATAAAAATGAAATATTCCTTTAAATATTGTGCCCGGGGGGTCTCCTTAGTCTGTCTATAAAGTAGCGCATCTTTCCCATGTTCATAACAGTACCACAGCAAAATGACATTTCTAAAGGAAAAAAAATGAAAACTGCTCGCGGCTATAATGTATTGTCGGATCCCGGCAATATAGATAAAAATCATTGAAAAAAAATAGTGTGGGTTCCCCCCAGTCCATTACCAGGCCCTTTGGGTCTGGTATGAATATTAAGGGGAACCCCATGCCAAAATAAAAAATGGCGTGTGGGTCACCCCCAAAATTCATACCAGGCCCTTTAGGTCTGGTATGGATTTTAAGGGGAACCCTATGCCAAAATTTTAAAAAAAATGGCATGGGGCCCCCAAAATCCATACCAGACCCTTATCCAAGCACGCAACCTCAGAGGCCGCAGAAAAAGGGG
Source organism: Aquarana catesbeiana (assembly GCF_042186555.1). Classification (NCBI taxonomy): domain Eukaryota; kingdom Metazoa; phylum Chordata; class Amphibia; order Anura; family Ranidae; genus Aquarana; species Aquarana catesbeiana. The sequence continues at coordinate 97,054,986 of NC_133333.1, read as the reverse complement.
GGGATGAGAGGGCATCCGCCCTACTGAACCGTACCAGGCCACATGCCCTCAACATAGGGAGGGTGCTTTGGTGTCTCACCTCAAAGCACTTCGTCCCCATGTTGACGGGGACAAGGGCCTCATCCCCACAACCCTTGCCCGGTGGTTGTGGGGGTCTGTGGGTGGGGGGGCTGATCAGAATCTAGAGGACCCCTTTAACAAGGGGGCCCCCAGATCCCCCCCATGTGAATGGGTATGGGGTACATTGTACCCCTTCCCATTCACCAAAAAAGTGTCAAAAAAGTAAAAATGACAGGAGACAGTGTTGGACAATTCCTTTATTAAGAAAAAAAAGTGTCCTGCGATGTCCATCCATCTTCAATGACGGTGCCGACGGTCCCGAAAAAAAAAACGTAAAAACTCTACCTCCATGGGTGGCGTCCCCGCGACCGCCGTCTTTTTGTTTGTCAGCTCTTGTATAGCCAAGTGGCAGGGCCACCCACTGACGTAACCGAGTGACCCCACCCTCTTCTGACATCATGTGACATCGGAGGGAGGTGGTGTCACCCATGTATATCACCGGGTGGCCCCGCCCTTGACTGAAAACACAAAAAAATGAAAACTCCACCACGATGTGAGGTGTCCCCACGACTGCAGCCTTTTCACGCTGACAGTTCTTATATAGCCAAGAGCCGGGCCATGCGGTGACATAACAGGGTGACCCCGCCCCCTTGTGACATCACGTGATGTCAGAGGGGGCAGGGTCCCCCAGTTACGTCACCGGGTGGCCCCGCCCTTGACTATATAAGAGCTGTCAGTGTGAAAAGGCTGCAGTCATGGAGACGCCTCCCATCGAGGTGGAGTTTTTCATTTTTGTTTTTTTTCTGGTCTGTCGGCGCTGTGACTGAAGTTGGATGGACATCACGGGACACTTTTTTTTTTTTAAATAAAGGAATTTTCCAAAACTGTCTCCTGTCATTTTTTTGACACTTTTTTTGGTGAGTGAGTAGGTGTACAATGTACCTAATACCCATGGGGGGTGGGATCTGGGGGGCTTCCAGAATCTGATAAGCCCCCCGCCTGCAGACCCCCACAACCACCGGGCAAGGGTTGTGGGAATGAGGCCCTTGTCCCCATCAACATAGGGACAAGGTGTTTTGGAGGACATGTGTCCTGGTATGGTTTATGAGGGGGGGGCGCTCTCATGTCCTCCCTTTTCCTGCGGTCTGCCAGATTGCGTGCTTGAATAAAGGTCTGGTATAGATTTTGGGGGTCCCCACGCCATGTTTTTTATTTTAGTGTGGGGCTCCCCTTAAAATCCATACCAGACCTGAAGGGTATGGATTTTAGGGGGGACCCCCACGCCATTTTTTTTTTTTTTACGTTTTGGTGCGGGGTTCCCCTTAATATCCATACCAGACCTGAAGGGCCTGGTAGTGGACTGGGTGGGGGGAAACCCACACCATTTTTTTCAGTGATTTTTATGTATCTGACAATACATTATAGCCGCGAGCAGTTTTGAATGGCATTTTTTCCTTTAGAAGTGTAATTTTGCTGCTCTCATTCATTACACTATGTACAGCCACTATGTAAGCAGCCTTCCTTACATAGTGTGGACTTGCCTGAGCTCCTGAGCCAATCATGGCTCTCACAGCAGAGCATGCTGTGATTGGCCAAAGCATGCAGGTCAGGTGGATGCTTTGGTCAATCAGCAGCCGTCAATGCACTGCGATCTGCGATCTCGCAGGCGCTCAAATTTCCTGCGAATGCCCCATAATGTTCGGAATTTGGTAAACGGGCGAACACCTGATGTTAGAGTCGAACTTACATTTGACTCGAACCGCGGGCTCATCCCTAGTGTGCAGTACTGTGCCTAATTTTGCTAAAACTATTAATAATAATAGATGTAATAAAACCTAGGATTGAAAGTAACTTGGTTTCAGAGTGTTTTTCAAGACAAGCAAATTTTTTTTATAAATTTTGACTTGATATAAAAGCAATGTCTTGATATTCAAGTAGTGTCACGTCACAACGGAGTATACATGAGAAGAACCTCTAAGTGTAGCAATATGGTTACATTTAATGAAGGTGCAATAATTAGCAACTCACGTGGTTGATGATTAAAACAGGCACATCTAAGTATGCAGACATCTGGGGTAAAGCTGTCCACAGACCATCCTCCACATCGACATGGACGTCATCCCTTCCATGCTGCGCTCCACGAGCGCTTCAAGCCTCGCTTTCAGATCGCTCTACTGCAGGGTAGTCTTCCTGGTCACGGTTTCAGACTGATATCGGTGAGAGCAGGTGGTGAGGAGGATGGTCTATGTGGACAGCTTTACCCCGGATGCCTGCATACTTAGATGTTAATCATCAACCATGTGAGTTGCTAAATGTTGTACCTTCATTAAATGTAACCATATTACTACACTTAGAGGCGTCTCTCTTTTCTTTTATAGACTGTAGCTCCTGCTGGATTTTGCTTCTAATCCCCTTGCCACCTCCGAGGTGGCTGCTATTTGTGGATGGACATTTTATGGTTGCACAACAATCACATTGCTATAATCTTTTTATATGGACTCCAAACTGAAGGACTTATGAATAAATAGTTGTGGAACGAATCATCTGAGTTTCCATTATTTCTTATGGGGAAATTCGCTTTGATATACGAGTTCTTTGGATTACAAGTAAACAAATTATGCTCGCAAGCCAAGGTTTTGCTGTACATGTTTTGATTCAGCCATTTCTACAGATAACCTTTAAAATCTGAGACTATCACATGACATGAAAATTCTAAAGAATACATGCACATTATATTAATGTCAGATTTTTGATATGTTTGTCATGAAAAGATGAATTTCACTGGCTGTTGAAACCAAATACACCTTTCCAATTTATGTTGGCCACTAAGCTATATATATATATTTATTTACACACAGTGTATGAAAATGTTTCTGGACTGACAGTGTAAATGATTACTTCAATTTTACAATGTGTCTTGTTCTAACATATAATTACTTGATTATTGCAAATGACATCCATGATGGCGAGGATATGTTATTTAGTTTTCATCGCTTCAAGAAGTAATATCTTCTATGTTAGATATATTAAAAAAAATACATTATTGTATGTATATTATATTTCCTAGGCCATCTAGAATATTTTGACTTAATCTTTCCTTTTTTGTAATATAAATTTATGGGCGTACACATCACTGGGTAAATGGGGTCTGTCACATATCATCACCTGTGGTTTAAGGGGGGATGACCAAATTTAAGAGATAATGATAATGCAAAATATTTCAAATATTTCAAATATTTTGCCACAAGTTGCTCACACTGTGACTCTCCAGATGGGTCACACTCCCGTACCTGTCTCTATGTCCTTTGCCATGGACAGGTCCATACTAGGCCTTATTTACCTAAACTCTCCCTTGTTTCCAGATTTTCATGGGTAGGACTTGGCTAGGACTCAGGCTTATAGGCATTCCAGTAGTGTCTCTCCAATGTGAACAGCAGATCATTCAACTCTTTCTTTGTCTCCCTGGGGAGAACTTCCACTTTGCCAAAACAAAGACCTCCGAGGTGGCAATTGCACCAAGTTCTCTGGCCCCAGCCCCTGTGGTTGCAACTATCTCTGAACTCTCAATCATTTTTTTGGCCTTAGTCAATCTGCATCGCCTCCTGAAGTAACTGCATTACTAGGTGGTCTTTTATAGTACAAGGCATGAATAAAACCCACACAATTGCCATTAACATTTGAGCTTTCTTTACTGAAACATTCTATTTTGCATGAAGAAAAAAGCAGCAGCTCTTCATTTCAAAATTCAGTCTCACATCATGATTAACACTTTCTTTTTGGCTGCTTATTCCACACCGAGAACCAATTACTTTTTGCCTCCACTCAACAGGGCAGGCATGCTCGATGGCCTCCCGCATGAGTATGGCCAATGGTACCTTATTCCTCTGGTTTAGGAGAACCTAGATACTGAGTTTGTGGCTACATTTTCCAACCCTCCAAGTCTTCTCTTAACTGAATCACACCACTTCAAACACACTGACATGCAACTTCTTACGGGACGTTCTTAAGGAAATAGAGGTCAACAGTTTGATTTCACTCATTTGTAGCCTTAATCATTTCCTTTACCCTCCCCCCCCCCCCGTCCACCCCCAACCCCCCCCCCCCCTTTTTCCATCTTGACAGTGTTGGCCTTGTCCCTCACTAACCACCCCCCTTCAAAATTCTTCCATAACACTTCCCCCTCTCTTTTTTCTGCTCCCTCTCCTTCATCTCATCTTCCTCCCCCCACCTCCACCCCCCCCCATCCAAAACCACCCCCCCCCCCCACATGTGTGGTTTGATGTGGTACCTGTGTTGGCCAACATACGTATCCATTATTTGATACCCCATCCTTCCAGTGGGTTCATAGAATGGTAAAATTATAAAGTGGGATTATGAAATTATAAAATTATAGAATTATAGAATGGTACAGTACATATATATATATATATATATATATATACCATATCTAAATAATTTCTTCATTCAGGATCCATTTCTCCCCCCTTCATCCCAGTTCATTTATTTATCTCGGACCCTTAAGGTCTTCAACTACAAAACTAAGTAGTAATTCAAAGTTGTAATACCCCATCAACCATAATGTACAATGTCTAATGTACAACGTATAATATTTTGAAAAAGTGTGCAAACAGGAATAATTGCTTTTCCCATTCATTATTTACATTTATTTTTACATTTATTTTTATTTTCTTATTTTATTTATATCTTGTATTTTTATTATTATTTTTATTATTATTATTTTCATTTTCATTTTTATTTTTATTATTTGTGACCAGCTGCTGCTGGTCACAAATGAAAACAAATGGAAAAAAAAATCCACTTCAGAACCCACACTGCCAAGGTGACCTGGAAAACCTAGACTGGATTGAACCTTAGTTTCCTACATAAGAAAACATGTAAGGTGATACATAGCATCCCTCAATCACCTTGCCTTTCCTTATGTCACAATATATATATGTCACGTTCCAGTACAGCATCTGTCCAGAATATATTGACTAGCAAATACAAATTGCAGTAACATAAAAAAGATTAACTACAAAAGAGTTGGGAAAAGCTGTCAGAAATGTACTTTTACTAAGCAGTGAAAAAACAATTACACACAATTATGTGTGTTGCTGCATACAGCATATAAATACTACGAACATGTTTTTTTCCATCCTGACTGAAAACAGTGACTGCGTTTGTAATGAATATACAGTTAGGTCCATATATATTTGAACACAGGCACAATTTTAGTTCTTTTCAGGTATTTACCAAAACATGTTCAAGCTATAGTTATATAATGGATATGGGCTAAAAGTGCAAACTCTCAGGTTTAATGTGAGGGTATGCACATCCAAATCAGAGGAAGGGTTTAGGAATTACAGCTCTTAAGAATAGCTGTTTAATGGCCAGGTGTGGACTACTCCTTCATTATTTCTTCATAAATTAAGCGGGAAAAAGGTCTGGAGTTGATCCTAAGTGTGGTGTTTGCATTTGGAATCTACTGCTCAGAACCTACATCATGCAAGCGAAATAAGCCATTGTAAGGCTTTAAAATTGAATCAAATTTATAAGAGAGATAGCAGCAACATTAGGAATGGCCAAATCAACAGTTTGGTACATTCTGATGAAAGAAGAACTTACTGGTGAGCTCAGCAACATATAAAAGCCTGGACGTCCATGGAAGACAACAGTGGTGGATGATCGCAGGATCCTCTCTATGTTAAAGAAAAACCCATTTACAGTATTTAGTATGATGGCATGGGCATGCATGGCTTCCAGTGGCACAGGGTCATTGGTGTTTATTGATGATGTGACAGAAGACAGAAGCAGCCGGGTGAATTCTGCAGTGTTTAGAGATATACTGTCAGCCCAGATTCAGCCAAATTCAGCAAAGTTGATTGGATGACGCTTCACAGTACAGATGGACAATGATCCAAAACACTGTCACGTACCTTACAGCGGAGTCTGAAATGATGAGGGCGGACTCTTGCACGGTCCCGGTCCTAGCACCCCTGGAGGTTGAGACAGGGCTGCTAGTCCGGCGGAAGGGTGCAGGTGCCTGCTGGCAGGATCAGGAACACGGAAGTCTTCGTAAAGGAGATGGGACGCTGATCACTGGATGGGTTCAGGAGAAGTCCAGCAGGGATACTTGCAGGGTCAAAGACAGGCAGGAGTTGGCAAAGTGCTGGCAGTGAGGTACACAATCGGCAGGCAGATTCGTAGTCAGGGACTGGCGGAGGTTGGCAACAAACTGGCAGCGAGGTACAGAATCGGGAGACAGAGCCGTGGTCAGAAGTCCAAGCCAGGTTCAGTACAGGAAGCAAGGCAGACAGAGATACAGGGATGATCCGAGAGGGTAATCGAGGAAGGCAGAGGTTCAAGATCAGGGTCAAGTAAACAAGGCAACAGCAAGGGTTCCGGAACGAGCTGAGACAATCCAGCACTGATACTAGTATGCTGATCATTTAAATAGGGCGCCTCGTGCCGTGATTCATTGGTGTGCGAACATGCACGCGCTGAAGTGCACTCGTTCGTATGATTGCGTTACGTGCGTGCCTAGTCCGGGGCTCGCTCGTTCTCACTGTACGTCTGGCTGGCACACAGGAACAATCGTTTGTGATGGTTCTCTGACAAACACACTGCAAAAGAAAACCCAGGAGCTTTTGAAGGAAAAGAAGTGGAATATTCTGCAATGGCTGAGTCAATCACCTGATCTCAACCCAATTGAGCATGTAGTTGTACACTTGCAGAGCACTTGAAGCACAAGTTCTGTTGACACTTTTCCAATTTGTAGCACATTCGCATTACAACTCTCTAGCACGATAAAAGTCACAGTGGTGAATCTACAGTAAGAGAGCAAGTCACAGTGACCCCTGTGGTGGGATAACTATTGCACAACATAACTGAACCAGAACTTGCAGCAGACTTGAAGAATATTTACAAAGAAAGTTGATCTGGAGTCGTGCAATGTGAACTTGCTGCAATTGTGCAACAAACCTGTGAAGCCTGGAAAGTCTAGAAATAGCTTAGAAGGTTATTTTCAAACCTGCAGCTCAATTGCTTGCTATCTGAGATCCTACTCTTGTAGGATGGGACTCCACGCTCTTTTGGTTTGACTTAAAGTGATTGTAAGGGTTTTTTTTAAAAATAACAAACATATCATACTTACGTCCACTGTGCAGCTTGTTTTGCACAGAGTGGCCCCTAACCTGCTCTTCTGGGGTCCTCGGCGGCCCTGGCGGCTCCTCCCCACATCAGATAACATCCTGGGAGAAGCGCTGTCCCAGGGGATTACCTTGCGGGCATGCTCCTGAGTCAAGCATTTGGCGTCCATAGAGGCCGAATGCAGGACGCATTGCGTCATTGGATTTGATTGACAGCAGCCAATGACTGCACTGCTATCAATCTATCCAATCAAGAGCCGAGAACCCCGGGCAGAGAGACAGCACATCCCCGTGGGTCATGTTCCAGGGCTCGGGTAATTAAAACGGGGGGTTGGGGGACCGGTCACTGCTAGGTGTTTTTTCACCTTAATGCATAGGATGCATTAAGGTGAAAAAACACGTAGGTTTACAACCCCTTTAAGTGATTTTGTGATATTGTGAAGGAGAATGGTTTAAGCAGAGCACTGAGAAAAGAATACCTCCAAGAAAACTCCAAGAAAACTCAGGTGATAGGTTGATATGCCAAAATGTGTCAGTGACAGAAGGAGATGACCATCTAAACCTAAGTATATTATTTATGTCGTTTTCAATTGTGTACATTTGCTTTTAGCCAGAAAACTTGCTTAAAGTCATTGATAAGTGCTGGTTATTCAATGAAAGACAATGTTCAATGTTTTTTTAGGATGTTTTTGTTTAGCAAACCAGGCAGCTTACTTTATTTTCAATATAAAGTAATAACTCTAGAAACAAATACAAATCCTTACTGAATTGCAAAGTCTTCCAAAAAGCAGACTGGGTTTAGAAATCTTAAATGTTATTTAATCTCTAAGAAATGAGTATAATTAAAGTGTTATTTAACCCTTCATTACAAAAATAAAACGTAGCAGCATACCTTATGTTGATGCTTTTTTTTTTTAAATTTACTTTTTTATTCAGCCTGTGCTTTCAGCATAATTCTGTTTCACAGGTTCAGTGGAACTTAATTCCCCCTATAAGGGTAGCTATGTTGCCTTGCTGGCCGGGTCTTTCATTATGAGCATGTTCGGGTGCAGTGCTTAGGGCAAGCATGTGAATTGTGACCAGGGTTTTTATCATTATGCACCTGCTTAAAGTGATTGCAAAGGCTTGTTTATTTTTTTTTAAATAATAAACATGTCATACTTACCTCCACTGTGCAGCTCGTTTTGCACAGAGTGGCAACGATCCTCGACTTCTGGGGTCCCTCGGCAGCTCTCGCAGCTCCTCCCCGCATCAGATAACCCTTAGGAGAAGCGATTTCCCGGGGGTTACCTTGCGGGCGTGCTCCCGAGTCCAGCATTCTGCATCCATAGACACGAATACCAGACTCAGCCCCGCCCCCCCCCGATGCCTGCGTCATTGAATTTGATTGACAGCAGTGGGAGCCAATGGCTGAGCTGTTATCAATCTTGCCAATCAAGAGCCGGGACCCCATGCAGAGAGGGACAGTGCATCTCCGCCAAGGCAAATACAGGGCTCAGGTAAGTAAAATGGGGGGGCTGGGGGGCCAGTCACTGCCAGAAGTTTTTGCACCTTAATGCATAGGATGCATTAAGGTGAAAAAACACAAGGGTTTACAACCCCTTTAAGTGTATTGCTAAGGTCGCGCATGCACAGTGTGGGCAAGGTCACTTGGGTGACATGTTTAGAGTGCATACGCGCAGTGTGGTTGGGTTCCTTATATTCGTGCCCACTCTGGTGCCCTATTTATGGTTTGCATGTGCAGTGTGGCTGGTGTGTAAGGCACATGGGACATGTAGTCCCAATGCACCATATCATATCTCCTGAGTTTGAGTGAAGCATAGCAGAAGAGAACCTTCAAATGGGAACTGTGTTTTGGTGCAAAATGAGAAGGAAAACATTTATTTTATAGCTGATTACTTGAAGGTCGAGGCAAAACAGGAATTTACATTGAGGGTTTATTAGCACTTTAAAAGAAAGAATAACACAGGAGCAAACAATACATGCGGCAGAGAGGGGGTCACAGGTAAAATGGGAACTGCCAACGTCTGGCAGATTGTTTGGATTTCAGGACTGACTAAACAGAATTATAAACTCTTTGTGGGGTAAGAGTTCTCGTACATGGATTTCAACTGTGTTTAGTCTCTTTCCTGGAGCTAAAGTCCAATTCAGTTCTTAAGAAATAATAGACAACTTAAGTTCTGAAGAACATCATGCTGGCAGCTGTTTGCTGATCTACGTGGTTCTTCAACTGTACTTAGAATTTAGGCAAACAATTGTAACAAAGCTTTTGTTTAGTTACAGAGTGACCCCCCTTACAGGCTGGCATACAGCGATTTGTAGTTCTGCAACTGTTAGAGAACTATTGCTTCCCTCTCATACTTGAACACTTTGTAACCTAATGTATCTAAAAATATTTATCACTACTGGATACCTTTTATTCAGTCTAAAATAGCTTACTAATCCGTTCTCGTATCATTCCAGGGTCTTTTAATAAAAGAGGCAGTGACTCTGTCACAGCAGCTTGAATGGCCATTTAGTCAGCTATAAACATAATTTATTCTACAGCCTTTTTGAATTTTTTGTATAGCAAGGGAAAGGTTTGGAAAATACACTGTAATTATCATTTGTGGATATTATGCTGTGCATATTACTGGATTGTAAACTATTAATAGGAAGTAGGATCTTGGCACACATTTACAATGCTGCCTTATTTGGAGTAGCTGCCTATGAGGCATCTCAGAGCATCTGTTTTACTCTGAACACAGCTGAGTTGGAAAAACATTGTTGGGGAAACTACTTGCCTAATTTGCCTAATAATCTATAGAGGATTCAAATCTGGACCTACAGCTACTTTATTGTAATTGATTGTTGTTAACTGTTTATAACTAGTGATGTCATGGGGCATTTCAAGCTATTTTATTGCCTTTCCTTGCAGTGCATAACTAGAAGATATGGTTTATGACCTGATACCTTAACCCCTTCATGATCACAGTAAAAAAAATCCTAACTCCTGAACAAACTTTGAAATGTGTTAGTAAAACTGTACCTATCATCACCACTACTAAGTGCATACAGATGAATTATACCCCTGTTTCCCTGAAAATAAGCCCAGGTCTTATATTAATTTTGGCAACAAAAGACCCAGTACTATGTCTCTGCAATCCACCTGTGACAAACACTGTATCGTCCTACAGCTCGGCGCTTCCGTGACCCGCCTGATCAGTCTTCCACTCTTCAAGCACTGCAGAGGGAGGGGGGCCCTGAGATCTCCCACTGACAGCTGGCAGAAGAGGAGGAGAGCAGCGGGGGATTAGCTGACTGCCGATCAGCGCTGCAAGGAAGGTATTCACCACAAACAGACTACAGAAAGATACACAGTCTAGACCACACAACACTGTAATAAAGTGCATTTTAAGACTTCACAACCCTTCCAAACTAGGGCTTATTTTCAGGGCAGGGCTTATATTGCAGCCCTCCCAGAAAATCACAGTAGGGCTTATTTTAGGGGTAGGTCTTAATTTTGGGGAAACACAGTATCTTGTTTTTTCCAGGACAAATTGGCCTTTCAAAAATGATATTTTTTACTATTTTGTGCCAGTTTTCCTCTGATAATAAAAAAGAAGCCATTACCATTAACCATCCTGGCTATGTTCTCGTTCAGAGAGACAGGGTAAAATGGAGTGGTAGTGGTGTTTGTCTCTATGTGAGAAGTGATCTCAAAGCGAGTGTGAAAGAGGACGAGTGTGATGAGTCTGAAGCATTATCGTGGAACTGTACATAGGTGTGCATACTACAAAGGTTGTCATTGGAGACCTCCCAGTGTTAGCGTGCTCCTTGCACACATGGAAAGGCCTGCAAGGGCTGGGACAGTGATAATAATGGGGGATTTTAACTACCCGGAAATTGACTGGAGTAAGGGCACCATAACATGATTTTATTTAATTTCATTTAATGTCACATGGACACAGAAGAGAAATGGAAATTTTTCAAAGTGACTGTATGTAAACTCACTGCAAAATATATTCCAATGGGCAAAAAGTTTAAAAGGCTAAAAATAAAACCTATATGGCTCACAGCCAAAGTTAAAATGGCTATAAATAATAAAAAAAGAGCTTTTAAAAAATATAAAAATTAAGGAACGCTATTATGGTTTAAATGTTACAAAGAATATAACAGAATATGTAAAAAGGAAATCAAGGATGCAAAAATTCAAAACTAACGACAGATTGAAAAAGATAGTAGTACAAACCCCCAAAAAAATCTTCAAATACATTAATTGTAAAAAGGTCAGGTCTGAGCATGTAGGCCCTTTATAAAATAATCTACAGTGGATGACTGGGGACAAAGAAGGCAAATTTAATAAATACTTTCTTCAGCTCTGTGTATACAAAGGAGCATGGGGGAGCTCATGTCCATAATGGGGGTGGTATTGACACAGCCCCATATGATCCACAATGGCTCAAAAAGTGATATGGTCCAGAAATATTCAGACAGAATAAAGGTGGATAAAGCACCTGGACCAGATGGCATCCACCCACAGATCCTAAAAGAATTGAGCGCTGTCATTTCAAGGCCATTGTTTCTAATATTTAGGGACTCGTTAATGACTGGAATGGTACCACTGGATTGGCGCAGGGCCAATATGGTGCCCATATTTAAAAAGGGATCAAAGTCTTTGCCAAGTAACTATAGACCTGTTAGCTTAACTTCTAAGATATTGGAGAGTTAAAAAAAGACACATAGACGAGTTCTTGCTGGAAATAAATATTTTAGGCAACAGACAGCATGGATTCATGAAAGACAGAAGTTCTCAAACAAACCTGAATTCTTCTTATGAGGAGGTAAGTAAAACCTTGGCAGAGGGGTGGCTGCGGACGTGGCATACTTGGATTTTGCGTTTGCCTTAGTTCCTCACACACGGCTCATGTGTAAAGTAAAGTCTACAGGCTTGGAAAGATCAATTTGTAAATGGATAGAAAACTGACTAAAAGGGAATTCAGAGAGTAGTGGTTAATGAGTCTTACTCTGAATGGTCTATGGTTATCAATGGCATACCCCAAGGTTCAGTGTTGAAACCCTTACTTTTTAATACCTTTATAAATGATATAGGGTCTGGGATTAAAAGTACAATTTATGTCTTTGCAGATGACACTAAGCTATGCAGTGGAATAACGTCCTTACAGGATGTCTCCAATTTACGAGCCGACCTCAATGCACATGTCTAATTGGGCAACTATGTGCCAAATGAGGTTTTATGTTATTAAATGTACATTTATGCACTTAGGGGCTAAGAATATGCATGCATCATACATACTAGGGGGAGTACAACTGGGGGAATCAATGGTGGAGAAGGATCTGGGGGTTTTGGTAGATCATAAGCTCAATAATAGCATGCAATGCCAAGCTGCCATTTCCAAAGCAAGCAAAGTCCTTTCTTGTATTAAGAGAGATATGGACTACAAAGAGAGAGATATCATTTTGCCCCTGTACAAATCATTAGTATGACCTCATCTGGAATATGCAGTTTAGTTTTGGGCACCAGTTCTCAAAAATGATATCGGGGAACTGGAGAAAGTGCAGAGAAGGGCAACCAAACTGATAAGAGGCATGGATGAGCTCAGCTATGAGGAAAGTTTAGAGGAACTGAATCTATTCCCTCTTGAGAAGAGGAGATTAAGGGGGGATATAATTAATTCAACATGTACAAATACGTAAGTGGTCCATATAGTGAACTTAGGTCATCTTTAAGGTCATCACAGAGGACAGGGGGGCACTCTTTACACCTAGAGGAAAAAAGATTTAATCTCCAAATACGGAAAGGTTTCTTCACAGTAAGAGCTGTGGAAAAGACTCCAGAGGTGGTTCTAGCACGCTCAGTAGATTGCTTTAGAAAAGGCCTGGATTCTTTCCTAAATGTACATAATATAACTGCATATTAACATTTATAGGTAAAGTTGATCCAGGGAAAATCCGATTGTGTCTCGGGGGGTCAGGAAGGAGTTTTTTCCCCTGCTATAGCAAATTGGATCATGCTTTGCGCCTTGGGGTTTTTCACCTTCCTCTGGGTCAACTGTGGGTATAGGATTGTGTATATGGGATTGTATTTTTTTTTTTTGGTTTACCTAGATGGACTTGTGTCTATTACTCAACCTGACTAACTATGTAACCATTTTGGTTAATGGTAATGGCTATCGCCTTTTTTATTAATAGAAGAAGCCTGGCGCAAAATAGTAAATTATCATATCATATCATGATTTTAAAGTTCGCTATATATTTGTTCCGTAAATTACCGTAAACATTGCTGCCAAAAACAACCCAAAATAAATTCTCCTGCTCCTGATGATTTCAGCGATACCAGATGTATATATTGTTTGCTGTTTGGACGCATAGTAGGGACAGAAACAATAGTGTGCATTTTGCTTTTTTATCCTACCTAAAACAATCTGAGCCTGACACAAACTGACACAGATACTAATTTACAACAAAAAAAAAAAATTTTAATCCTACCTAAAATACAATGACCATGACCTTTGACTCTGGCCATGACCTTTGACCCTAACCTTGGCCCTAACCTAGATCAAAACCCTGATCTAGCTAATTTATATTTATATTATTATTATTATCATCATTTTTACACACACTTCTTTGTTTACAATTTTTCTCCTCTAGCAAATAGAAAAGATAGAGCCTGGTCTCTGTGCTTAGAGTGTGCTGTGTAGCTGTGTAGCGTGCTCCCAGCACAAACAAGGTACACATATATGCGGCCCCATGGATAAAGACCCACAGACAGCGGGAAGGGGTTAACAACAATATGTATCTGCACTCAACTTTCCTTTTGATATAGTATTGAGTTAACTGCCACACAGATACTGCTGTATTAAAGGTGCAGACTGTAGACATGGTTCAGATGTACTCTGAAAGGATGAAAAGAAGACCTGGCCCAAAAGGGATATTACTTATCTTTAGTGTGATGTGTCCTATGTGCTTCTGTTTAGTTTAGAAGAAAGTCTTCTTCCTCCAATCCCCTTGTTGCTGTAATCTTCTGATGTGGATTTAACTAATAGAACCATACATCTTATTTGAATAAAAGAGGATCTATGAATGGAAGATGGGTGGATGATTGAAAGGCCTGCCCCCTTCATTCAAAGATCTTGTTTTATTCATAGAATCCTCTATGAATGGAGGAACTGGGGTGAAAGGATGGGCATAGTCAGGCAATCTTGATGAGAAAATGTAACAGCTCCTCAGTTCTATTAGCTCCTGCCATACTGGAAGGTTATATCAGCAGGGTGGGGGCTTATTGGCGAATGGAAAATTTCTACTGAACTAGAAGACAGAAGCACAAAGGTCACAGCAAACTGAAGGTAAGTAATGTCCATGGTGCTGATTTTGTATTTTTTTAGGTAGATTTAGGCATTATAGTAAACCAGTATTTCAGGCAAGCAAAGTCAGATATGCTGAAGAGCATCCCCAGTTTGTATCATTCTCTTTTGCTGCCCAAATCAGCTTAGCCATATACGAATATCAACTTCCAGTGAATCAATATTTGGATAGGATTACCTGAGGCTTCCAACAGCAGATCGGGGCAGTATGGGAGTGTAATGAAAGACACTGGTTGCTGTTTTGATCTTGACTGACAGTATTTGCATCATAATATATTCTCTTTTGTTTAATTTTTTGTACTTTAACATATTAATAGTATGTCTCAGCTTGTTGTAGTACAGCGTCAATTGCCAAAATACCATGGGACTGTCCACTCATAATTAAAGAGGATTATGGCTTTGATTATGGCTTGATTACATGGTAGCCATTTAATCAGTGAACAAGTCTGCATCAGCCCTGCTGTGAATATAATCATTGCTAACAAGCATTTTTGTAATTTGTCATATTTTACCATTTCAGGACATGCCACTAAGCAGTAGCAGGTGGCTAAATTGTTAGTGTTTGCAGCATTGAGCTCCAAGGTTTTATTTCTGCTGGGACACTGTTCACTTGGAGTTTGTATGTCCTTATTGTCTGATACCACTCAAAGATTGGCTCTGGTAGTTTTTTACTAAATACTGGTGCAGAAAGTCTATGTACGTCCTCGAGTTGAAGTGGTTATACCAGGTTGATGCCTGCACCTACAGGCATTATCCTGGTATGGAATTTTTCAGCCGGCGATTCCATTTCTAGCAGGAGTTATTTTAGAGGCTAAATAGCCATTTGATCATTTCTGCAGGTGGTGGAAGAGGGTCACAACTGATGTTGTTCTTCTCTCTCTGTGACCCTAGAAACCTGGAGAGACCAGTATGTCATCACTTCCGGTTCAGCCTCTTTACTTACCTGACTGTTAGTGGCCATGAAAGCAGCTGATCAGACCAATCTGTGTCTGATCAGCTGCATTTGGAGGCCAGAGGGGAGATTTGGGGTCTCATAGACCCCAGATCTCTACATAAAGAGGACCTGTCACAGCCCATGCTGTCCCAAGGGACCTCCCTTGTGACAGCAATAAAGTGTAAAAAAAAGTTTGGGATAAAATGAATAATAATAATAAATGTAAAGCACCCCTATCCCCCCATGTTCATGCGCAAATGCAAATGCATACATTACTCCTGCACACATATGTAAACAGTGATCTCACCACACTTGAAGTACTGTCCCAAACATCAGAGCGAGAGCAATAATTCTAGCACCAGACCTCCTGTGTAACTCTAAACTTTTAACCTGTAAAGGCGTTTAAAGCACTGGAGTTTGCTGCCATTCCACTGGCAGACGCAATTTTTAAAGTGTGACATGTTAGGTATCTATTTACTCACATTATACAAAAAATTGGGGTAAATATTGTGGGTTTTTTTTATTCATTAAAGTGTATTTTTTCCCGAACAATAACATTTAAAAAAAACGCTGCGCAAATACCGTGTGACAAAAAAATTGCAAAATTTTATTCTAAAGGGCGTCTGCTAAAAAAATATATATAATGTTTGGGGGTTCTAAGCAATTTTCTAGCAAAAAAAAAGTTCATTTTTACATGTGGGAGCGAAGTGTCAGAATTGGCCCAGATACAAAGTGGTTAAATAACGCCTTGTAAATTACATCATATTGATAGGCTATTAGGTGTTTGACTAAATTACCCCTAGTCTGAATACCCCTGAAGAAGAACGTTATGTTGATCTGCTCCCCTATCTTGCCAAGAAAAACCAATGGTTACTTATTGAATGGTTAGTTACATTAAATGGTTGTATCCTGTCAAAATCAACTGGACACTAAACAGACAAAGCAGCAGGTAATCAATAATGATTAAGTGACAGACAGCATTTGACATGTTTAGCACAGTTTACAAATTCAACAAAGATCACCTTGGCATTAATAGAGCAGAGATTACATTTAAAGATGAGAAAACATCTTAAAATATGCTCTAACAACACCCCTAGGCCTATATATCAATTTTGTGCTTGAATATCTATTGCAATCTACAAATGTTGCCATTTTGGTGGTCTCATACAGTTAAAGTGGACTAATATAACATATAAAATTGCTCCTCAAGCCATTTTGTAATATAATGTTCTTAAAAATAAAATTTCCATTGCAATCTGAAGCCAGCTTTTTTTTCTAAAACTGTCAAAAAATTCAAAGCAAAAAAGGCAACATGGAAGTTTTCTCTACACTTGGTGTACAGAGTGCTCTCGTATCTCCCTGAGGACGTCACGAGGAGTGACAAAACTAGTAGGAGGGACCTGAGAGGCTGACGAACGCAGAACAAGGAAGGGACATTTATGTAATGGACGTAGTGAGTACTGACAGCACTATCTCACAAAAAATTAAACTGCTATCGCAGAGGATGCCCAAAAATGTATTTGTATCTTAATACAGATGTCTGAGAAAATCAGTGAGCCAAGAACAAAAGCAAGAAACAATTATGACAAATAAGTGCAGCGCTTAACTAAATAAATATAAGAATATCCCATAAGGGATATAAACAGTGCATACAAATGTGAACAAATAAAGTGCAAAGTGATAAATATTAAAATAAAATAAAAATGAATCACATAGGTCCATAAAGTGTCCTATAAATAGTGATATATGTGAATATATATGTGAATATATATATGAATATATGTGAAACCATCATACCAGTCCACTTTCTCAATAATGAAAAACAAATGTATAGATGAAACAATCTCTTCCAAATTATATAAAGTATGCAAGGTGAGGGCACACCCGGTGGAGGGAGCACAAGATTTTGATAACATGCACAGAGGTGGATAATTGTGAAGCGATCGTTTCATCTCTACATTTGTTTTTCATAATTGAGAAATAATATAAATATTTGATCTATTTATAAGGACACTTTATGGACTTATGTAATTAATTTTTATTTTATTTTAATATTTATCACTTTTCACTTTATTTGTTCACATTTGTTTGCACTGTTTATATCCCTTATAGGATGGTCTTATGTTTATATAGTTAAGCGCTGCACTTATTTGTCATAATTCTTTCTTGCTTTTGTTCTTGGATCACTTATTTTCTCAGACATCTGTATAAAGATACAAATACATTTTTAGGCATCATCTGCAATAGTAGTTTCATTTTTAGGGATATACTTCGTAAAGGGTTAATTACTTCTAAAGTGATGCAGATACTGCAGCTTTTCTCATTAGAACACTGAAAGATCTATAATAAACCAGACCCTCTCATTCACAAATCAGTCTGGAAAAGACATAGTGGAACACACAACTTTTTTCTTTAGAGTAGAAAGCACTAGGAATGTGCTACAATGGTTGTGAAAACCCTTGGCATTACCCAGTGATTTTTATTTCTCAACAAAAGTCAAGTTACGTTTGTAATGCGTTCCACCAAACACAATCCCTTTTTGACCTGAAAGACATATTTAGGGCCAGTGTCAATTGACTTTGGATTGTAAATATAGAGCACCTTTAACATAATTGTGGGATGCTTCTGAGAGGATTCAGAATTCATTGCAGGTGCAGTTTACCTCCTTCTGAACTGCATTTGACTTGATTCAAGCTGTTTTGCATTCTCATTGACTTGTATCGGTAGAGTTCTGTCCTAAACCAAGACGTTTGATACTGGCCCTTAAAAGATATGATCCCTAAAGCCTTTTTTATTTGAGTTCTACTTGGCACAGTCTTGGGCTCAGGCTGGGTGCATCAACACTTATATACGTTACATGCAAGCAGAATTTTTTTTTAGTTCCAGCACCTCCAGCACTAGATGTATGTAATGACAAGGGGGGCTGGGGTGAGCTGTAGGGTCTGTTGATGATGGCTGCTGACTGATATATTGTCACTGGGGGGTGGGGTCTATTTTTGCTGGGAAGGTCTATTGTTGCCGTTTGAGATCTACAGTTTCGGGTGGAGGGGGTTGTTACTGGAAGGGATCTATTGTTGCTGGCTGCTGGAAGATCTATTGTCGCTGGTGGGGGACAGTTATAGCTGGGGTGAATCTATTGTTATTGGGGGGTATTGTGTTGCGGGGGAGTCTATTATTGCTGGAGGGTTGTCTATTGTTGCTGATTGCAGGTGGTGGAACTAAGGGATGGTGCTTGAAGATGGGTAGGGGGCAGGGACAAGGGGTGACTCAGAATGGGAGGTGGGGGACCTGCACCTATTCTGTGAGAAAAAAAACACTGCATGTAAGTAAAGTCAAAATACTATCGTGGTTGGGAAACTGGGTTTTTTTTTTTTTTTTTCCAAAGCACACTATGCAAACAAAACTAAACAAGACTTATTTATGTTACTGCAGCCTGAAAGTTAAAGTCAATTTACACTTTTTACTTTTACAGTTTAAAGCTTTTGGGCAAAGAAATATAAAAACACAAGCAGTATCAACTACAAAACCAAAAAAAGTACATCGAAGGTGGTAACTTTTTCTGAGGATTTTTTTGATACTAGATTCTTTGATGCAAATGGCTGTTGAATCACACATATGAAAGCAAAAAAATTAGCCTGCAATTTCCCAATTTCATCCATAAAACTTTCAGGTTCTTTCTGTAATCTTGATCATAAGACTCTACCAACCGTCATACTGAGCCTGCCCAACTCCTGCTGTTTGCCGGTATGTGTGAAGTAATTTGACAACAACCACATGTCTGGTTATAACACTGAGTAAGGAGTAGTGAGAATTACTGACAGCACGTAGGGAAAATTGGTAATTGTAATGGCACCGTGCGTGACCATAATGAATTAGAATAACATTATGTCACAACACCAGCCTCCAATGTACTGTGATTGTTTCTTATGATAACATTGAGCAACTCTGAGAGGACATGTCCAACATCTGTACTCTTCTGTGACCACTGTGCTCCTGTAATGCTTATATATGAGGAAAATGGCAGGCGGGTATAGAGGAGAGTGAGAAAACATATTTGCAATATAGATGAGCCACTCAAAAATTTATTGATACTGGTGTAAACATTTTGGGAGTCAGAGAGATGTAGGTTCAATTCTGAAATGCCCAAATTGTTTGATCCATGTATCTAATTATTGTTCTGTCCAATTTCTCATTATATCAGCTGTAAAATCTTTATGTCTAGGTTTAAACCTGACCTCAAACACACATGAGTGGGTGTGCGCATGTGTGCGTATATATATATCATATTTTTCGCTCCATAAGACGCACATGACCATAAGACGCACCTAGGTTATAGAGGAGGAAAACAAGAAAAAAAAATATTCTGAACCAAAAGGTGTACTAAAATATTTACAAGTACCTATGAAATGCAGCCTGACCTGTGCCAATTAAATGCAGCCTTACCAGTCCCATGAAATGCAGCCTGACCTGTGTTATAAAATGCAGCCTTACCTGTGCCTGGCGATGGGGAGGACGTCATCACATCCGCCTGTCACTCAGAAGATAAAGCAGCCCGAGCATCTGCCGCTGCAGTACTCCATTCGGCCACTTACGCTGCTCTATCTTCTGTCTCTGGCTGAGTGTCAGGCTCAGTCAGGAGATCGCACGGGGCTCGCGGGAGATCGCCGCCGGTATTCTAACATGGTGGTGACGGTGGCGGGGGGAGGGGTGCCTGGTCAGTATTTGCTCCATAAGACGCACAGAAATTTCTCCCCATTTTTGGGGGGGAAAAAAGTGCATCTTATGGAGTGAAAAATACAGCACGCTATATTAACAAAAGTATTGGGATGCCTGCCTGTATTGGTGCGCAGGCATGTTGGAACATGAAGAGGCCAACCCCAAACTGTTCCCACAAAGTTGGGAGGATGAAATTGTCCAAAATGTCTCAATATGCTGATGTCTTAAGGCCCGTTTCACAATGGTGCAATGCAAGAACCCTGTGAATCCACTGCGGGTTCCCGCATCGCACTGACTCGCATGGCAGTTCACACTGCCATATGCAAACTGCTGGGGAGTGTCAATACATTGTTAACGACACCCCCAGTTCAGCTTGCATATTGCACTGCGAACTGACAGTTCGGACATGAATTGGATCGCACAGGTGTGAACAGCCATGCGATCCGATTCTGGCCTGAACAGAAAAAAGGGTCATGTGCGTGTTTGGACCGAATACGGTGCGATATCAGTCATACTATCTGTATGGCTGAAATTGCATTGCACAGACATCGCATGTGGTGTGAACAGCAGTGCACTGCGAATCACATGCAAGGTCTGGCATCGCAGCAGTGTGAACCGGGCCTAAGAGTTCCCTTCACTGGAACTAAGGGGCCAAGCGCAGCCTCTGAAAAACTACCCCACACCATAATTCCCCATCCACCAAATGATTTGGACCAGTGCACAAAGCAAGGTCTAAAAAGACATGGATGAGCGAGTTTGGGGTGGAGGAACTTGACTAACCTGCACAGAGTCCTGACCTCAACCCAATAGAACACCTTTGGGATGAATTAGAGTGGATACTGCAAGCCAGGCCTTCTTGTCCACATCAGTGACTGACCTCACAAATGTGCGGTCCTTCTGTCCTTGTGGACAACCTTCCCAGGAGAGTTGAAGCTGTTATAGCTAAGTCAATATTAAACCCTACAGACTAAGACTGGGATGCCAATAAACTTCACGTGTGTGTGTAAAGGCAGGCGTCCCAATACTTTTGTCAATATATATACTATATATATATATAACACACACACACTCTTATGGCAGAGATCAGTGGGAGATCTTTCCAATCTCCTTGCTGGCACACAGGGTGCTAATGCGCACAGAGGGTGTGCATTAGGGTGTGCCCAGGTAGTTAACCACCAACTACTATTGCAAATCAGGGAGTATAACCAATAAAGTTATGCATAGCAAATTGTTACTTTCTTACACTTTAGGAGTGTCTGTGGTCTGTGTATCCCCCCTCCCCAGGATTGCAGGTCAGAAACCTAGACTGCCATTTAATAAAGAGAAGCAATCTGCAGCCAAATTCTTCTTCCTTAGTCTCTGCCATCCCACTGATAATGTCTGTGCACATACAATGCAAGATCAGGCACGATTTGGTATTGTTTACAGTATATGTTGCCATGGTAACAACATGACTGTTATCACACTAGCCAACATTGATATTGCAGAAGCCACACCAACATATCAGATCTCGCATGATTCCCAAAATCTCATCATTTGCAATTAAGATCTCTCTAGAAGGCGAGGTATCCTTCCTTGGGGGCATCTGTGAAACACCCATGCCTCAAGAAACCCAGAAATGAAAAGTAAAAATTATTATTATTATTATACAGGATTTATATAGCGCCAACAGTTTATGCAGTGCTTTACAGTGTAGAGGGGATACAGCACAATTACAGTACAGTTCAATATACAGAAGGGACAGGAGGGCCCTGCTCATAGAGCTTACATTCTAAAGGGAGGGGGTGGTGGTACAAAAGTAATATACGTGGTGAATTATTTGATTTGATTTGAATGATTTAATGATTTGAATGATTTGATCTTTCTTTTCTTTTTTTTTTTCTTTTTTTTTACATATTGACTTTAGGATGTTTTTGTTCACCATACAGACATGCATGCATCAGGGCTTTTGGGGTTTGGGGGGAAAGGTCTGCTTTAACAATTTTATTCTCTCTTTCAATAGCTTTTATTGAGTTTTATAAAGGTACAAAACAATAGCAGTACAGTCTGTTTCACATTAAAATAGTAAATCCATAGTACAGCAAGTATCCAACTTAACAATTTTCAAAGCAATAATCATCTACAAATGAGGATATGAAACATAGTCCCACTCACATACAGGAGGAGGGAGGAAGCCCCGTATCTCCAGACACCCCAATGGGTACTAACTGTGTCATGGTGAGGGGGACAGTAGACCCAGCTCATAGGTTGCTTACGGTGGGCCGAAAAGTTAATAAAGGAGGGAAAGCCTGAGAGAGTGTAAACAATTATAGCAAGACATGGCTTATGTCTGTCAGCCAGGAATACCAGTCTGTGTTAATATAAGGGGTAATTGAGACACTTAGTTAAAGCAGTACGTTACGGTGCACCTGTCAGGATCGTATGGACAATTTGTCCAATTGTGTGGTATCCTGAGTGTTCCAGATACGGGAACGATATGGTGGAGATGACCCCTGTTCATAGATAGTGTAAGAGCGATCCCCATAGTAGGGCGTGTTATATAGATCATATAGTATATACTTCTATGGGGTCGCAGTCTAGGCCTCCGTACCAGTTGATTCGCAGGCATTCCCATAGTGAAGAGGGAAAATATATCAGGCAGTGGCGTCATAACATAAAGATCCCTCAGCTTGTTAAGTGGACTATGGCTTGAAGAGTGAGAAGGAGTAGAAAGAAAGAAAGGAAAGTGGGAAAATAGAGAATAGAAAGACAGGAGAGAAGACCAAGTGACCGATTGAGTCTCGTCCTTACTCCGTGGGCAAAGTCTAGGTCATGAAGAGAGCTCCAGTTGCATATCCTGTGCCCATGGTTCCCATATAGCTTTGAATTTCTTGGTAGTATCTAATAATATGCTGACCATTTTTTCCTGGACCATAATCCATGATATTTTTCTTTTGATCGTAATGAGTGAGACGTGAGGTTGTTTCCAAGCCCTAGCAATTGTTATTTTCATTCCCATGAGTATAAACATAATAAGGCGTTGCATAAGTTTGGGAGCCCCCGGTACAGATAAGTTGAGTTTAAATTTTCCGGAGTATGTGGAAGATTTTGTTCCATACGCTTCTAATGTTGGGACATTCCCACCAAGTATGTAACATTGATCCCTCATGTCCACAATTACGGAAGCACAGGGGGGAAGAAGATGGGTATATTTTAGCAAGTCGCAGCGGAACAAGATACCATCTCATTAGGACTTTCAAATTTGCCTCCACCAGGGCTATGTTCAGGATCCCCTGGGAAGCCGATTTAGAAGCCCCATGCCAATCTGTTAAGCTCCAGGTTTGTCCCAGATCTTTCTCCCATGCAAGCATGAATGGGGTCTTAGAATCTACCATAGCAAGTGCCCGATAGATGACCAATATTCCTCCCCGCTGCTCCATGGCTTGTCCACACCAGAGTTCATATTCTGTGAGTGTTAATGGGTCATGTTTTGTAGTCCATAATGTATGGATAAAGTGGGAAATTTGGTGATGTCGAAATCTTTCGGAGGTTGGCATGTCAAGTTTGCTTACACAGTGAGCAAAAGAGAGGGGGCCAGAGGAGTTGACAAAGTGACCGATTCTATATAGTCCTTTATCAAGCCACCATTTAAATGCTATAATGTCCCTACCTGGGGGAAATAGGGGGTTGCAGAAGAGGTGTGAGAATGGGTGCCAGTTTTAGATTAAATGTGGGTTGTGCTTGAGAGAGTCCCATGTTACTAAAGAGTGGGAGAGAGTAGGGACCATAATAGCGGGTCTGGATTTAGGGGAGCACCAGAGAAGAAAATCTAGTGTAAAGTGAGGGATCGCTTGTCTTTCCATGTGGACCCAATCTGGATGGGCCGACTTGGAATAGATTGTCGAAAGCTGGGTGAGTTGGGCCGCCTGGTAATACCAGAGAAGATTTGGAAGGCCTACTCCTCCCTTACGCCTATTTCGGTATAGGGTCCCCTTTGCAATTCTATGTCCCTTGGCCCCCCAAATAAATCTAAAAATTTTGGATTGGAATCTCTTGAGTTTGTCCCGCTGCATTGGAATAGGAAGGGACCTAAAAAGATACAGAATGCGTGGCAGTAGAGTCATTTTGACAGAATTAACCCTGCCCAGTCAAGAGAGCCCCAAATTGCCCCAATGTTTAAGATTCTCCTCTAGTTTACGGAACATCGGGGGGTAATTGGCCTCATATAATAACTGCGGCAGCCAGGTTGACACCCAAGTAAGGTATAATAACAATTTTATTCTCATGTGTTACTGCAGTGCCCTGTGTCATAGACGTTTGCTTTGTATTTGTTCTGAGCAGTTAAAGTGGAGTTCCACCCACTTTTACAACTCTTCAGCATCCCTCACTAAACTGTGCACTGTAAACAAATTGGATATTTTTACATTTTTTTTCTCAGCACCTACTGTATATCTGCTGTATTCATTTTTCACTTCCTCCTCCCTGGCCGCGGCCCATCGCATCATTTCCTGTTTGCAATGCCTTCTGGGAAGGGGCGGCAACTTCCTCTGAAACTGCCATTGCTATGGAAACCTGACCTGAAACCTATTACACTGCTTGTGCTGCACTGAGCATGTGGGGCTGCAACTTCCTCTAAAACTGCCGTTGCTATAGAAACCTGACCTGAAACCTATTACACTGCTTGTGCTGCAGTGAGCATGTGCGAGATCTGCAAGGATGAGATCCAGGAAGAAATACAGTCTGGATTCAGATGCCCACACTTAAGATGGCCACGACCTGCTGTAAGTTTATAAAATAACAAACTACTGCTATAAACTAACAAAACAGACCTTAGTTTACAGACTAACTTTACTAGAATACATTAAGCTTGTGTATTATAGGGGTATTTTTATTTAAAAAGTATAATTTCGGCCGGAACACTACTTTAAGTACATGGTCAAATACATTTATGTTTTACATGTTTACTAACTGTCAAAGGATTTGTAATTTCGTACAGCATGTTATATGATTTATGC
Source organism: Aquarana catesbeiana (assembly GCF_042186555.1). Classification (NCBI taxonomy): domain Eukaryota; kingdom Metazoa; phylum Chordata; class Amphibia; order Anura; family Ranidae; genus Aquarana; species Aquarana catesbeiana. The sequence continues at coordinate 97,029,770 of NC_133333.1, read as the reverse complement.
ATTTCTCTTACTGTACAGCTGGGCAGGTGACACCCCGGTTACCTTGAAGAGCAACACAGCTTCCTATGTCACTTTCCGGCTTTCAGCCTGTTCATTGGAAATTGAATTTGCATCAATATTCCTGTCCAATTAGCACAGATGTGATCCAGGGAGCAGAGCTGAACAAGGTGGAAGTATAAATTAATCATTTCCCTTTGGGATTCATAATACTTTCCCTTTGGGATTAAAAAAGTATTCTGAATCTGAATGATCTCCCTGCTTATGTAGTGTCACTAATGTGTAGAAATAATGAGAGCTCCGCATCAATAGCAACAGTCCATTATATTATTCCACATAGACATCCAATGCATTTGGGTGCCTGTTATTGCAGGCATCTGTACAGTGCTGTACATATACATTCCCTGGTTAATATTACAGTCTATGACCATGTATTATCAGTTGATTGGTCTATCTATACGTTCTAAGAAGAGGAGGTAGCAGCGCTGTGTGTTATGCTTTTCATACCTCGCAATCCAGGACATCATAATGGAGTTCAGCGCTCCTTCACCATACATAAAACTGGATATGCAGTGTGGTAGATGTGTGTATCACAAGAGAGATTGATCAAAATTACAAATCTTTTGGCAGGTAAAACATATATATGCAGAATTTATATAGCACCAACAGTTTTCACAGAGCTTACAAAATGGATGCATTTAATTGAGTATTTACCCCAATTCTTTGTTTTAAAAGTAATATAACCACTTCAGGATTTGCCCCCTTAATGACCAGGCCATTTTTTGTGATACGGCACTGTGTCACTTTAACTGACAATTGCGCAGTCATGTGATGCTGTACCCAAACAAGATTGATGTCCTTTTTTACCCACAAATAGAGCTTTCTTTTGGTGATATTTGATCACCTCTGCGGTTTTTATTTTTTGCACTATAAACAAAAAAAGACTGACAATTTTGAAAAAAAAAATATTTTTATTTTACTTTACTTACTCTGCTATAATACATATCCAAAAAAAAAAAAAAAAAATATTCATCAGTTTAGGCTGATATGTATTCTTCTACATATTTTTGGTTAAAAAAACACAATAGGCGTATATTGATTGGTTTGCACAAAAGTTATCGCGTCTACAAACTACGAGATAGATTTATTGACTTTTATTTTTTTAATTGTTTTTACTGGTAATGGCAGCGATCTGTGACCCGTGTGCCCCCCATCCTCCTAGCATGGACCGACATACAGGTACGTCAGTTCAAGCAGAAGAGCCGACCTGCCACAGTAAATGTATGTGAGCAGGCCGGCAAGTGGTTAAACTGACACCAAATTATATCATTATTTTCTTAAAATAATCCATACACACCTACTACTTAATAGCCCTGTAATCTACTGTTTTCTACCTCCTTGTAACATCCTCTGCAATCCCCAGTGCACTTTAGTTGTGTTTAGCTGTGGTCAGGGGCGTTGCTAGGTCTGCAAAAGATCTGGGGCTAGAGCTATTTTTTGCGCAACAAATAAAAAAAGACCGAAAATTTCGAAAAAAAACAAGTTTTTCTTTGTTTCTGTTAAATTTTTTTGTAAATAAGTACGCTTTCTCCTTCAATAATGGGCACTGATACGGCGGCACAGATGGGCACTGATACGGCGGCACTGATGGGCACCGATGAGGTGGCACCAATGAGGTGGCACTGATGAGGTGGCACTAACGGGCACTGATGATGGGCACTGATAGGCGGCACTGATGGGCACTGATAGGTGGCACTGATGGGCACTGATAGGTGGCACTGGTATGCGGCACTGATGGGCACTCATAGGTGGCACCGATGGGCACACATAGGCGGCACTGATGGGCACTCGTAGGTGGCATTGATTGGTATATATGGGTGGTACTGATGGGTACGTATGTGTGGCACTGATGTGTGGCACTGATGGGCACTGATAGGTGGGCACTGATGGGCACAGATGGGCACTGATGGGCACTGACAGGTGGCACTGATGGGCAATGACAGGTGGCACAGATGGGCAATGACAGGTGGCACAGATGGGCAATGACAGGTGGCACTGATAGAGCATTGCTGGGCAGATCTGGGCATATCATGGACATAATAGTGCCAATCAGTGCCCATTTGTGGGCACTGATTGGCACAGATTGGGCACATGTGGATGGCCATGGGGTACATACCTGGCCATCCACGTTGCCCCTTCCCTGTTGGTCCTAGTGGCATCCCTGGTAGTCCAGTGGGGTGATCTGAGGGGGGGCTGCGCTGATAAACAATCAGCGCAGACCCCCCCTGCCAGGAGAGCCGCCGATCGGCTCTCCTCTACTTGCGTCTGTCAGACGCGAGTGAGGAAGAGCCGATCAACGGCTCTTCCTATTGACAGCGTGATCAGCCGTGATTGGACGCGGCTGATCACGTGGTAAAGAGCCTCCGCCGGAGGCTTTTTACCAAGATCAGTGTAGCGGTGTGTCAGACTGACACAACGCTCCACCGATCGCCGCGATGCGCGCCCCCGGGGGCGCGCTGCGGCATGTTATCCTGCTGGACGTCATATGACGTCCAGTCAGGATAACACAACCACTTCCCGGACGTCAATCCGCTATAGGGCGGGCGGGAAGTGGTTAAATTAGCATCAATGGCTTGGTATTTTGGACAGTTATTTCATCTAAGAGAAATTCCCAAAACATGGGGGTACTTGAGAACTGAGGTTGAGAACTACTGCCCTAATCCATAGTTTATAGCACATAGTCCCTAGTCCATTTTGGGAGTGAGCAAGAGAGGGTGGCTATGTCCCTACATACAAAAGGACCATGGAGAAAAAAATGTAGCCACCTTCTAACAGGAAGTAGTATCATGACAGCAGAAAAAGAAAAAAAAGTGGGAGATTTGGAGGAGGCTGAGAACAATAGAAGGCACTTTGAGTTAAAGTATATATAAACCCTAACTTTGTAAAACAATTCATTCAGTTTAAAATAGAAACGAAAGGCAAAACATTTGTGTATAGAGGAAAAAACATGATTTTTTTTTTTATAAGTGATCACATACCCTCTGTTCTCAGGTGCATAAGGAGCTCAGAGAGCAAGGGGAGGAGTACATTGATCCTCCTAGTGAATGTGCATGGTGGGGGTGTGTCAGCACAAGTCTGATCATTGAGGAAGAGGTGGCTGAGTTCTTGGCACAGACGGAAAATTGACCACACTGTGCTCTTCTGCCTGGTGTGGTCAGTTTTTAATAAGAAAGCAGAGGGACTGGCAGGCACATATCAGGAATATGAAATGTTGGGTTTACATATTCTTTAAGAATACATACTTGAATATCATTTTTTTAAATAGAAAATTACTATGCTGTGCTATCTCCTAACATAAGTTCCAACAAATACTTTTAAAGTGCCTACTTTACAATGATGAGAAAAATAATAATAATACTAATAAAAAACCGTGATAAACTAACAAAAATTATAATATATTCCAAAACTGTATATAGAGTTTTTTGATTGTTGTGATGATAAATTCTATGTCAAATGTCACATTCCACAGACAAAATAAAAATAATAACCCCCGGGACATTCGTAGGAGCCGCTGGAATCCTCAGGCCGCCTGCTGGCTCCTACCACTATCACTGGCCAGACTGCAGCGAACCAGAGGAACAGGCGGAAGCTGTAACCTGAGCTATTGGCAAGCGGAATATCGGCTTGACATCAGTGCTGTGGCTGAGGTGGTTGTCAGGAGAGCGGTGAGATCCATTGTTATATAACCTCCCGGATGGGAGGAAGGTATATACATATACAGTACACTCACCTGCCCCCCTAGATATTTACCTACCCGCCAGCATGGGCTGTTTTTAGCCTGAACAAGCTGCCAGATGTTTAAAAGCTCAGTGAAGGAATTTCTAACAATTACTTCCTGTCTACCCTTTAATAACTGCATTCTCAGTGACTTGCTCTTTCCCTGTGTCCACTATCCATGAACTGTCCATGATTTTTCCATTACTGTTTTTGGAGCCCATTGCCCCTACCATTATATATTATTGTGGCTACACAGATCCATGGACGGGATTGCAACTTTCTGCGTGATTTTTATTTAATATCAGCACATTGTCTTGAGCCAATGACAATATGATATTATCACTCATACTCACGCAATAATCATCAGTGATTCTATAATGTATAATGATATTAATGGGGGGCATAAAAACGTGAAAATAACATGCTGCGTGTCCACACTCACCTTAGAGCGTGTGACCTCGCAATTAAGTTCGGTCAAACACGCATGTTAATCACCTCAGGGATTCTAAGTTAGCTGTATGGATCCAGACTGTTCACTGATGCTGTATCTTCATATACAAACAGCAGTAGAAAGAGACTCCATAGCATGATACCGTTCAACACAATTTTAATGTACAAACAAAAAAAGCCCCAGTACAGGGTAATCAGGTGTGTTAGGTGCATTAAGTACACCAATCTGTAATGTGCAGTACACCAATCTGTAATGTGCCTTAAAATGCTGGGTTTTGGTTGAGGTCGTATGTCTGTTCTCTGTGGAGCAGACCAGCTGTTTCCTACACTGTCCTGTCCCCTCCCCTACATGTGACGATACAAGGGAAATTCGTATCTTCCTCAGGGGGATGTTTTTTAAAACTAGGGTTTAGTTTTCGATTTAAAATTACCAAGCATGTATAGAATTCAAATTTCTGAGCCCCCAAATGGCTTAATGGTTTGCTCTTACTCATGCATGAGTAGTGAGGATAATTCCTTTATTTTTCTATGTGTTCTGTCACATCTGAGTGCTCTTTATAGCTCATGTCACTATGCATTATTGTGATCAATGTTTGGATTGCTTGCACCTATATTGCTAAAAAAAGCTTCTACAGTTCAGTCACTATTGATATACAATCGTCCAGAGTAACAGCTAAGGCATTTGTGCATCATAGCACAGGGTCATTATTTTACATAGTAGCATGCTTGTTTTATGCTAATATTCAGCAATAAAGCACCGTAAAGAGGTTCTGTGTTCACGTAGGCATGAACTGGAAATGGAGGAGTATGTGGCAGCATAGTATTTGTGCAGCAGTTCAGACATCTAACCAGTACAGCACTATGGCTTATCACACACACTTGTGTTAGCAGCTGCCTAAGCTTCCTCCCTCCATGTCCTCAATCCTCCAATGAGCTGGGAACTCTCCTCTGTGACTCATGTTTATGGGTCAGTTCGTTTGGCAGAAATGCCAGATTTAATCACCCACATCTAAGATCTTCTAGGCAGAATGAAACATGCAGACATCGCCCCCTCCCAGCACACACACACAATCCTCCTCAAACACAAAACTGCACCTCGCCATCCTCTCTGATCTTTCTTTAATTTTCCTCTGTCCCTTTCTGTTCCTCTCCCTCTACAGTCAGCAATGTAAATTTTCAGAGGTTATGAAGCATGACACCTCCGTATAAAAGGGGCCAGTAACGCAATTCACGGAAAGGCTTGATAGGCAATTTGCTAGGAAGTAACCTGGTTCCATTTGTACAAAAAAAAAAACCTATTACTTGTCATCAGAAAATCTTCTCTTTCGTAGTCTGTCCTCAGTTTGTCCCTCTTCACTGTATAAGGACAAACTTCATATCATACAGTTATTATTTTCTATTAAATCACCTACTCTCTATGCATACCTGGATTCTGCACATTCATTTCTCTACCGTCGCTGTTATTTAAAAAAAAACATGACGCTTTAATCCATTCTTACTGATGACAACAAAATAATGTCATTGAGAAACATAAGTGCTATATGTTCAAATGTGGAAACCAGACTGCAGGCATGCATCTTTGTCTGAATGGGGATAAATTAAAGCTAAAAGCTAAAAGAAACAACACCCCTCACATTTTTGTAAATATTTTATTATATCTTTTTATCTATTTATTATATTTTTTCATGTGACAACATGAGTGAGTGTACAACTTGTATAACAGTGTAAATTTGCTGTCCCCTCAAAAAAACTCAACACACAGCCATTAATGTCTAAACTGCTGGCAACAAAAGTGAGTACACCCCTAAGTGAAAATGCCCAAATTGGGTCCAAAGTGTCAATATTTTGTGTCGCCACCATTATTTTCCAGTACTGCCTTACCCCTCTTGGGCATGGAGTTCACCAGAACTTCACAGGTTGCCACTGGAGTCCTCTTCCACTTCTCCATGACGACATCACAGAGCTGGTGGATGTTAGAGACTTTGCGCTCCTCCACCTTCTGTTTGAGGATGCCCCACAGGTGCTCAATAGGGTTTAGGTCTGGAGACATGCTTGGCCAGTCCATCACCTTTACCCTCAGCTTCTTTAGCAAGGCAATGGTCATCTTGGAGGTGTATTTGGGGTTGTTATGTTGGAATACTGCCCTGTGGCCCAGTCTCTGAAAGGAGGAGGATCATGCTTTGCTTCAGTATGTCACAGTACATGTTGGCATTCATGGTTCCCTAAATGAACTGTAGCTCCCCAGTGCTGGCATCACTCATGCAGTCGCACCACCATGCTTGACTGTAGGCAAGGCACACTTGTCTTTGTACTCCTCACCTAGTTGCCGCCACACATGCTTGACACCACCTGAACCAAATAAGTTTGTCTTGGTCTCATCAGACCACAGGACATGGTTCCAGTAATCCATGTCCTTAATCTGCTTGTCTTCAGCAAACTGTTTATGGGCTTTCTAGTGCATCATCTTTAGAAGAGGCTTCCTTCTGGGATGACAGCCATGCAGACCAATTTGATGCAGTGTACGACGTATGGTCTGAGCACTAACAGGCTGACCCCTCACCCCTTCAACCTCTGCAGCAATGCTGGCAGCACTCATACATCTATTTCCCAAAGAAAACCTCTGGATATGATGCTGAGCACGTGCACTCAACTTCTTTGGTCGACCATGGCGAGGCCTGTTCTGAGTGGAACCTGTCCTGTTAAACCGCTGTATGGTCTTGGCCACCATGCTCATGCTGCAGCTCAGTTTCATGGTCTTGTTAATCTTCTTATAGCCTAGGCTGTCTTTATGTAGAGCAAACATTCTTTTTTCAGATCCTCAGAGAGTTCTTTGCCATGAGGTGCCACGTTGAACTTCCAGTACCAGTATGAGAGAGTGAGAGTGATAACAACAAATTTAACACACCTGCTCCCCATTCACATCTGAGACCTTGTAACACTAACTAGTCACATGACACCGGGGAGGGAAAATTACTAATTGGGCCCAATTTGGAAATTTTCACTTAGGGGTGTAATCACTTTTGTTGCCACCGGTTTAGACATGAATGGCTGTGTGTTGAGTTATTTTGAGGGGACAGCAAATTTACACTGTTATACAAGCTGTACACTTACTACTTTACATTGTAGCAAAGTGTAATTTCTCCAGTGTTGTCACATGAAAAGACATAATAAAGTATTTACAAAAGTGTGAGGGGTGTACTCACTTTTGTGAGATACTGTATATACAGTATCTGTTCAGTTGTATGAGATTCTATGGGCCAGTTTTCTGGGCACCATGAAAGCTCTTTTCCATAGAATAGTGGCATATTTTTTTTTACAAAGTAGGTAGATCTCCAGATATTTCCTTGATCCTCCCTAATTGCTTAGGCTAAGGACAGGCATGTAGAATGTAATATCATTAGGCCCAATTAAATGGTTACTAAACCCTCATTTTTTTTTTTTAAATAACAAACATATCATACTTACCTCCACTGTGCAGTTCGTTTTGCACAGAGTGGCCCCGAATCTCGTCTTCTGGGGTCCCCCCAGCAGCGCTCGTGGCTCCTCCTGGCATCTCGAAACCCCATAGGCGAAGCGCTCTCCCAGGGGGTTACCGTGCGGGTGCGCTCCTGAGTCCAGCATTTGCGTTCATAGACACAGAATGCTGGACTCAGCCCCGCCCCTTGGTGCCCACGTCATTGGATTTAATTGACAGCAGTGGGAGCCAATGGCTGCGCTGCTATCAATCTATCCAATCAAGAGCCGAGATCCCCCGGCTAGAGAGGTAGAATGCGTCTCCGGCGGGGGAACGAACGGGCTCAGGTGAGTAAAACGGAGGGGCTGGGGGGCTGCTGAGTGACAGAAATTTTGCATTAAGGATGCATTAAGGTGAAAAACACGAGGGTTTACAACCCCTTTAACCTACCAGAAGGTCTTTGTGTGGGAGGAAACCAGAGTACACAAAGAAAAGCCACAGGAACACAGGTAGAACATACAGATCATATGCAGATAGTGTCCTGGCCAAGATTCAGACCAAGAACTGCAAAGTGCTAACAACTAAGTCACGGTGCCACCCATTCATTAATAAATTATTAAAGTCATTCTAAAGGTTGATTAAAAAAAAAAAAATGTTATACTTACCTGCTCTGTGCAATGGTTTTGCACAGACCAGCCTCAATCCTCCCCTTTTTGGGTGCCCCACTGGCGGCCCTGGCTTCTTGCCCCTGCTGAGTGCCCCCAATAGCAAGCCTCTTGCTATGGGGGCACTCGACTAGGATCGCTAGAGAGCAGCCCTCATTTGAATGTCCATTCACACACAGAGCGCGAGTCGGGCCCATTACTCGGCTCACACCTCATTGACTCACTGGCTGTGATTGACAGCAGCAGGAGACAATGGCTCCTACTGCTTTTTGAGCCAATGAGGAGAGAGAGACCTGGGAAAGCTGCTGCTTTCATGCACATTTCTGGATCGAGATGGGGCTTAAGTAAGTATAAGGGAGGCTGGGAGCTGCACTCAGAAAGTTTTGTACCTTAATGCATAGAATGTTTCAAAACCTTCTGCCTTTAGAACCACTTAAAAATGTTTTTTTTTAATGCAAGCAGAAAAATTAACTGTATTTGACTTGATATCAGCCTCTTGAAATCTCATGTACAGCAAAAGTCAGGCAAGGAGGAGGAGAAGCAGCACAAAGAGCCAATCAGTTATGCTGCAATACTTATGGGTTAACAAGGTACATCCTGATAGAAGTAGAGAGCAGTATGTCAGAGAGATAATCTCATCAGTCTGCTGCTTCTCCTTTAACTGCCCAATCATAGTCTGGGGGAGGGACAAGACATGTAAAGCTTGCCATAGGTGGACAGATTGCTTAATCCACACAAGAAGGAATCCGCCCCACGTGGACATTGACTGAAGCTACAGATCAGCAAAAATATTTCAGCCTCTCCATTCAACAGAAGTCAATCTAACTATTGACTTCTGCTGAACAGGGAGGGTCACACACAGATCGAAATTTCAGCAAGCCCTTGCTGAACTAGTTGATTCATCTATGGCCAGCTTAAGGCAGAATTATACTCTCTCAATCAACATTAACTATTTTTAATCCTTATGCTAGTAGCATTAGTAAATAGGAAAGTGTAGCTGTTTAAACTTTTTTTTTTTACAGTTCTTAAGTTACTTTCTGGTTTCCATGCCTAGGCAAATCATGGCATACATCCCAGGAGTCTTCAGGTGGGGTGGAGGGGCTTTCTCAGTGAAGCATACTCTCCTGCCTGCATGGCTGAGCTAAGGGGTAGATGGATTCCCAGAAGTAAATGCTACATGAATCATGTGGCCTTACTCAACATGGCCATAGCCAGAAATGCTTTTTGAATTTGCTTTGAATGTTTGCTTAGAATGTTAAAAAATAATTAAATAGCTAGTTGGTTGGTGGTGTTTGCTCAACTACAGTAGAGAAAAATTATGTATTTTGCCCTGACAGACAGGACTGTGCTATATGGCAGAGCTATGTAAATCTCAGGACTGGATGAACAGAAATACAAATCCTTTGGCAGGCAAAGCAGCTCTTCTGTGTGTATTTAATCTGTACATTTAGCTGTTTGCCTGCATTTCAGCTTTAGGACTCATATAACTAGTTACTTGACTTCAGCTTAATTAAAGTACTGGATAACAATGATTCAATCATATGCTTGGCCTTGTGGTTTAATCTATATGCACCTCCCAGGGAGAATTACAGTGGAAACAACACTCATTTCACATTTTTCAGGGAGTCAGCTGTCTTTCTGGTCTAGAAATGGACATTGAGGCTCATTCACTCTAGACTCTCATAAAATGTGTGTGTTATGTAATGTGTAATGATGTGTTTAGTTTGCCGCACAGTACATTGTAAATTGTACAATTTTAGTAAATCCCTTTCAGATTTAAAACCTAGCGTTCACCTAGCTAGGTCTACAGCAATTTAGTTTATTGATACCCAGTCAGGTAGGGTCCTCCAACTACATAGATTCTGGAAAATGTAATGTAAATTGTGAATCAGACTATAACAGGTATGACTTGTTTGGTGCAGTTATAGCGGTTGTAAAGCTTACTTTTTTTTTGTAAAATAACAAGCATGTTATACTTACCTGCTCTCTCTGTGTAATGGTATTGCACAGAGCGACCCTGATTCTCCTCTTCTGGGGTCCCCCATTGGTGCTCTAGGCTCCTTCTCTGTGCATTTATAAACACACACAGCCCGGTTCAGGATCAAGCCCGCAGGTGTGCCACCATAGGAAATGGCTTCCTATGGTGGCACACCTGCGGGCTGGATCCTGAACCGGGCTGTGTGTGTTTATAAATGCGCATAGCGCAGCTTGGCCCCACCACCTCCCCCTATCCCTCTTCACAGAATTCGACACAGCAGGAGCCTATGGTTCATGCTGCTCTCAGCCAATCTTGTGAAAACAGTGATAAGGGGGAGAACAGATGCAGCCGGGTACAGCGCTGGATTGATACAGGACTCAGGTAAGTATTTAAGGGGGAGGGCACACAGAAAATGGTAGAGCAAGTTTTTTCCCTAATGCAAGGAATGCAATGAATGATGATGAATAGTATCTTACCTTTAGAGCCACTTTAGCCACTTGCTGCCCGCCATATAGCAGAATGATGGCGGCAAAGTGGTTGTGATATCCTGACCAGGGGCCTGCAGCAGGGCGATCGGAGATGATGTGTGTCAGTCTGATACACCGCAACTCTGATAGTGGTATGAAGCCTCTGACAGAGGCTTCTTACCACGTGATCAGCTGTGACCAATCACAGCTGATCATCATGTGAACCAGGAAGTGCCAGTAAACACTCGGTTCACGCTGACAGGGAGAGCCGATCGGTGGCTCTCCTTGTCAGAGGGGGGATCTGTGCTGATAATCAGCATATTGCTTATCAGCACAGCCCCCATCAAAAGGTGCCCATCAGCTGCCAATCAGTGCCCAACACCTGCCAGCCTGTCCCCATAAAAAATGCCTGTCAGTGCCGATCAGTGCCCACAACAGTGCCAATCAGTGCCCAAAAAAGTGCCAATCAGTGCCCTATCAGTAATGCCTGTCAATGCCCCATCGAAGTGCCAATCTGCCACTCAGTAATGCCTGTCAGTAGCTCCTCATCAGTGCTGCCTATCCAATGCCACCTATCAGTGCCCATCAGTGCCCATCAGTGGAGCCTATCAGTGCCCATCAGTGCCACCTTTCATTGGCATCAGTGCCACCTATCAGTGTCCATCAGTTTTTTTTTTTAAATTGTCTGTCTTTTTCTTTATCGTACATCACGGGACACAGTGCACCATAATAATGACTATTTGGGTTATATGCTACTTTTAGGTGATTGGACACTGGCAACTAATAGTAAGACTTTTTCGTTTATAGCGCAAAAATTAAAAACGCAGAGGTGATCAAATACCACCAAAAGAAAGCTCTATTTGTGGGAAGAAAAGGATAAAAATTTAGTTTGGGTACAGTGTAGCATGACCGTGCAGAGATTGGTAAAGGCGGAAGCGATCCGATCTGCTGGAGGGATGGACAGGAAGTCGGGTGAGGGCAAGATGGCCCCTACTTGACTCTATGGAGGACTGGAGCAACATCTGAAGTCACTTCTGCCTAACAACCTTAAAGGGCCGATCACGCAGAAGCTAGAGCATACATAAGTCAAGCCCACATAAATAAACGGTGTTCAAACCATACATGTGTGGTATCGCCGGGATCGTTAGAGTGAGAGCAATAATTCTAGCATCAGACCTCCTCTGTAACTCTAAACAGGTAACCTGTGAAATTTTTTCAAGCGTTACCTATGGAGATTTTTAAGTACCATAGTTTGTCGCCATTCCACAAGCGTGCGCAATTTTAAAGCATGACATGTTAAGTACCTATATACTAGGCATAACATCATCTTTCATCTTTAGAAAAAAATTGGGCTAACTTTACTGTTTTTTTTAAGTGTCTTTTTTCCAAATAAATTGCACTTGAAAGACTCAGATACTCACGAATATCTAGGGCGGATGACGTGCTGACATCATCGCGACATACAAAGTCCTGGAAGCGTGGGCGTTCAATTTTATCTGTACCGGCAGGTATACCTTTTTTTGTGTAAGGGAGATGTTCTCCCCTTTTTAAACTACTAACTCTGAAATAAATGTGTTGGATTTTACACTATGTGGAGCATCTTTTTTCCGAGTGGGATACTCATGAGTATCTGAGTATTTGAAAACGAGGGGACAGGAGAGAGAGTGCCTACAGGATCCCAGTGTGCCGAGCAGACTGCAGTCCAAAGGCCCTGGCAGGGCAAACAGCCACAGGTGTTTCTGACCTTTTTACAGGTCGGATCTATCTGGTAAGCAGACATCCTTCTCTGGTGATGGTCACATGCGGTGTTGATGGTATATGGGACCTGGAATAGCTGGAATGCTTATATGTACTGTGACTTAGGAATCTAGAAGTGTGACAATTTTATCCTTTCACCACTCTGGTCCTGCACCTGCCTCTCCTTTACCACATAAGACTGTGTATAATTGGATGCTCATCCTCCTTTTGTGAAAACTTCTTCTTTTGAATAAGGACTTTTATTGTGTATTTATCAATACTATGTTGACATGCTCATGAATAGTATGTTTTACTATATGTTAAGAGCAGGGGCGGACTGATAACTCATGGGGCCCCCGGGCAATAGGAGATTATGGGGCCCCCAGGAAATCAGAGATTATGGGGACACACAGTATACACACACACAGTATACAATCACACAGTATACACATACATGTACACACAGTATACACAGACAGATGTAAAAAAAACACAGAAACACAGATACTGTCCCTGGTTTTACTGAGGCTGGCAACCCTGATGGGGCCCCCTAGTGGCCCAGGGCCCTCGGGCAGTGCCCTAATCGCTCAATGGTCAGTCCGCCCCTGGTTAAGAGCAACTCTGTTTTTAGATAGATAGATTGATTTGTGAAGCCACAAGGCTTCACTTCCTGTTTCCCTTAGTAAGGATGGCGGTGCCTGCACCCGATGCCGATGGATGGGTCGGCTGCAGGTGCCGACATCGCAGGCTCCCTGGACGGGTAAGTATCCTTATATTAAAAGTCAGCAGCTACAGTATTTGTAGCTGCTGACTTTTAATTTTTTTCACCCAGGTTGGAACTCCATTTTAAAGTGTTTGTAACCCTATAAAAAAAAAAAAAAATGGATCCTGTTCCTTTAAGGAGGGGTCCCAAACTGGCAGCCCTCCAGCTCTTGCGAAACTACAAGTCTCATCATGACTCAGCCTGTGGGAGTCATGCTTGTAACTGTCAGCTAGGGATGAGCCGAACACCCCCCTGCTCGGTTCGCACCAGAACATGCGAACAGGAAAAAAGTTTGTTCGAACACGCGAACACCGTTAAAGTCTATGGGACACGAACATGAATAATCAAAAGTGCTAATTTTAAAGGCTAATATGCAAGTTATTGTCATAAAAAGTGTTTGGGGACCTGGGTCCTGCCCCAGGGGACATGGATCATGGATAAGCCCCCCGCTTATCCATGCCCCAGGGGACATGGATCATGGATAAGCCCCCCGCCCGCAGACCCCCACAACCACTGGCCAGGGTTGTGGGGATGAGGCCCTTGTCCTCATCAACATGGGGACAAGGTGTTTTGGGGGGCTACCCCAAAGCACCCTCCCAATGTTGAGGGCATGTGGCCTGGTACGGTTCAGGAGGGGGGGGGGCCGCACTCTCGTCCCCCCCTCTTTTCCTGCGGCCTGCCAGGTTGCGTGCTCGGATAAGGGTCTGGTATGGATTTTTGGGGGGACCCCACGCCGTTTTTTTTTTTTTGGCGCGGGGTTCCCCTTAAAATCCATACCAGACCTGAAGGGTCTGGTATGGAATTTAGGGGGAACCCCACGTCATTTTTTTTTTTTTATTTTGGCCGGGGTTCCTCTTAATATCCATATCAGACCTGAAGGGCCTGGTATGGAATTTAGGGGGACTCCCACGTCATTTTTTTTTTTTTTAATTTTGGTTCGGGGTTCCCCTTTGGGGAATTCCCATGCCGTTTTTATCAATGAACTTCTATGTGTATTGTCGGCAATGCAATAGCCGCGGGTAGTTTTAAATGAGTTTTTTCCTTCAAAATGTCATTTTGCTGTCAGACTGTTCTAAACACAGGAAACATGCGCCCCTTTACAGGCATACTATAGACACCCCCCAGGTACGAAATTTAAAGGGATATTACAGTTTTATTGTTTGACTTTAAGCATTATTAAAATCACTGCTTCTGAAAAAACGGCCGTTTTTAAAACTTTTTTTTGCATTGATCCATGTCCCCTGGGGCAGGACCCAGGTCCCCAAACACTTTTTATGACAATAACTTGCATATTAGCCTTTAAAATTAGCACTTTTGATTTCTCCCATAGACTTTTAAAGGGTGTTCTGCGGCATTCAAATTTGCCGCGAACACCCCAAATTGTTCGATGTTCCGCGAACTTGCGAACAGCCAATGTTCGAGTCGAACATGAGCCTTTCAATGCCTCATGGGACTTGTAGTTTCGCAACAGCTGGAGGGCCGCCAGTTTGAGACCCCTGCTTTAAAGCATGTTATACAGCACAGTGCTTGTGCTGTGTGATTTAGCTCTGTGTATCACCTAAAATACCTGGCTGATCCTGCTTGGTTCTGCCCTCCCCCCTGTAAACTGACCATGGTTTATCATGGCTGTTAACCATGACACCGTGGTCAGTTTACATGCCTCTGTGATCTGCTCTCTCCTCTGTCCTCCTCTCCCCCCCTTCCCTCCCTGTCAGCTAGTGACAGTGCCTTCCCCTCCCCTCCTGTTGCAAAAATTACTTTGCAAAGTACATACAATCCCCTCTGTTAGAAAACGTTCTATGCTCCAGTGTATGTTCCTTGTAAAAAATATGCAGATTTCTACCTTATTTCAGAGTGCCACTCGGTGCTTGTCAGAAACCATGAAATCAGGCCAAGACAGAAGTACAGTTACATCACACTTGTTTAATAATAAATAACTTGTTTAATAATAAAAGTAAAAAGAACAAATGTAATCAAAACATAGCCAAAGTTCATTAACCGGATAGTCAGCCAAACCAGAAGTCAGGGATCAATGTAGTGGAACAGCAAGCAGGATCTGGAGCCAGAAGGGATGTCAGCAAAGCAAGTCTTGAAGAGGATTGCAGGAGATAGTTTCTGTGATGTTGACCAACGCGAAGGCTTAGATCCTCTGGACTGGACGGCGGGCCACCCTAAAAAAAAAATTGCATGAAAAATCCTAAAAAAAATAAAAAAAAAACATTTGAAAAAAAAAAAAATGTAAATTACCTAAACCCTTGTTGCTAGGCAGTCTTCCTAATCTGCCTCTTCCTATTCCGCGGTGTGTTCTGCTCCTCGGTGAGCAGCCCCGTTGTCTTCTAGGAACTGTGTGTTTTCCCAGAACACCATGGGGCCATTCACAGAGCGCCGCTCGCGCGTGCGCAGTAGGAAACTGGCAGTGAAGCCGCAAGGCTCCACTGCCTGTTTCCCTTACTTAGGATGGCGGTGCCAGGACCCGAGAGGGACGGGTCGGCCTCGGGCGGCCGACATCGCGGGCACCCAGGACAGGTAAGTACTTATTTAAAGTCAGCAGCTACAATGTTTGTAGCTGCTTACTTTTAATTTTCTTTTTCAGGGACGGAATCCCGCTTTAAGTAGGCAGGACTGATGAGCAGGATATCATCAACATCTGAGTAACTGTGGAGAGATAGTAGCTGTCAATTAGCCGACAGCTGAGCGGCCAGCTCAGGGAAGGAAGGGCTGAGCCCAGCCCTGACAGTGCTCACGTGACTGCTCACTACTCCTCCTCTCCACCCATCTTCCCAGCTGACGTCAGCAGAGAATTCTCAGCCCCTCCCGCTGTAGATGCCAAGCTGTCAGATCGGGAGAGGGAATAGAGAACAGTCACATAAGCCTAGAAATCAACATTTTTTTTACAAAGAACATACACTGGAGCATAAAACGTTATCTAACGGAGGGCCATTATATGTACTTTATAAAGTGGCTTTACAACCACTTTAAAGTGGTTAAGGACTGAAAACACAACTGAACCGAAAATGTAAATCAAAGAAAGAAAATGCTGCCTGTTTCATGTGTTGGCTCAGCTCTTTAGTGTAAACTTTGCTAATTTAAAATATGAAATACATTGTACCAGGACAGAAAAAAAAACTTCATGGGTGTCATATACCCAGATCTGTCAGATTTAGCTTTCTTTTGACCTTCATTTCTTTTCCCAACCCCTAAGTCAAATCTACCAAACTGTGCCCCCCCTCCCACCACACAGTGTTTTGTTCAGTTTTTGACAATTACATTTCAGTGTCCTGTCATCCTCGTTGCCCCTCTTCTCTCCCTTCAGAGTCCCTTGGTACTGTTTATGCATTGGAACAATGCATGCATACGTCTACAGGTATGCAGGAAAGGAATTTCCAGTTCTTCCATTTGTGATGATAAATTGTAAAAACTGAGAAAATCTCTCATCACTTCTTTCAAATGGTTCAAATAATCCTGTTCTCAGGAATAATGGGCTAGACCGATCCTAGCAGCCACTCATGTAAAGACAAGGTGGGGGTGAAGGTGCTTGAGAATAGACCAATCACTCCTTCCCATTAGGACTAGATATTAATCACTGGAGGCTGCAGGCACACAATTTTGGTGCCCTAAATAACACCTCTAGTATTACATCTTCCTTGTTTCCTGATCATAACCAGGCTATGAATAACCTTTTCATGAGATGACTATCATTGCTGATAATGAAAATCTTTGATGAGTTATCCTGATATCATCAGTCTTTGCTATAAACAGTCAGCACGATCCTGCTCCGGGTGATGCTGGAGTGACTTGCCACCAACACACTGAATACAGGGAGTTCCTGTGTCTCCGCCATTCAGCAAACTTCTTGTATTTTTTTCAGTGAATATGAGACATTTTCTGTTTGAAGATTGTGACATCATCTGCCCTTCCTCTGCACCTTGTCCAACCAGAAAACACCTTGTATTATTTGATAAAAAATACAAGACACTTGTGTTCAGTGAACAGATGGCAAGTCATTCCATCAGCACCCAAAACAGGGCATAGTTGACTGTATATTCCACAGTCTTCTACAGCGAATTTCTGCATCCTCAGCAGTCCTCTGGATGTGAGATATAAAAAATGAGGCTCTGATTCACATATGTGTGGCCGCGGCTCACAGTATGGGGTCCGAAGTGTCCCTCTTCACCGATTCAGGTGCGAATCAGGTCTGCATTTTTGCCTGAATTCGCACCTGAATGAGACCAGAAGATGCACAGGACCCTTCTTAAATATGTAGTGCGGCCACCCTGGAGCTGTGTGAGCCAGCTCCATTGAGAGCCGATCACATTCTCCTGTCATGTGAATTGGCTATGGGGAAATCCACATGCAGTGCACATAAGTGTGAACACAGCCTTAGATGTGACCAAGCTGGACCAATGTTAGCTTAAAAAATAGATAATTTCTGGTTAAGCTGTTGCTGTAGAAACTTCACAGCGTATACAAGTCACAACACATAAAGTGTAGTATAAGGCTGGGTTCACACATGTGCGGTGCGAATTGAAGCTCCGTTTTCACAGCTAATTGACAAAGTAGTTGTTCAGCATTTCACATCAGTTTTTGATCAGAATCAGGTCAGGATTGCATCAGTATCAGGTCAGGTTTACATCAGGATCAGGTCAGGATTTTATCCTGTTCACAATGGAATGCATCTGCGAATTTGATGCGTTCCCATAGAAGATAATGTGCTTGCAATTAGCACTGCAATGCCCAGAATACGCACATGTTTTTTGGGCAATGCGGAGTGTGAATGCAACGCACATATGTGAACCAGCCTTATTCAAATGAACGTATTTTAAAATGTCATACGAATTGGATGTGGTGTAATTTCCATAGGTGTGAATCCAGTCTCATAGCTTATGTCATGACATTTTTTGTTATAATTATTATTTTTCAGAAGATATCTTCATCGTAGCTGTATGAAGCACAAGTTCCTAAGCACTGTAAATTCACAGAAAGTAATAATTAGGTATCCTTTGAGGTTCTGAGAGATGTCGGCTATAACTTTTACCTCAGGGCTCATGCACGCAGGAGTTCCAACTTCATCTTCACAGACCTAGTCTGACACCACCAAAGCACACATTAATGATGCAATAGACCTCCCTCTCCACCCCTTCCTATACCCTATGGCAAAAGCAGACTGCAATGTACATGTAGTATGAGTCAGTGACAAAGGTCTGCATACTTGTACTCGACAGGATAGTCTTCACCATCCTGTGTTCTCCACAAACCATATTGTAAATGCAAACTTGTATAAGTGCAGTGGGCTTTACCCTATGAGAATCTGCACTTATAAACTAATCATCCTTCATATCACAGTACCCTATATGTAGCAAAAAGAAATCATGTTTGAAAGTGTGGACAATTAATGGACTATATCTGTATCTGTATTGGCTTGAGATGATATGAGTTAGTTAACAACTGTATAAAATTCTGAATATTAATGTGACAATGAAATCTACATAAGCCCTTGGCTGTGTATCTACACTCTACACTCGTGTTAACATTAATAGCAGAGTATATTATAATTTCCTTTCTTAAAATATGCTGTGTAGTGAATGGTCAGAGGTATCAGTGTTTATGCACTATATTACTGTATTTTGTATTGTTTGTAAATGAGTGGAGAAGTGACTGAAAAGTCAATAGAATCGTTCTAGATAACCTTGAAGACAATGTATGACTTACGATCCCATCACTCAATAATCCTTCGGGTTTGTGTGCTTCACGTTAGCAAGTGTAAGCGCACGTAGTTAATATTAATATTTCTGAATCCCTATTTGTCTTTGTGCTTGCTGAGTACCTTTAGTCTTAACCTATTATGTAAACCTTTGTGCCTTGTTACAACTGTCCCTTTATCTAGCGATTTCAATGTGAAGCTTTAATATTTGCAGACACGTGTATTACTCATGCTATTTCTCCTTTCATGACTCCCTAAATGTCAGCTCTGTCCACTGATAGCAGCCAGTGACTGCCGTAACAGATTATTTCTACGTTTATGAATTTCTTACATACTGATGATGTTTAGGATGTAAGGATTCTGGTTTCAAAAGAGCTACAAACGTACATGGAAAATCATGAAAGAAGTTAGAAAACTGTCAATTAGTAATTCATTTTTGAACTATGAAAAGGGTTCTCGTGGTGGAATAAAACATAAAACCTGTTGCAGCTTATTTGACCCCTCCACTGGCCTTAAGATATAATACAGCTCTGTGGGCGCTGTTATAGTTCAGTGGTTGGCTTGGCTATCTCAAGAAGCTAAAGATTGGGATTGTTTAGTGCACTAGCAACTAGGGATGAGCCCGATGTTTGAGTGGAACCTAGGTTCGACTTGAACATCGGGTGTTCGCCTGTTAGCCGAATAGCGAACAATTTGGGGTGTTCGCAGCAAATTCGAAAGCCGCAGAACATGTCTATAGTACATCTGTAAAATGGCGCATGTTTCCCGTGTTTAGAGCCGTCCGAGAGCAAAATGACATTTCTAAAGGAAAAAAGTAATTTAAACGTACTCACAGCTATAATGAATTGTCATTCCCTGCAAGACACATAAAATTAATTGAAAAAAAACGGCATGGGATTCCCCCACAGTCCATTACCAGGCCCTTTGGGTCTGGTATGAATATTAAGGGGAACCCCGAACCAAAATTAAAAAAAAAAAAAATTGCGTGGGGGTCCCCCCAAATTCCATACCAGGCCCTTCAGGTCTGGTATGGATATTAAGGGGAACCTGCGCCAAAATTAAAAAAAAAATGACATGGGGTCCCCCTCAAAATCCATATCAGACCGTTCAGGTCTGGTATGGATTTTAAGGGGAACCCCATGCCAATTTTATTTTTTAAAAATGGCATGGGGGTCCCCCCAAAAATCCATACCAAACCCTTATCAGAGCACGCAACCTGGCAGGCCGCAGGAAAAGAGGGGTGATGAGAGAGCACCCCCCTCCTGAACTGTACCAGGCCACATGCCCTCAACATGGGGAGGGTGCTTTGGGGTAGCGGCCCCCCAAAGCACCTTGTCCCCATGTTGATGGGGACAAGGGCCTCATCCCTACAACTCTTGCCCGGGGGTTGTGGGGATCTGCGGGCCAGGGGCTTATCGGAATCTGGAAGCCCCCTTTAACAAGGGGACCCCCAGATCCCGGCCCTCCCTGTTTGAAATGGTAACAGGGTACAAATGTACCCCTACCATTTCACAAAAAAAGTATGAAAATGGTAAAAACGACAATACACGCCTTGAGACAAGTCCTTCATTAAAAAATAAAAGAATAAAAGTGTCCCACGAAGTCCATTCATCTTCTTATTCCCTTGCCCCGACGGACCGAAAAAGAAAAAAAAAAGCCGCACACCGCCACAGATCTGCCTCCATGGGAGGCACCTGCCGTAATGACCGGCCTCTCAGGTGACAGTTCTTTTATAACTGAGGGCGGGGCCACATGATGACGTCGCCGGGTGACCCCGCCCCCCTCTGACATACGGGGACAGCCCTATGGCTTCCCCGTAGCATCAGAGGGGACAGGGTCACTTGGTTACGTCACCGACTTTAACGGTGTTCGCATGTTCAAACAAATTTTTTGCCTGTTCGCATGTTCTGCTGCAAACTGAACATGGGGGGGTGTTCAGCTCATCCCTATTAGCAACCAGGTTATCAGCTTTAGCAGGTGCTGCAAAAACCATGGACTTTAAAGATCCTACACCAAAGCTGGCCATATACTAGTAGATTTACGAATAAACATTTATTTATACAAACATTCATATGGTAATTCTTATTAGGACCCCGGTTCGGTTCGTACCAGAACTTTCGAACACCGCAAAAGTTCGGACCTGAATAACGAACCCCATTAAAGTCAATGGGACCCGAACGTCAAAAATTAAGAGTCCCCATTTTGAAGGCTTATATGCAAGTAATTGGGCATACAATGGTTATAAGGATCTGGGCCCTGCCCTGGGGGACATGTATCAATAAAAAAAAAGTTTGTGAAAAACTTCATTGTTAAATGAGCAGTGATTTTTTGATTTTTAAAGTGAAAGCATAAAAATGAAAAATTCCTGCCAATATAGTGCCTAGGGGGTCCCCTTAGTCTACCTGTAAAG
Organism: Aquarana catesbeiana; assembly: GCF_042186555.1. Lineage (NCBI taxonomy): Eukaryota > Metazoa > Chordata > Amphibia > Anura > Ranidae > Aquarana > Aquarana catesbeiana. Next base: position 97,008,371 of record NC_133333.1, on the reverse strand, counting down.
ATGCAGATCTATCTAGAATCTTCTGCTTCAATAATTGCATTTATAAAGCCAAAAAAAAGACATTTTCCATGCAAGCTGCCTTTATTTTGCTCAGCAACAGCTGGGGAGCCAGTGTGTATGATGAGGCCACAATGTAGTGCACTGGGAACAAGATTAGAGATTTTTTGGATACATTCTGTTGTCACTTTGACTTTGGATAGAAGTAATGGGTGTGTAAAAATTGGTCTTTGGGTGTCGGTGGTGCCTTCCCACCATAACCCTATAGAGGTAATCTTGATGAAAGCAAGAATTGGCCTTGCTGTAAAAATTGCAATGATATGAACCTGTCAAACAGGTGCTGAAAAATTGGTCTTTGGGTGTTAATTGTGCCCATGAAACCTATACCAAAAACATTCTTCCAGATGAAATGATTGAACAAAGCTAGGCAGCCTCAAAGTCCTGCAGAGATTCCACATCCCAAAAAGACTTCATCAGTGACATCGGCATCAGGGGCTTCATAGCTGGTAATCCAGGACTGATTCATTTTTATAAAAGTCCACGGAGTCTTTGGATAGACGCATTCTAGGATCAGTAACATAACCTCCTGCAGCAGTGAATGCCCATTCTGAAAGCACGCTGGATGCAGGGCAGCCCAACAACTCAATAGAATACTGGGCAAGTTCTGGCCAGTGGTCTATTTTCATGACCTAGTAAGTCAGCTGGAAATCTCTCCATCTCTGTTTTGGCCCCGAGATAATCATCCACCATGTGATGCAGACGCTGCCGATGGGATGTGGAAGCTGACAGCCCAGGGCGGCAAGGACTAAAAAAATTCTGAAATGCCTCACTTAGGCAGACGCCTTCTCTAACACTCCTCTCTTGACCAACAGAGGACTCAAAATTATGTTTTCCACGACACTGTAACTTACTGGAGTCAGGAAAAACGTTCAATAAAATCCTCTTTAACGTGTCCTCAAGAGATTTTATCTTCTGCACTCTCTGTGGGAATGGGATGAGTTCTGAGACCTTCCCCTTATAACAGTGGTCAAGGAGGGTTGCCAACAAGTAATCATCCTTCTCCTTTATGCCACGTATTCTTGGGTCCTTTCACAGGCTTTGAAGCATGAGGTTGCCCATGCGCCTCAAACTTGCCAAGGCTTGAGAAGCAGACTCCTCAGGGTCACTCAGGATGACAGCATCTGGAACTTCCTCCCAGCCACGTACTACTCCCAAGGGTCCAGGGGTTGGAAAGCTATCGCTTACAGATTGACGCATGTCTTCCTCTTCTTCGAAGTCTATGAAAGTGCCAGAATCCCCCTCCTCATCCTCCTCCCCTCTCTCCTCCTGTGACATAGAAATTATAGTATCTGGATAAAGTGGGCCTTGAGAGGAAAGGAAGTCCTCCTCTTTCTCCTGCTGGTCTGCCACCAGTGCCCTGTCCATAATGCCAAGCAGAGTCTGCTCCAGCGGGAACACAACAGGGATTGTGTCACTGATGCATGCACTGTCACTGCTCACCATCCTTGTGGCCTCCTCAAATAGTGACAATACAGTGCATGCATCCTTAATGATCAGCCATTGGTTTGGGGAAAAAAAGCCGAGGTGGCCTGAGCCTGTCATTGTGCCGTACTGGCACAGGTACTCGTTGATGGCCCTCTGCTACATGTATAGCCGCTGCATCATTCCCAAAGTTGAGTTCCAGCTGGTGGGCATGTCACAAATCAGGCAGTTTACAGGCAGGTGGAATTCCCGCTGAATTTCAGCCAATCGAGCACTGGCTATGTATGACCACCTGAAATGGCTACAGACTCTTCTGGCCTGCTTTAGTACATCTTGCAACCCTGGGTAGGGAACTTAAGAAATGCTGCATCTCCAAATTGAGGACATGTGCCAGGCAGTGTTAATTTTGGCAGCAAATTTCTATTTAAATTTAGTCTTATGCTGAATACACACAATTGGACTTTCCGCCAACAAAACCGGGGATTTTTGTTCAAAAGTTGTTGACTCAAACTTGTCTTGCATACACACGGTCACACAAATGTTGGCCAACAATTACAAACCTGGGAACATGGTGACATACAACACGTACGACGAGCCGATAAAAAGGAAGTTCAATAGCCAGTGCGCTACCCTTTGGGCTCCTTCTGCTAATCTGTGTTTATCTCGTGTTAGTAGAAGTTTGGTGAGAGACAATTCGCGCTTTTCAGCCTCGTGCTTTTCAGTTCGTTTCTGCTTTTCAGTTTGTGCTTGTCGGTTCGTATCTGTTCTTCAGCATGTGTTGTCAGTTTGTTCCTGTCTTTCAGATCGTTCTATTTATAGTTTGCTTTTGATTTTACAGTGCGTTCGTGTCCGCTCGTTTCTGATTTTCAGCTTGTTCTTCTCGGGTCCTTTCTGATTTTCAGTGCGTTCTGTCAGTTCGTTCTGAGCAGCCGTTCGTTTTCTAGCCATGTTGCAGTTATGTACTCTTCGTAGAGTTGGTGCTATTGTTGGGCTTGGTGTTGGAGTCCAGTCCATGAACAGGGGGAGGAAGAGTTCTTGGACCAAGAATTGGTCGCTTAACCGTGACCAATTCTCTCATATGCCTTTGCTGCGGGAGCTCCAGGAGAATAATCCTGATTATTTCAGGAATTATTTCCAGATGACGGACCCCGTCTTTCACATCTGTTGGCTTTGCTGTCCCCTTATATTACGAAGCAGGACACTTGCATGCAGGAAGCCATTACTCCCAAAGAAAAGCTCGTCGCCACCTTGCAGTACTTGGCGATGGGGAGAAGTCTCCAAGAAATCAAGTTCACAACTGGGATCTCCCCCCAGGCTCTGGGAATCGATATTCCAGAGACCTGTTCTGCCATCATTCAGGTCCTGAAGAAGGACTATATTAACGTCCCTGACGGTATTCCAGAGTGTGGCTCGGAGTGGATTTTCAGTACCAAAAGCGGTAACCCTGAGCCGGGATCGCATAGCAGGATCCAGGAAGAGGTTGCTTACCTTGTCCCCAGGATGTCTCCCCGCTCTGTGAGCTAACCGTCCTCCGGATCTATTACAGTGCCGAGCTCCGTTCCCTGCGAGCGTTGCGACCCACGGTGGCGGAGAATGGCGCCAAATTCAAAAAGTAAAAAACACAATACACATACAGTACACTGTAATCTTACAGATTACATTACTGTATCAATTTATTTCACCTCCTTTTTGTCCCTAGTGGTTTGTCCAGTGCCCTGCATGCAGTTTTATATAATTTATAAATACCGTTCTTTCTGCCTGGAAACTGGAGATTGTCCATAGCAACCAAAAAGTGTCCCTTTACGTCATAAGTGGTTTTAGACCAGCTAGAAAACAGTGATAATAAGTTAGAATCACTTGCAGAATTTAGCCATAGTGATTTGTGGGAAATTTGTCATCAAACACTAAAAGTACTGACAGTGACAATTCTGCAACTGAGCAAATTTCAGTGTTTTTGATTTGATTACATTATTGAATAATTTTTATTAATATTAAGTTAATATTTGTTATAATTATTTATACTTATTTATTATATTATATATTGGGCCCTCTGATCTCCTAGATTGTAAGCTCTAACGAGCAGGGCCCTCTGATTCCTCCTGTATTGAATTGTATTGTACTTGTACTGTCTGCCCTAATGTTGTAAAGTGCTGCGTAAACTGTCGGCGCTATATAAATCCTGTATAGTAATAATAATAATATAATAATATTATAATTTATGATTTTGTGTTTCAAACTTTATAATATCCAGGATGTCTACTAGACTCTTGTTTGGACAGATTTAAGTGAGTTATTCCTAAGAATTACAAGCCTACAATATAAAACGCCAATTTTCCATGCAAAATAATTGTACCGCTTTCAGCATCAAAAATCTGACATAATCATACCGCCAGGGAGGCTAAGGTAAGTTTTATCCTTTAGCATCACATTCTATGTATTTAATGTTTGCTAATGTATTGTATTTATTTTATCATTCCATAATTACCATGATTGTAATATGCTGTGAATGTCCTCTTTGTACTCATGCATGCTGTAAGCTTTTAATGCTCCTTTTTTGTCCTTCTTGCATATTTGCATTCACTAACCTCCCCAGCATGCTATCCTAGGCACACACCTATCCTAGTCACTTAACAATTTATTTTGTCAGCTCCATTGTAGTGCTTACCCTAAACACCCCCTAAAATGTGCCCAAATGTTATTGTTGGCCTTAAATTCAGGCATAGTGCAAGAGGCTTTTTTGGGGGGCCAAAACTCATTTGGAACCCTCCCTCCCCCTAACCGCTAAGTCAACCAATACCAATACTCTATCTGCTGACTTTACCAAACCCATACACACTATACCTACCTCTATTGTGTTCATATTTATGGATGAATTCACCAAAGCATGTAGTGCAAAGTGCCTGCCTGAATACTTTCAAATGGTACTATTTAAAGTTTTGTTCTCCTATTATCTTGATAGGTAATTGCAGAATGTAAAAAAGTGCTTCAATTTGGACAGTGTGTATTCATATTTTTGGATTATGACACTTCTTACCTGTCCAGTGGGCTGCCAATAGTGTAAGTAAGGAGGGGCTGGCAAAAGTAACACACATTTATGCATTCAGCTCTCAATGAAGTGGAGAGGGTTACCTGTCCAAAACATCTTCCCCCACCATAACTTTTTTACAATGGGCCATCAGAGGGGGTGAGGAATCTGATAAGTGGACCTTATACTTTTGTCTTATGTTGGCCAAGAATGTTTGTGTCTAATCTGCTTGCAATTTTATGTGCAAAAGTACTTTTTTTTTCTTGTTTGACTCCACAGTTTCCTTCCAACCCACAGGAATGGCAGACTGTGGCCTCCCAATTCAACCAGCAGTGGGACTTTCCCAAGTGAGGTGGTGCGATACATGAGAAGCATGTCGTCCCACCCCCCAACTCGGGGTCATACTACTTTAATTACAAGGGGTACAGTAGTATTGTGATGTTGGTGGTGGTGACGGCGAATTATGAATTCTTATATCTGGATGTCTGGAAGAATGGCTGTATGTCAGATGGTGCAGTGATCACACAGACAGAATTTTACAGGCATCTCCAGAATGGCAGCTTGGGCTTGCCACCTCCAGCGGATAACGTGGCAGGCCTCCAGTTTGTTTTTGTGGCAAATGAGGCCTTTGCGCTTGGGGACCATTCCCCATGAGAACCCTGACCCCAGAGCAGAGGGTTTTTAATTACCGGCTGGCCAGAGCCAGAAGAGTGGTCGAGAATGCTTTTGGCATAATGGCCAGCCGGTCCTGGCTTTTCCAAACGGCCATCAGTATAGCCGAATACAAGCTCAACCATATCATTATGAACTGCTGCATTCTTCATAATTTCCTGCAGAAGAATGCAGCCAACTATCTGGCCTCAATTTGCGACTGAGGCTGACTCACCGGCAATGAACAATGACGGCGCTTGAAACTGGCCATCCTGGCTTGCCCTCCCAAAGTGCCTGCGATGTACGGCAAAGCTATGTGGAGTACTTCGTGGGTAGGGGGACAATTGATTTACCAGAGAATCCGGAAGCTCTTTAAATTAATTTTTTTTTTCTTGAAAATTTAAACTCATATTTCATTTGATTTACTGCTTGTGTTTCTTATATGTCTCCTAGTTTCTCCAATGACCTTTTTATTTTTGGCCATTTTCTTCAATAGTGCAAAAGTAACTTATTTGATACATGAGGTGACAATCTCTTCTTCAGCTAACTATTATGTTGTACTGTGGGTCTGCTACACACACACAATGTTTTTGTTGTTGTTAATGTATGTAATGCATAAAAGATAAAAAAAATCATCCTTTTCAACTCCATGAATTAATTGCTTGTAGTCCCCGAAATGGCATGATTTTGGCAAATTTTACAGCACAGTAGTGGGGGTTATTTCTTAAAAGCAAATCCAGTTTGCACTACAAGTGCACTGCGAGTGCACCTGAAAGTGCACTTGTAGTGCAAAGTGGATTTGCCTTTAGTAAATAACCCCCATTGTCACTGTAACTACACCAACTTACTAAAAAAATGGTATTGAGCATTGAAAGAAGAAGCCACACATTGTTGTGTATAAAACATTTTACTCCAAGCACATTCACATGTGCGTTATAAAAGGGTTTTTTAACAAACCAACATCTTTGGTGTATAACGTGTATGTTTGACAGTATATAGCCTTTTTGTGGCTAAACAGGCATGTTTAAAACCATAACATACACATCCCCAACTCAGGAACTTACAAAGTTCAACTTTGCTAAAGTGAAGCCCATATGAGACATTAGTATGTCAAAACTGTGTTGATTTTGCCTTCATCAGATGGGGTGATCTCACTATAAAAGCCAAATTTTGAAGATGCACATAAATTGTGACTCAAAATTTGCATTTCCCTCATGATCTACCATCATGGGATATCAATGTATGCGTTTTGTGGGTGCAACCCCTTCCTCCAAACTAAAATAGGCAAGAGGAAGGGGTTGCACCCCCGAAACATGTCCATTGACCCTCCCATGATGGGAGCTACCACATGTTGACACACTGGGCCTTAATACAGAAAGGGCAATCCACTTTGCCCTACAAGGGCACTTTGAAGTGCACTTGCATTGCACTTGTAGTGCAAAGTGGTTTTGCTTTTTTTAAACAAGCCACAGCGTGTCAATGTGTGCTAGCTCCCATCATGGGGGGATCAATGGACGTGTTTTGGGGGTGCAACCCCTTCCTCACACCTACTTTAGTTTTGAGGAAGGGGTTGCACCCACAAAACGCGTACATTGATATCCCATGATGGCAGATAGCACATGTTGACACACTGTGTACATCTTCAAAATTTGGCTTTGCAATTACTTTAAAACTTTTAAAAAACGTACAACAATAACGACAAATTTTACATTTTTTGTGGGTTTTAGGTTTTGCCTAAAACATCAATGATGTTGGTCAGTCTTTTTTGAACATCATTGATATTTTTCTTGACCTTTTCTAAATCCCGATTGCACACCATGATCTCACTGATGAGTACTTGTGCACTTGCACTGTTGAAGTGAGTTTCTTCTTCCACAGCATCCACATCACCTAAAAATAAAAAAACACACCATGTATTATAAATATGCAGGCATACATCTATTACCTGAAGCTGTGGTCTGAGACACTGACCTGTTGTGGACACCATTTCGACCACTTCCTGAACCTCTGCATCCACATCCTCAGGTTGTGTGCTGAGTTCCCCTTCTTCAGGAGAGTGGGGTTCCTGGTGTCCTCAGATGTCATGATTCTTTTCTCCCCTATGTGAAAACAAAAATGGTATACTTAGCAGACAGATATTTGAGGCTAGAAATAGTAATATGAAACATTGCTTGGAAGTGTCATACGATTGTCTGTTTTGGCAGAGTTCCAAGCTGAAGACATGATTTTTTCCCTTTCGAAAGCTGGAACACTTATCTGTTTTGTGCAAGTTTCACACATGTAGAGACCCCTAGTATTCACTGGAGCACCTGCATGTGACACCATAAAAAGGTTGTTACGGTGTCCCACACTAGTGCTCCTGCGTCCAGATGTGTAAACAGCTGCTGAGTGTCCTCTCCTTACACTGAATCAAGTTGTCATTTCATTCTAGTTTCAAACACATCTAAACAACAATATAATAAACTTATTTTAATCAAAATAGGCACGAACAAATGTAGTTAACCTGCATCTGCCAAAAACGTTGTATTAGTGGTCAAACGAACGATGTTTAATACGAAAGATTATACTGTGCCCACAAACCTCAAACTTGGCATTTTAAACTGTACAACAGTAAAGAAAAGCACATGTACCAGCACAAAAGTAATAATAATAATAACACACAACAAATGCCTACTTTTTGGCAGCACTTTCTTGATCTTTCTATACTGATCCTGCTCCCTCAATTTCAGGTCTGACCAGCATTTCCTCAATTGCTCCTTGGATCATCGTACCCCAAAAGTCCTGTGCAGACTTCTCACAACTTTAGTCATGATCTTGGCCTTTCTCACATTTGGGTTTCTGTACAGTCCATGATTCCCATCATAGTTTGTCCTCTTCAAAATGTTCACCATCTCTTCAAACGACATATTTTAGGCCTTATATCTCCTCCTGGATCTGGAACTGCCTTGCACCTGGGCTTTCCTCGTCATTGCTGAGAACGGCACACATCTGCTGTGTCTCCGCCATGTGCTCTCCCACTGCCCCGAAAGAGAAGAGGTGGGGAATACACTAGAAAGAAGGACAGGGGCGGAGTTTGATGCATGTGCACTGTATATAAAGCATAACACACGGGCAACGTACGTGAGTGGAGGATGGAGGATCGTTAGCGACGATCGTTCAAACGAAGGTACAATTGTAACTTGGGGCATCAGTGGTTAGTGGCCTATACTGCTCAGAGATTGAGGCCTATATTGGGACAAGATTAGGATAGTTTAGCCTGACATTAGGGTTTGTCTTGTGTTGTGTCTTGCAGATAAAATGGTGGATAAATTCACAGACCCTGACTTCCTGCCCAACTTCATAGAAAAGTACAGGGAGCTGCCATGTCTCTGGCAAATGCAATGCAGGGTCCATTCGAACAAGCAAAAGAGGAAGGCAGCGCTGAATAAACTGTTGGAATTGGTGAAGCCTGTGTATCCCATGGCAGACATCAACTATTTTAAGGCCAAAATTGGTAGCCTGAGGAGCACATATAATAGGGAGAGCAAGAAGGTCCAGGATTCCATGAGATCCGGAGCAGCAGCAGATGACATATATGTCCCCAGACTGTGGTACTACGACAGACTGCGTGTTTTGTCAGACCAGACGGAACCCAGGCCATCACTATCAACACTTCCTTCAACATTTCCTTCCACATCAGCTGAGGCTCCTGAAGTCCAACCTGGGCTTTCCACCCAGGAAGAAGATGTGGAGGAGCCCAGCTTGACCCAGGTATAGCATTGTTGAACATATTTCTTGTCACAAATTGAATGATGTTAACTAGATTTTATTGATCACTAATTTCTGATTTATCAAGTGGTTTACATATCAATAGACAGTAGTAGACAAAAATGATTGGGACAAGAAAGAAAAATGCTGGGGTCAGAATGATAGTGTAAACATTCAATTTGCAACAGTCATGAGCTCAAAATTTGTGTGTGATTGATGACCAAAAACATAAAACTATGTACCATTTTCATACACAGGAAAGTCTCCGCCAGGAGGAGGCCGTGGCAAGCAGCCTGACGGAATCCCAGGTTCCTCCCCTCTGCCCTGCAACCAAAAGGACCAGAAAGGCATGGAATCTTGAGGAGTCAGGGGCTGCTTTCTAAAACATGCTAATGCAGCACTTAACACGACCACTGGTGGCCACAAGGCATTTGGACTTGTCACTGCAAGCAAACTAGAACACACGGAGGAGGGCCAATGCACAATCTGTGAAGAAATAATTTTGAAGGCCCTAAACAAGGGGACAAGGGGAGAACTCACAATTCAAACCCACCTGTGTGAGTTGGACCATACTCCTCCACCACCTCCAGAAACACTACCAACACCACAGCCACCCAACCCACCACAGCAGCATGGACGGAAGCTGCTGTGTTGAGAGTGATGACCTGGGTTTGGTGTGGTCTGGCAAAAGACACAGGCCCTTGTAAGACCACAGCCTCGGGACATATATGTCATCTGCTGCTGCTCCCGATCTCCCGGAGTCCTGCACCATATTGTGCTCCCTATTAAATGGACTCCTCAGGTTACCAATTTTGACAGTCAAATAATTGGTGTCTGCCCTGGGGTACAAAGGCTTCACCAATTCCAACTGTTTCTCCAGCGTTGCCTTCCTCTTTATTTTGTTATGACCTTATGCTCCCTATTAAATTTCAAATTTTTGTTTTGACAAATACTTGTCTATATATTTTACTTCAAAAAGGACAGTTTGTTTGTGAGTAGGCAGGTACATTTAAAAAATACAATGACAAATTAACACCAACAAAGTTGTATCTTTGAGGTTAAAAAATACAAGATAATAATGGTGTTGTGGTAACTTGACACACAAAATAAAAAAAATGGAGATCACTAGGAAAAAAAAAGATTATTCTGGAGATCATGAAAAAAAAAAAAAAAGATTATTCTGGAGATCACGAGTAAAAAAACCAACAAAAACAAATATTATTCAGGAGATCACTATAAAGAATAAAAAATCTGTTTGTCAGAACTCTGTGCATATCAGCAGCAAAGCAACTTCATTATTATAGCATTAAAAAGAAGAAGAGAATGTGCTGCATTGAGAGATTTCATAATTTGCCACGTGACGAATGTGATATCTCCATTACGAATGCTATATTTACAAGAGTGAGTGCTTCCGGCTCGTACTTGATTCCGAGCATGCATGAACTTTTGTGCGCGGACTTGTTAACACACGATCGGACTTTCCCACAACAAAGTTTTGTTGGCGGAAAATTTGAGAACCTGCTAGCCAACATTTGTTGGCGAAAAGTCCGACAGCAAATGTTCGATGGAGCATACACACGGTCGGACTTTCAGCCAACAAGCTCACATCCAACATTTCCCGACGGAAAATCCGACCGTGTGTTCACGGCATTAGTCTTAGGACTAAAATGGCATTAGTCTTCAGCAATTGTATTAGTTTTAGTCGAATTTAGTCGACTAAATCTCCAGGACATTTTAGTCGACTAAAATGTCCTACATTTTAGTCGACTAAAACTAATTTATATATTATTTTATCTATAGGTATAATTGGTGGATTTAGTATTTTTTTAACTACTTTGTCCCCAAGAGATTGACCTTTTTTCTAGATAAAAATGGGATTTTTTGGAAGGACTTTGGTTAAAATTTTGTCAGTGCTTAATAATGCCCAATATTTTTTAAAAATCGCTTCCACCTCTTATACTGAGCATGATAAGCACTAATAAAGCCCCATTCATGTTTGGTGTCTATAAGATTAAAGGATTGTTTGCGAGTGCAGCTAGGATGGGTGGTGAGAGCCGCTCAAATAGCAAAATTAACATACGAGAGTGGGTTAATTCCCATGAGCTCGTGTGTGTGTAAAAGGTTGGGAGCTGCGCTGTGTGGCCATGCCCTCTGACGAAAGCAATGAGGAAACTAGTTAGCGCCTGATCACGCAGCAACTCATGCCATTGAATGAAGCTGTCGGCTCTCCAGTTTACCTTACCCGGGATCACTGCTGTAGCGGTGAAGAGGTACATCAGGTGGGAACGACTTCACAAGTATAATTTTACTTATGCTTTTAACTTATGTTTTTATTGTAAGTGCACATCTATGTGGGTTTTATGAAATAAACATACCTTTTGGAAAATTGGATTACGCTATGTGCACCCTTATTTTCTTGCTTGTCACGAGCAACATACAGATGGAAAGATGCAATGATTGCTGATTTTAGCCACCTGACATCCACACACCTTCCCACTAATATTGGATGAAGATTCACAGAGGCTTGCTGACAACAACATACCCAGAGATATGCAATAAATCCAGTAATATCTGGTAAGTAAATTTCTTTTGGGGGATTGTCCTTCAACCATCGCGGTGATGGTTAATCGTCTGGAATAATTAATTATAATTTACCCTGAACATTTCTCTTTTGGAGCGGATTTTCCTTCATCTTTCTCACATTTTGGCTGCCTATTTTGTCAAAAATGGACTGTGTATCAAGTTTGAAAGACTTTCAGAATATATAAGCGCTATTAGTGTTTAAATATTTATTTTGGACACAAATTTGTTACATGGTTTCCTTTAAAGCAGAGCTCCACCCAAAAGGGGAAGCTCCGCTTATCTGCCCCTCCCCCCCTCTGCTGCCACATTTAGTACCTTTCGCAGCAAACTCAGCTGGAAGTTCGGCCCCCCTCCTCCTTCCCCTGCAGCCTGGCCAGTCACAAAGCACAGCCTGCTTCGGCTATGCGCAGTAGCAAACCGCCTATGAAGCCGCAAGGCTTTACTGACGGTTTCTCTTAGCCGAGATGGCGGCGGCAGCACCCAAGAACCAATTAAAAAACAGTATTTGTAGTTGCTGACTTTTAATTTTTTCTGAAGAAGCCTGAAGCTCTGCTTTAACCGCTTGCCAACCAGCCGCCGCAGTTGTACTGTGGCAACATGGCTCGGCTGCGTGAATTGCCGTCATGTTACGTCACTTCCTTTTTTGACCACTAGGGGTGTACGTGCCCCCTGCTCGACCACGCAGCCGATGCGAGTGCCCGGCGGGTTCCTGCTATCGCTTAGGGCACACCAAGAACCAGGATTTGTGTGTGTAAAATACAGTATGAACAGCGATCTGTCATCTCCCCTACACAGTCACCTCCCCCCTTCAGTTAGAACACACACTAGGGAACACAACCCCTTGATCGCCCCCTTGTGTTAACCTCTTCCCTGCCAGTGACATTTTTACAGTAATCAATGCATTTTTATAGCACTGATCGCTGTATAAATGACAATTGTCCCACAAATGTGTCAAAATTGCCCGACGTTTCCGCGATAATGTTGCAGTCCCGATAAAAATCAGCAGATCACTGCCATTACTAGTAAAAAAAAAAATTAATAATAAAAATGCCATAAAACTATCCCCTATTTTGTAGATGCTATAACTTTTGCGCAAACCAATCAATATACGCTTATTGCGATTTTTTTTTTTACCAAAAATATGTAGAAGAATACATATCGGCCTAAACTGAGAAAGAAATTCATTTTTTTATATAGCAAAAAAGGTAAAAATATTGCGTTTTTTTCAAAATTGTTGCTCTTTTTTTGTTTATAGCGCAAAAATTAAAAAATCGCAGAGGTGATCAAATACCACCAAAAGAAAGCTCTATTTGTGGGAAAAAAAGGATGTCAGTTTTGCTTGGGTGCAACGTCGCAAGACCGCACAATTACCAGTTAAATCGACACAGTGCCGAATTGCAAAAAGGGCTCTGGTCAGGAAGGGGGTAAAATCTTCTGGGGCTGAAGCGGTTAATCTATTATTATACAAGTTAAGGTTCAGCAAATTACCAGCCTTACTTGTAATGAAATGAAGGACACTCATCAACCTGAGAGAACAGGGTTGTAACCCATGGGAAGTTCCTGCCCACAAAAGTAACTAAATCTCCCCTTCCTCTAATGCCACGTACACACGGTCTGATTTTCTGACAGAAAATGTTCGATGGGAGCTTGTTGTCAGAAAGTGTGTAGGCTCCATCGGACATTTTTCATCGGAATTTCCATCACACAAAATTTGAGATCTGGATCTCAAATTTTCCGACAACAAAATCCGTTGTCGTAAATTCCGATCGTATATACACAATTCCGACGCACAAAGTTCCACGCATGCTCGGAATCAAGCAGCAGAACCGCACTGGCTATTGAACTTCCTTTTTCTCGGCTCGTTGTACGTGTTGTACGTCACTGCATTCTTGACATTCGGAATTTCTGACAAGATTTATGTGACCGTGTGTATGCAAGACAAGTTTGAGCCAACATCCATCAGAAAAAATCCATGGATTTTGTTGTCGGAATGTCCAATCGTGTGTGCGGGGCATTACTGTCCAAAAAGTGTTCTGGGCAATGTGTCCTCTCTAAAAACAGACATTTAGTTCCAGGGTGTTATTGCTAAGAGTACAGTATATTAGGATTTTATTTTGGAGGGTGTCTATTTTTACATCTATACATCCATCATGAACTGATGCATTTACAGCTGAACTCAGGTTTGAGAAAACTTTGTCCCATATCTTGCGTTAGTTTGGAAAAAACTTTTTTTGTCTGAACGGTGTGCGATTTTCACTATTTATTTATTTAGATGCTGAATAGTAGAAAGTTTAGGAGTGCACATCCATATATGTTACTGCAAGAGAGTTCTCCAGAAGATTCTTAGTTTTAAATTAGCTTGGAAATGCTTAGAGAGGAAAGCAATAGCTTAATTCACATTTTATTGACTTGCTGTTTCACATTACTAGCTACACTTGTAAATAGCTACCAGAATACCTACAAATCTGTACAAGACAGCATTGGTCATAGACATATCCTATATGCTATCAAGATCAGAGGGGAAACAGATGCTCGAAACACAGTTTATAAACTTAAGGTCCGTTTAATTGGTCATCAAACACAACACAAACACAGGCGTTTCCTTTGAATTCAATGAAAAAAACATGTAACAGCTACTTGTCAGCTCAATACACAGTCTTTAACCTCTTCGGGACTGCCTGCATTGCACTGCAGACGGGCAGCTCCTACAGGAAAAACAACTTACCTGCAAATTACTGGCCTTTTCCGGGTACAGGGGAACGCCCGCCCTACCCCGCTGACTCCCACTGTAATTAGACACAGCAGGATTTTTACAGCAGGTCTAATGATTCATGGCCAGGACCTGCTGATCAGCAGTGTCCAATCACAGCCAAGAGCCCTAAGTTGACAAACAACACAGGACTCTGTACATAGGGAACAATCTCTTTGTTTCTTCTCCCTGCAAAATAGGGAGAAGGAACAAAGAGATTTTAAGTGAAATGCAGCACATAATACACACGTTACACTTGTTAGGCACACACTTAACCCCTTGATTACCCTGAGATTTGAACTCCTTACCAGCCAGTGTCATTAGTGCAGTGACAGTCGATAGTATTATCATTAATTACTGTATTAGTGTCACTGGTGATGTCAGTATCAGTTAATCAGTTCACACCCAGTGTCAGTTAGTGTCAGAATCACATGCAAGATAATGGCACTGCAACACAATCATGCAATCAGGAGCAAAGGCTCTCTGTTTCCCCTCACTGTGCCTAACTTGCGGTGTCCACCCCGCAACACATGCCTGGGCTAATCCCTAGTCACCAGGAATTGTATTATAAATCTATGCATTCTGGAAAGTTGGCTTGGAGTGGAGCTAAGAGGGGGTAATTTTGGAAACCATGATAGGGGACAAAATAATCTTCTATGGTCTCCTGCTAGCCTAAAGGAACAGAACAGCGCCTGTAAAAGGGACTATGATTGGATGAATGTTGACACCAAACTGTACAAGCTCCAGCCTGCTTTATCACAGGACAACCACCCACTTGGTGTTGAGTTAAACTCTCTGCCATCTTATGTATTACTCCTGGCCTGAGGTCTACTCATGACATCTGCGGCTAGAGGTTTTAATATTTGAGAATGAAGGAATGTCAACACATGAATGCATTTCCCCAACTTAAAGCTTTTGTTAACCCCCCAAAGAAAAGAAAAGAAAATCCTGTTCCCTTAAAGCATGTTAAACAGCACAGTGCTTGTGCTGTGTCTTTTGGCCCCTCGTGTCACCTGAAATACCTGGCTGATCTTACCCTCCCCCCTGTACACTGACCACGATATATCAGGGCAGCTGAACCCTGACACCATGGTCAGAGTACGTGCCTCCGTCATATGCAGCCCTCCTGTGTATGTGTCTCCTCTGTCCAGCTCCCCCCTGTCAGAAACCAGAAAAGTAAAAAGAACAAACATAGTCAAAACTTAAGTGAAGAGAGGGGTTATTTAGGGACTTTTAGGAAGCCAAAACCTGGTAAGGTATGTATTTACATCCCTATGGGACTTTAAATGAAAACATAACCCGGTAGGGTCATGTATTTCCATCCCTATTGAGTGCTGGCACTTGTTGCGGTGGCACTTGTTGCTATGGTGTTTGGCTATATTTCCTCCTCCGGGGGGCCGTGACGCGCACTGTGGGCCTCTGCCCATGCCCCGCCCTCATTTGGCCTGGGGGGGCGGATGCACCAGCACTGCGCGTCAACGTCACGTGTCCCACACAGCACCTGCGACGCCACTGGTGTCATTGCGTGCTATGGGTTTCCACACTCGTGGGCCATGGAGGAGTACTTAGGTGCCGTTCGGCCAGAGGGCGTTCTTCCGGCTAACGGCACCCCCCCTCCTCTGAACTTACGCTACACAAACTTACGCTACTTACTCTCTTCCTTTTAACTCAATAGGGATGGAAATACATGACCCTACTGGGTTATGTTTTAATTTAAAGTCCCATAGGGATGGAAATACATACCTTACCAGGTTTTGGATTCCTAAAAGTCCCTAAATAACCCCTCTCTTCACTTAACATAACTAGGGATGGAAGCACGTGGCTATGCTCTATTGGTTTATATTTATTCTTACCATACTTCCTGCATTTAATGACCTCATGTTTAGCCTCCCCTGTTCTTTATATTTTTTGCTTTTTCTTTAACAGCAATATTTAAAAA
Organism: Aquarana catesbeiana; assembly: GCF_042186555.1. NCBI lineage: Eukaryota > Metazoa > Chordata > Amphibia > Anura > Ranidae > Aquarana > Aquarana catesbeiana. The sequence continues at coordinate 96,992,198 of NC_133333.1, read as the reverse complement.
AAATTTTTTTTTTGTCCATCTATATTGTTTATAACAATTCAAGAGTGCTGGCACTTGTTGCAGTGTTGTTGCTATGGTGTCTGGCTATATTTCCTCCTCCGGGGGGCGTGACGCGCACTGTGGTCCTCCGCCCATCCCCTGCCCTCATTTGACCTGGGGGGGCGTATGCACCAGCACTGCACGTCAACGTCACGTGTCCCACGCAGCACGTGCGATGCCTCTGGCATTGTTGCATGTGTGCTATGGGTTTCCACACTCGTAGGCCACGAAGGAGTACTTAGGTGCCATTCAGCCGGAGGGCGTTCTTTCGGCTAACGGCGCCCCCCCTCCTCCGAACTTACAATACACGGCGTGACGTTGGTGGGTGGCACCGCAGTGACACATATACGGGCGTCTCTCCGGGCGGCTTCAGCACTCGAGGTTTACTGCACACCTCACTTCACACAGTTAGCCATCCTCGTTTTCCCAGTTGGCTCTTTGCCCACACAGGTAATTTTGTCATTTTGCATTCTTTCTCTCCCTGGCTATCCTGGTGTTCACTCTCACCACCTGTCACACTCTGGTTTTTATAACTCCAATCACCTGGCAGCTTTTGACTGCCGGCTTTCAACCCACCATCACCCTCCTCACCAGCATGGGTTTCTTTTTCCCACCCTCCTACACTTTCACCTCTAGCCAACCACCATCACCCTCCTCACCAGCACGGGTTTTTTTGTCCCACTCTCCCATATTTCCATGTCCAGCCACTCACAGCACCCCTTCAATTTTGTTTTAATTTCACTCTCATTAGCAGTGATTCCCGTGGTCCCTTGTCCACTCCGTTGGCGTCTTGTCTGTGTTGTCCCAATTGGGCAGCCTGCCACGGCCCCCGGTTGGAGGTAACCCCAGATGCTTTTGGCGTCTCACTGCCGCATCATCAGCCATTGAACTCCAACTAGTAAGTATGCACCTTGGTGTCATTGGGGGTGTCATCCTACCCCTGCCTATGTCTACAACTACTACTGATAATCTCATATATATATTCTTTTATTTTAGATTACCACGTGCATGCTCCTGATGAGTGGCGTATCAGCCACGAAACGCGTAGAGCTATTTGATGCCGTGTCCTTACCCATCTTTACCCATTTTAAGCTACTATACAATATCTACCTCGACAGGTCTAGTGAGGCCATAGGTCCTGCAGGCATTACCTCGCAATGATGAATTTATCCAATTTGGTCTGGGTTGAACTATGGAATTTTATTATGGTCTCCATCGAGACATTACTGCCATTTAAACTGTTTACTCCTCTCTATTATGTCTATTTTTCTACCTCCCACTCCAGCGGCTACATTTTGAGACATTTTTGTTATCATTATGGTTATTGCTACCATTGTGTTATTATGTACCTGATATCAAAATTTATGTATGTTTACATTATTATATCAATAAAATTCCTCTTGTTCAACCAAATTATCCTTTGCTACCAGGTGCTTCAATTAAAGTCCCACTTTCCTTGCTCTCTTCCTATAATCAAAACATAGCCAAAGTTCAGTAACCGGAATGGATAGTCAGCCACACCAGAAGTCAGGGATCAAAGTAGTGGAACAGCAAGCAGGATCCGGAGTCAAAAGGGATGTCAGCAAAGCCAGTCTTTAAACAGGAGTGCAGGAGATGTTTCTTGTGATGTTGACCAAGGCGAAGACAGAGCTCCTCTGGACTGGACGGCTTAAGTAGGCAGGACTGACGAACAGGATATCAACAACAGCTGACTAACTGTGGAGAGAAATGGGAGTTGGCAATTAGCCGACAGCTGAGCGGCCATCTCAGAGAAGGAAGGGCTGGGCCCAGCCCTGACAGTACCCCCTCCTCAACGACCCCTCCCCCTCGGAGGACCACCAGGCTTGAGGTGAAAACATCTATGGAAATCACGGAGATGGACAGGGGCATGTATGTCCGAGGATGAGACCCAAGTGCGTTCCTCCAGACCGTACCCTTTCCAATGCACCAGGTACTGTATGCGCCCACGGAACCTATGGGAGTCAACAATGGACTCTACTTCATACTGCTCATGGTTCTCAGCCTGCACAGGGTGAGGACATGGCACCGAGGTGGTAAAGCGGTTGCAGACCAAAGGTTTTAATAAGGAGACATTATAAATATATAAATTATAAATACATTCGAAATACGCATATTAGAAGGAAGGTCTAATGCGTAAGCCACTGGGTTAATCCTGTGAAGAATACAGAAAAGCCCAATAATCCGAGGTGCGAACTTCAGTGAGGGAACACAAAGTCGGAGATTGCGAGATGACAGCCAGACCCTGTCCCCAACCTGGTAGGAAGGCGCAGGCAGGCGTCTGCAGTCAGCATGGAGTCTGTATCTATCATTAGCATGAAGCAAAGCCTCCTGGACTTGTGCCCAAGTGGAAAGAAGACCACGGAGATGCTCCTCTAACGCAGGAATACTCTGCGGAACAAACGAGTCAGGCAACAAGGAAGGTTGGAAACCACAATTCCCCATAAAAGGGGACAATCGGGAAGCAGAATTCAAGGCACTGTTGTGAGCAAACTCTGCCCACGGTAATAGGTCTGACCAGTTGTTATGAAGGTCAGAAATATAGCAACATAGGAATTGCACCAAGGACTGGACAGAAGGGCGCCAACACCAGTCTCAGAAGCATCAACCTCAAGGATAAACAGTAATGTAGAATCAGGATGTGCCAACACAGGAGCAGAAACAAAGGCAGCCTTGAGACTCTCAAAGGCCTTAATGGACTCCGGAGACCAACTCTGTGGGTTACCGTCCTTTCTGGTCATATCAGTCAGGGGCTTGACCAGAGACGAGAAGTTATGAATAATCTTCTGATAATAGTTGGCAAAGCCCAGAAAATGCTACAGAGAACATAAACCACGGGTTGGGGCCACTGTAGGCCTGCCAAAAGTTTCTCTGGGTCCATCGAAAAACCAGTAGTGGAAATGACATAGCCCAGGAATTTAAACTGTTCACGATGGAACTTGCACTTCTCCAGTTTACAATAAAGATTGTTCTCTCTCAGTTTCTGAAGCACACGACAGACATCTGTGTGGTGGCTCTCCAGGGACTTGGAAAATATGAGGATATCATTGAGATAAACCACCACCCATACCTGCAACAAATCTCCGAGGACATCATTAATAAATTCCTGGAAAATTCCTGGCCTGTTCTGGTATTAAACGCAGTTTTCCACTTGTCCCCCTTCTTAATCCTCACTAGATTGTATGCACCTCTCAAATCAAGCTTCGTGAAAACCGTTGCCCCTTTGAGGCTGTCAAATACTTCCGTAATCAACAGAAGGAAGGGTTCTGGTCATCCCAAACGTCTTCCATTTAAGGATTATGGAGGCCACTGTGCTCTTAGGAACCTTAAGTGCAGCAGAAATTTTTTGTAACCTTGCCAGATCTGTGCCTTGCCACAATTCTTTCTCTGAGCTCTTCAGGCAGTTCCTTTGACCTCATGATTCTCATTTGCTCTGACATGCACTGTGAGCTGTAAGGTCTTATATAGACAGGTGTGTGGCTTTCCTAATCAAGTCAAATCAGTATAATCAAGGATGATCAGAAGAAATGGACAGCACCTGAGTTAAATATATGAGTGTCACAGCAAAGGGTCTGAATACTTAGGGCCATGTGATATTTCAGTTTTTCTTTTTTAATAAATCTGCAAAAATGTCAACAATTCTATGTTTTTCTGTCAATATGGGGTGCTGTGTGTACATTAATGAGGAAAAAAATGAACTTAAATGATTTTAGCAAATGGCTGCAATATAACAAAGAGTGAAAATTTAGGGGGTCTGAATACTTTCTGTCCCCACTGTATATCCAAGAATATAACTGAGGATTTCATTATTCATGCCATCCATGATTGGATTGAGGTCTGGCTAACTTTGGAAACAGTTGTATAGAGCTGTTTGTAGCTTGGAAGATTTCAGCCATAGGAGGAAGGATCCCTTTATTATATGCCTGGTGGTCACTTTGTGGCCAAAGATATCTGGTGAGCACATTTATATGACACTTTGGGTGAAGCACTTTATTTCAAGATTTGAACCGGAACGGATAGTCAGCCAAGCCAGAAGTCAGGGAGCAAAGTAGTGGAACCGCAAGCAGGATCCGGAGCCAGAAAGGATGTCAGCAAAGCCAGTCTTTAACCAGGAGCGCAGAAGATGTTTCTTGTGATGTTGACCAAGGCGAAGGCAGAGCTCCTCTTGACTGGATGGCTTAAGTAGGCAGGACTGATGAGCAGGATATCAACAACAGCTGAGTAACTGTTGAGAGAGATGGGAGCTGGCAATTAGCCGACAGCTGACCGGCCAGCTCGGAGAAGGAAGGGCTGAGCCCAGCCCTAACACCCCCTCCTCTCCCTGCCTGTCTGCTCATACCAGCGCCCGCCCCCCCGCTCCTGGTGCTCTTATAACCACAAATAAATCATCTTATCCCCTCTATACCATATTAACAAGTGTTCCCGTGTCTGTGTTATGTAAAAAATCTTCCGATCTGTACCTATATGAGCTCCGTTACCGGCGCTCAGCTGGCTGTCGGCTCCCTCTCTCCTCCCTGCTCGGCCCTGCCCACTGGAGCTTTGAGCCAGAGAGTGAAGAGATCCTAAGAATCAGCTGAGCGCTGGGAGCGGAGCATATATAGGTACAGATTGGAAGATTTTTTACATAACAGACACAGGGACATTTGTTAGTATGGTACAGAGCGGATAAGACAATTTAGTTGCAGTGGGTTAACAACCACTTTAACTGTAACTTTTCCATGGCATATCACATTCATACTAGCAGAATATTCAGTATGGAATGTCACATACAAGCTTAGACATTCTGTAGCAGTCAGTTCAGCGCAGAGCGCAGGTACACATCTTCCCTTTACACCTATATTCCTGTACCTGGGAGCACCACAGAGTTGAGACCATTTCCCTATGTGCACTAAGCCCTCAGCATTAACCTTCCGTCACTAATTCATAAGACCTGTAGCTGAGGGTCAGGGGGATTAAGATTCTCCCATTAGTATACCAGTCTCCTCCCAAGGTCCCTTCTGTAGCTCTGCCCAGGCAGGCACGTTCCCAGATGGCAAGCACTCCACCATTACCCACATCAGAGGATATTGTTCACCTATTATATCACTAGGCAAGGGATTTCTCTAAAAGAGAGCTGACACCTAATTATTACTTTCCCCTTACCATTGCAATAATGGAAACGGAGCCATCTAGTGCTGTGTATGCAAAAAGTTCAGAGCAACTAAACCAAACGATATATTCATTGATTGTTTCAGTTGCGCTACACTTTTTGCATATATAGTATCTCAGTGGATGTGGGAACACACACATGACAGTGAGCTAGTGGAACATTTATTATTTTACTTAGTTGTTGCACATAATTACATTGTTACATAGTTACATAGTAGGTGAAGTTAAAAAAAGACACAAGTCCATCAAGTTCAACCTATGTGTGTGATTTTATGTCAGTACCACATCTTGTGGTAGCACTGGGTATTTTTTAGTTTTAGTTTTTAAAGCGATCTAGTGGCAGGCAAGCTAACTGCACTTACTGACACATCACCTTCAGGTCGGTAGTTATACTGTATTCCACTACCTGCCTACAAGTACAGCAGAGATAGCATTGTTAGCTTGCTATAGGAACTCAAAAGCAGATTCAATTACTGGCAGGATCAAATGTATTTACTGTGCTTGAAGGCTTGAAGCATTTTTAAAGATTCAAAACATGGGGAAATGTGCATGCATTGAAAAGATGTACTGCATATGTTTTATTTTTTTTATTTTTGCTGATCACATGCATGCATATCTAAAAACAAAGGCTAAAATGGTGATAGCAGAAGTGTATTATATTTTTTTTTTACATGGAATATTTCAATTGGATAAAGAAGAACTTTGGTCCAGACAAATATCACCAGTAAAGCCTGTAATGAATAACATCGGAAAGAATCCTTCGTTGAGTCAAATGACATTTTGTGTATGTTTGTGTTCACACTTCACACAGGCAATCTGCTGTCACTAAATGGTTTTCCAGGGTGTTACTCACATGTAACAGTATTTTCTTCTCTAGCACATGGAAAAAAAATAAGAATTATAAAACTAAAAACCTGCTAACAGATAAAACTGATTACTGACTTCTTTTGTTAGGACTTTTCTCTCAATTTGTAAATCTGCTAAAAATCACTCCCCTTTGTGTATACAGTGTATGTTCTTAAGGTCTTTTAAACCACTTCTCCCTTTGTAAAATCTCAACTTTCTCCGATTTGTAAATCATGTTTTGCCCTTTGCATTTTCAGGTCAGTGATATTTCTGTATTTCTACAAGGGAGAGTTAATAAACTGTCTTTACTGCAGACTGGTGCCACATTGTCAAGATGTACCAGATTTATTAAAAGAAAGAACCCAACTCAGTTGTTAATTTTCATGAACAAATCCCCAGTGCCCTTAGCTGTAATTCTGCATACAACATGTGGTAAAGAACAATTACAAGAGTTGTGATATTTTAAGATTATAGCTCTGTGTACCTCGATGATGCTTTGAGCAGTTCAGGGTCAGCTGGTTTGCTTTGTGTGTCCCTGGGCATTGAGCTTCAGATTTTCTGTGTTCTTAGACTTCAAATATCAAGAGTCCATAAAATTCAAGATCGTGTCGGAGGTGATCGTAGATTTTACAGCCAAGTTATGTGAAGTGAAGATATATCTGTACTGACAGTTTTACCTACTCAATTGCAATAGCATATAGACAGGGCACTGTGACAGTCAACAGAGTGATCATTGCCTGCACGTTGTTCAGTACACTGGTATATAGCATAATATACACTCGCGAATGTAATTGATGAATAGATATTCCCCAACCTGCATAAGGGTGAGATATTCTGTAACCCTTCTTGAAAGCAGAGTTTTAGACATATCAGATTGTTTAACTGCATACATATATTAAGTACTGCCCTGTTGTTGGTATGTGCAGATAGTGAAAGCTTAAAGCTGAACTCCTTGCAGATATAAAAGAGACAAATGAATGCAACTTTGTATATGGAATACCATTAAATATGTTTTTTAAAATACATGCATTCTAGTTAACTGAATTTGACTTTATTTCAGCCTCTAGAAAAGCCTGGAGCAACAGAATGCAATGATGTATGCAAAGGGCGCCCATGACAGTGGTAGCAGTGAAAGGGTTAAAGAAAGTTATAATGTGGAGCCGAGGGGGAGGGAGGATCAGGGGAGGGGCTATTTAAAAGGGGTTCCCGCTCTGGGAGGGACAACAGAAGGAGCAGGAAAGTTGTTAGGAAGGTCACCAAGAGGTTAGTGCTGCACCATGGCTGAACTTGAAGGGCTTATGGCCCAGTTGCGGGCGGAAGCGGCGGTTCGGGGTGCTGAGTGGCTGCAAGAGACTATCGCAGCCGCGCTACAAGCATCCACGGTACCAGCAAGTGGGGGAGAGAGAAGCGGCAACAGAGCGCGCCGTTCTCGTCCGCCCGAGCGGTTCTCGCCGGACCGCGTGACGTCAGCACAGCGGCACCCGGGTGGTCTGTCTTCCAGACTCCCGGGGGGCCCACCGGCAAAACGAGCGGCGGGAGGAGAGCGGATCAGCGGGAGGACGGCCCCGGCGGGACAAGAACAGAGGCAGGCAAGTGAACCGGCGCGAGTGCGGCCTACGGGACGGAGACACGCGGAGAGCGCAAGCCCCGCCCCCAGGATGGCGGCGGTGCGCTCCGCCATCGCCAGCACAGCAATGCCTTTAGGGATCCCTGGGCCTTCTGCTTCCTCGGCAGGGGACAGGCAAGATGGAGAGAGCTGCAGAGCTGGCCTAGCAACTACAGGAGCGGAGGCCTACAGGACTGCGGTAGCCCACACCGGTCCTGGGAAGGCTGTCCGGAAGTCCACGGGTGGCTTCGCTGCTCGGAGGAGGGGGAGGATGGTGAACAAGGCGGCAGCCGCGGCCCTCAGCCCGGGCGGGCCTGCAGCGGAAGGAGAAGAAGAATCGGGTCGGAGCGGACGAGATGAGGAGTCCGGATCGGAGGAGGATGCGGCCCCCCTGTCCAAGAGGATGGGGCCAGAAGAGAGCAGAAGGTCGGCTGATGGGACAACACCTATGCAGCCAGGTGAGCCAGCACATGGTATTGCAAGGTCTGATGTAAATACTGCAGCAAGTGTAGCTACGGGGTCTGGGGGGTCAGTACACAGCATGGTGGGGTCTCCAGGTTTCTTGGGTTTTCTAATAGGAATCAAAGAACTGGTGCAGAGGTTAGAGGCGGAAGCGAGGACGGTGGGGGACCCGGGAGCAGCTTGGGTTCAGCAGTCAAGGACAGAGGTGGGAAGTGCAGGGGGGGCCCTGCCACCGGTGGTTGCAGGGGAAGTTACAGCGGGGGTAGCTTTGCAGACGCAAGGAACCACAGAGAATGGAGCTGCGCAGGGGAAGGATAAGGCAGCGCCGTCAGGGGAGGCGGTTCCGAGGAAGGACATCATTAGGCTGGCGGACGCGGCTCGCTGTGAGGTGTATGTGTGCTACGAAGGACCGTTAGGGGCACACTTGAAACAGGAAGTGCGGGAAAAATTATGGAAGGGTGAGTATGTGGAAATATTTTCATTGTTGCCCTTGGAAAAGTTCAATCTTGACAGAGTCAAGCCGGACGATTCCAAAAAAGAAGATGAGGAAAAGAGGAGATATAGGCTGATACCCAGGACATTCACGAATTGGTTGCAAGCATTTGCGATCATGGCAAGCGTGATAGGGGAGAAGCACCCGGAACACTGTTCGGCGCTTTTCTGCTATCAAGATGCGATAGGAGAAGCGTATAGAGTGTATGGAGGTAATGCATGGTTGCGTTACGATGAACAGTTTAGGCAAAGGAGAGCAGTTCGCCAGGAGTTACGTTGGGACCACAAGGACATTAGCCTGTGGATGCGTTTGATGACGACGGCGCGGACAACGAACCAGTTTTTTCAGGGGGGAGCCGGTGGACCGTCAGCCCAGGGACATTCGGCTGGAAACAAAAAAGGGGTGTGTTGGCAGTACAACTCGGGGTCCTGTAAGTTCGGAGGAACATGTAAATATAAACATGAGTGCTCAGGCTGTGGGGGTACACATCCCTCATCCAGATGTTTTAAACAAGGAAAGGGTAGACAAGGAGAGGCTGGGAACAAAAGGGAGGACGCCGGTGATAGTGGAAAGGATGCGGCCGTTCCTCGGTAAGTACCCGGACAGGAAGGCGGCGTTACTATTGGAAGAAGGCTTTGCAATGGGTTTTCGGATTCCATGTAATTTATCGGCGACTCCCCCAGTGCCCAAAAATTTAAAGTCGGCCCTGCAACATCCGGAAGTGGTTTCTGAGAAACTACAGAAGGAAGTGGCCTTGGGGAGAATGAGTGGTCCTTTCCCAGCAGCACCAATAGCGGAGTTGGTAGTATCTCCGCTGGGGGTGGTGCCCAAAAAGGAGCCCAACAAATTCAGGCTCATTCACCACTTATCCTTCCCCAAAGGGGGGTCAGTGAACGATGCCATAGAACAGGAAGCATGCTCGGTGACTTATACGTCATTTGATGCTGCGGTGCGGTGGGTGAGACATTATGGAAAAGGTGCTTTGATGGCTAAGGCAGATATAGAATCAGCTTTTCGATTGTTGCCAGTACACCCGGATAGTTTCCGGTTGCTCGGGTGCCATTGGAATGGTGGTTTTTATGTCGATCAATGCCTACCCATGGGTTGTTCAGTGTCATGTGCGATATTCGAACAATTCAGCTCCTTTGTGGAATGGGTGGTAAGGGATATATCCGGGGTGAATTCGATAATTCACTACCTGGATGATTTCTTATGCATAGGCCCGGCTGCTTCTAGAGTCTGCGCTGTGTTGCTGGCTTCTTTGCAACATATAGCAGGAAGGTTTGGCATTCCATTGGCGGATGAAAAGACGGAGGGACCCTGTGCGGTCATCACGTTTTTGGGCATCGTGCTAGATTCGGAGGCGATGGAATGTAGACTACCTGATGAAAAATTGGAGGACTTGAAAAAAGAGGTGGCAGGGTTGATAGGTCTAAAAAAGGTGCAGCTGCGTAAGCTACAATCGGTGTTGGGCAAGCTGAATTTTGCTTGTCGCATACTGCCAATGGGGAGAGTGTTTAGTCGCCGGCTGGCGGCCAGCACGAGCGGAATAAAGTCGCAAAAACATTTCGTGCGCTTGGGGAAAACACATAGGGAGGACCTGAAGGTATGGCACACCTTCTTGGAATCCTTTAATGGTAGGGCAATGTGGATGTCGGGTCCAGTCAGCAATTTTGATTTGGAATTGTTTACTGATGCCGCAGGATCAACAGGTTTTGGCGCTTTTTTCCAAGGACAATGGAGCGCGGGTCCATGGCCACAATCTTGGGTAAAAGAGGGCTTCACGAAGAATTTGGTTCTGCTGGAATTGTTTCCAGTAGTTCTGGCTGTGGAACTATGGGGTGCATCATTCAGGGATCTGAAGGTGCGTTTTCATGGGGACAACATGGGGGTGGTGCAAGTGATAAATAGGGTCACGGCGTCGTCCCCGCCAGTGATCAGGCTGCTGCAGCACTTAGTCTTGCGATGTCTACAACTGAATGTTTTCATCCATGCTGTGCACTTACCGGGGGTAGAAAACGTCATTGCTGATGCACTATCTCGCTTCCAGTGGGACAGGTTCCGAGTGTTGGCGCCGGAAGCGGAACAACAGGGGATACCTTGTCCAGACTGGCTGTGGGAGATTGCGCTGGCATAATCGAGGGATGGATTAAGTGGTCGGTAAGTGGGCATACATGGGCAGCATACAGCAAGGTATGGCAGGAGTGGCTGACGTTTGGACAAGCTTTAGGGGAGGAGCCCATAGGACATGGGCTACGTTCTTTGTTGCTGTACTATGTGGCAAAAAAATTGGACGAGGGGGTGTCGGTGTCAGTGATGAATGCACAGTTGGCTGGTTTGGCTTTCCTGTTCAAGCTACAAGGGCAGCCTGACGTCACCAAGGATTTTTGGGTAAAACAAGCTTTAAAGGGTTATAGGAGGGCAGTAGTCAAGCGTGATTCAAGGAGACCGGTAACTTTTGAAATATTGAGGGGGATTGTGGAGCAACTAGGGGAGGTTTGTGTGTCTGCGTACGAAGTCACCTTGTTTAAGGTAGCTTTCGTGTTAGCATTTTTTGGCGCATTTCGGATAAGTGAGCTTGTTAGCCCTTCCAAAAAGGTGCAAGGGGGAATTGGGTTTCAGGAGGTACAATGGGAAGAGGAAGGGGTAGCGATCTTTTTGAGGAAATCTAAGACGGATCAAGGGGGAAGAGGCAGGATGGTGCGGGTTTATCCAATTCACGGTTCCCCCCAGTGCCCAGTGAGCACGGTTAAGGAATTCTTGAAGGTTAGACCAAATGTTCAGGGCCCATTTCTAATACATTTGAATGGTAGTATGTTGTCACGTTTTCAGTTTGGGGCTGTGTTTAGAAAATGTTTACAGGGGCTGGGACTGGTGGAGAAAGAATTTTCATCCCACTCATTTAGGATTGGAGCTGCGACTGAGGCGGCCAGGTTAGGGATGGATGTTGAAGTAATAAAAAGGATTGGGAGATGGGAATCTAACAGGTTCCAGTCTTATGTGCGGCCTCAATTGGCTTTAAAGTTGTAGATGACGGGGGGATTACGGGGTTGCTATAGGGGAGGTATTAGAGGTGGATGTTACGGCAAGTACGATTTTTTGCATAGTCAATGTTGAGGATAGTGTTTTGTTTTCTTCTATTTTCAGGTGCAGAGACAAGAATGGTCTGGATTATGGGCCATTCTTATGTATGTTGGGGGGCTCGGAGGGGAGACACTCGGCCTGAGGGTAGGCAGCTAAGTTTTAATAGGAGGGAGGTATGCATAAAGTGGTTCGGTATACCAGGGATGTTGTGGGGTAGGCTGGTTCAGGAGGTACAGAGGTATGCCAATAGGGAGGGACCTCCGGACGTCCTGGTGATACATGTAGGCGGAAACGATTTGGGCATTCGCTCGATGGTAGACATCATACGAGATATTAAATTTGACATTTGGCGTCTGTCGACGGAATTTCCGCAGATGATCATTATCTGGTCGGACATGGTTGCCAGGCTGTCTTGGAGAATGGCCAGGTCTGTGGAGGGTGTGAACAGAGCAAGGAAGAAGATCAACAGGGAAATTAGTAAATTTGTGGGCAGTATTGGGGGATTGGCAATTCGGCATACAGAATTAGAATTTGAGACATGGAGGTATTTGAGACGTGATGGGGTACATCTCAATGATGTAGGTACAGATTTATGGGCTCTAGGCCTACAAGATGGTATACAGCGAGCGCTTCGGGTGTGGAGGGGCACCCAAGAGTAAGGTGTTACTATTGGGTTGCTGTGGCGGGCGTTGGTCTGGGCAAGGGAAGGAAGATGGCGGAAAAAGTAAGAGTGGGGATCCAACGTTGATATGGGTCCGGAGGTTTTTGGTTCCCGGTTAACGGAGGTTAGCCGGGAAGTGATAATGGGGCACTGCGGTCACGGCAGTCTCTGAGCCAGCTTGTCGGCTTGAGGCCTATTGGAGTTTTTTGGACGAGGGCTGCAGTGCTATATTTGGTATGGCCATCAGTTTTGTTTTTGCTAAACCGGTTGCTCAGACCAACGCTCTTTGGAATTAATAAGTTGTATAACAGATGTTTTTGGTTATGGTTTTTTATGATGACAGAATTTTATATATTTTTATAGATATGTTAAAATAAAGTAGGCTGCTACGGCCTTTTTTATACTCCAAAAAGAGCTGGTGTGGTTGTATTATTTGAATAAAAGTATAAGGGTTTGGAGTATAGGGAATTGACATCTGTTATCCAATAGTCAAGAAAAGCCTGGAGCAACAGAATGCAATGATGTATGCAAAGGGCGCCCATGACAGTGGTAGCAGTGAAAGGGTTAAAGAAAGTTATAATGTGGAGCCGAGGGGGAGGGAGGATCAGGGGAGGGGCTATTTAAAAGGGGTTCCCGCTCTGGGAGGGACAACAGAAGGAGCAGGAAAGTTCCCGCCCACCCTCCCTAATAGCTAGGTAAAGGGGATTGTAGAATGGTATGGTGTTTTCTTCTGTTAACAGGTGAAGAAGAGAAGATGTCGTGGCAGCGGCGGGCGTTGGTCTGGGCAAGGGAAGGAAGATGGCGGAAAAAGTAAGAGTGGGGATCCAACGTTGATATGGGTCCGGAGGTTTTTGGTTCCCGGTTAACGGAGGTTAGCCGGGAAGTGATAATGGGGCACTGCGGTCACGGCAGTCTCTGAGCCAGCTTGTCGGCTTGAGGCCTATTGGAGTTTTTTGGACGAGGGCTGCAGTGCTATATTTGGTATGGCCATCAGTTTTGTTTTTGCTAAACCGGTTGCTCAGACCAACGCTCTTTGGAATTAATAAGTTGTATAACAGATGTTTTTGGTTATGGTTTTTTATGATGACAGAATTTTATATATTTTTATAGATATGTTAAAATAAAGTAGGCTGCTACGGCCTTTTTTATACTCCAAAAAGAGCTGGTGTGGTTGTATTATTTGAATAAAAGTATAAGGGTTTGGAGTATAGGGAATTGACATCTGTTATCCAATAGTCATGCAATTCCCTGTATAGTAAAGTTCAGATTGGGAGACAGAGAAGCAGCACATAGTGCCTATCAGTTGTGTTGCAGTGCTCATGTGCTAACAAAGGACATGAGGAAAGGAGAAGACAGAAGAGTGACAGAGAAATTAGCTAATCAGTCTGCTGATTCTTCTTTAACCGTCCAGTCACAGGCTAGGGTAGGAACAAAACCTTTAAGTGTTATTTAAAGCATAAGTCCACCCTAACGTTAAAATCTCTACATCTACAGACATCCACGATCTAACACTAACCTATCTAAGCTTGTAAAGAAGAAATCAGTATACATACCATTTTGAAGCCATTTCGACCCGATCCCATGCTGAGCTGTCTGCTGCGGCTTCGCTGTGGAGGCGGGCGCAGAGGACACAGCCAACAATGGAAGCCCCATAGTAACTCTATGGGTGACGTCACTTCCCATTAATTTCACAGCCGTTGTTGGCTGTGTCCGCTAGCTTCAAAAAAGGTATGTATACTGATTTCTTCTTTATAGGGCTAGTTAGGTTAAGCTTATATTGTGGATGTCTGTAGATGTAGCGATTTTAGTGTTAGGGTGGACTTCCACTTTAAAGTAAATGTAAACCCCAAATGAATGGCATTTTATTTACTATACTAAAGCACAGTGTATTATAAACAATTGTAATTTTTTCCACTTTATTACTTTATTCATTCTTTTTTGCACTTCAGTGCTGCTGATCCCCTGCTGTCTCTTTGAAACTACTATAATGTCTAAAATTTTTAGTGTTAGGACCACCGATTACAGGGTGCTGTGACGTGGCTCTGTGGCTTACGCATGCATTTGTAAATGCGTGCGGACTGAACCCCTGTTTTTAACACATACTGTTAGACAGGTTAATTGGTTGTCTGTGAGCTGGTGGTAAGTAGGCTTGGAGTTTTTTCCTGGGCATTCCCCAGGTTTTGTTGTTATCTGTTTGTGGCCTTCCAATCCCTCTTACTGCGATAGCCATGTAATCACTTTGGGGTGTGTATTGGTCCGGCAATGTACCAGCACCTTTGCAGCCATTGTGCTATTTGCTGGGTGTCTGGTGTGTCCTGTACCTTTAAGAAGGGGTGGGCTCCCTTCAGTCCACCTGCCCTCACTAAGCCATCAGAATGCATGTGCCGCCACTGTGGGGACACCCAAATTTTTAGTGTTAGGACCACAGATTACAGGGTGCCGTGACGTGCCTCTGTGGCTTACGCATGCGTTTGTAAATGCGTGCGGACTGAACCCCTGTTTTTAACGCGTACTGTTAGACAGGTTAATTGGTTGTCTGTGAGCTGGTGGTAAGTAGGCTTGGATTTTTTTCCTGGGCATTCCCCAGGTTTTGTTGTTATCTATAATGTCTGTCTACATGCATGCACTCCAAAGAGAGCTACAACAGATTTCTCAGAGTGGGTTCAATGATTGTGGCAACAGTTGACAATGCCTGCATATGTGTTAAAACAGATGCTTGTTACCCGAGACTGGTGGGGTTCTGGTCCAGGGTTTTCGGCCTGCTCCAGACCCTCTTCCATATAACGGTCCTCATCGAAGCAAAGTTGGCCCTGTTGCATTGCCCAATTCCCGGGCCTATATGCATCCCAGCAGAAGCTGGCTATTTATCTTTTTATATTTGCTAAACGGATCATAGCCCAGGCCTAGACCCCACGCGTTGCCTTTCAACGGGTGAAGTCACGTATGACTGCATTAATGCATCTAGCATCGTGAATGACTCACACCCTAAATATATCAAAGTCTGGGAACCTTGGATTTCCTATGAGTTTCCCTCACTCCAACTGGCTTGTTCGGGCTCCTCTGAATTCCGGTGGCGTATCTGAGTCTGAGTTCTTTTACCTCCTTTTTCCCCTTCCTTTTCTAGACTCTGTCCTTTCTTACTCCCTCCTACCTTCTTTCTGGTTCGTCTTTCTTCTTGTTGTTATAGACTCCATCCTTTGGGGTTGGTCTCAGGAATGGGACCACCCCTGGGAGGACTGTGAGTAGGTTGTGGTGTATGGCCTTTTCCCCTTCCTTTTCCATTTTACCTTAATTATCCTTCAATATCATCCCAATCGCAAGCAGGTTTAACTATGATTGTTATGTTTGTATTCCTCTTGGATTCTTCTGTAATACCTGATCATTCTTTAGCCCCTGCGAGGGCGACCTATGTGCTTGCTTTTGATTTCTTACATTGTGGCTTAAAACCAATAAATGAATTGAAACAGAAAGAGAGAAAACAGCTACTTGTAGTCTCCATTAAAAGCCTATGTGACAATGCAGGAGCACCGCTGGGAGACAGGGTCAGAAGGCTGTCAGTCTATAGCAAGAAGTTCCCTAGACAATGTCCTTCGCCAAATATTATTTTAATTAAAACTGCACATGTTAAAGAGTGAAAATGACTTTTCATTGATCTCTATGTTATGCAAAAAAAAGAGAGGGGCAAGACTAGATAGCTCTGTGGTTTTTTTTCTGTTGTCTTGATACAGAAGGGTGTTTTGTCATCCTAGAGCTAGAAATTTAATTTTGGCAGGATTACCAGATGAAAATAAAGAAAACAGAACTTGTAAGCTGCAATATACTGTAAAATATTTTTTTAGTCATTGGGCTGATACGCTTTAAATTCCATTTTACATCTGGAGCATACACAGTCCCAAGGAATTATTTTAAATTGCAGGCAATTATGTGCACGATACCAAAACATTGCTATTTTAGTAGAATGATACATTATTCTAGGCATGCCCGATGTCTGTCCTTCGAATATATTATACAGTATTTTGTAATATTAGACTTTAAAAAGGTACACGCCATGTGTTAAGAGATAACATGGGCAATGGCAATTATAAGCAGAACTAATAGGGAGCAGTAAAGGCAGTGTTCACAGCACAGTGCTGGCATTATGCTGCTTCTCGTCCATTAGAATGTTGGGTACAATTCTCTTGTCATATTATTAGTGTGTAATTTTCTTGGTTGTGAGGTCTCTGGTCTCCTGTCATAACAGGATGAGGATGAGCATGGATCACTGGGACACTAAATAAGCAAGTTCAAGAATTTGACAGGCAGCCTGTTAAAAATAAAAATATATACATGCAAAGAACTCATGCAAATGTGGACGGCTCTCTGCTGAGTCCTGCAATTACCTGGGAATGGAAATCAGAGCGTATGAAAAGGCCGAGGCGCTGGAGAGATAGAGGTGAGACTCAGTGAGATAAGTGACAGCGGATCAACCATGAGAGGCAGTTAAAGTGGTTAAACTTGCTTAGAGGGATATTTTTTTTTCCTAAACAGGGGCAAGTTTATAGAGGAGAGAGACAAGGAACACAGGTTATAAAGTGACAGGTAATTAGAGAGTTGCTTCTATACCAACATCCTGGAGCATATATTTTATGTTCACATTTATGAAGTAGAATATTATGTGGGTCTGTATTAAATTCTTTGTGATTTCAGACCCAGGATTTACAATACAGGTGCACATAAGGTCCTCATTCAAAACTACAAAATTAAAATAGATTTTATTTAGTGCTTTCTAAACTTTTGGCTTATATAATTGTTCATTGAGCAGAACATGCATTTTTTTTAAGTTACATGAATATGAACAGAACCAGGATAAAGGACAGAAGCCAGTGGCACAATTTAAAGATTGTAGAATAAATAATATTCAAATGTTTTAGTCATTTGTGTAGTGTTAAAAGTTCCAGTATACTCAAAGAATATTGAACCAATCAAATCAGTTTTTGATATCCAATTAGCTAACAATCTGTTCCCTTTACCAAGGCCTTACACCAATACAAACATACTATTGGATAAGTGCAAGAGGAATCTGCAAAAATAAGCCGCTGGTGGTCCAATCAGAAGGGGTGCCCAAAGTTATATGTCTAAGAATGGGTCAGATTCGTCTGCTTTCATGAGCATCAGATTTCTTTATTTCACCAAAATAAAACTGGTTTTGTGGCTTTAAATTGCAAATTCCTCAGTTCAAGGGTGAAAACATTGATGTCTGTGGGTTTCACAGGATACATTTGGTATTAAGAATAGTCAAAATGCATAGTAAAGTTCGGTATAAAAAGATCAGGGAAAGAGGTCGGTAACACAATTTTCCGCTAAAATATACTGCTGTGCAAATACTCTACAGTGCAACATAAAATATTGCAATGATCGCCATTTTATTCTCTGGGGTCTCTGTTAAATATATATATATATATATATATATATATATATATATATATATATATATAATGTTTGATAGTAATTTTAGTAATTTTCTAGCAAAAAATACTAATTTAAACTTGTTAAGTAAAAGTTCCAGAAAAGGCCTGGTCAGCAAGTGGTATAGGGTCAGTATCAAACATATTGAAAAACCAATATAAATTATAGCTGAGCTGTAAAAAAAAAATATGATTGATCACAGGGAATGGTATATATAGGACATAAATATTTGAGTCAGTGTTACGTTATTATAGTTAAAAAGTTGAGTGTACAGAAAAATACAGAAGCAAGGTATTTGGTGTCCCACAGATGACCCAAAGCCCCGTATATTTGTCTTTAGTTAATAAACCCCCTGATGTCAGTATTAAAGAGCACCCCTTCACATACCTAAATCTATATCATGTGCCCCCATCCTTACATTCGAGCACTGCATGCATATTGTATATGCAGAATGGTCAGCAAACCAGAATATGAGCTAACACTTTCTTCGATATGCACAGGATTATTCCCCTCTTTTTTTTATGTAAATATATGTGCTTATTACTATGTCTCAATGAACTGTAAGGCATCACGCCAGCTTTGCTTTTATTATTTTGTCCCATAATAAACCTACATCTCCACCTCTTTACACCTGATAGACGCCACATTTTCACATTTTTCATGGATATAAACTGCTGAAATGTCACGGACACACGTTCTCTATTGCAATATCATGGATCACAGGATTTATATCTGGAAGTAATTAGGTAATGTATTGTGTCCATAAATATGATTCATGCACTTTCAAGAGAGGTGATGTCTACTACAGTTGATTGTCTACTGGTTTAAATCAGAGTACCGCTAGTGGATAAAGTTGCATCAGATGTGCTTTGCTAATTATTGCCTGACACGTTTTTCACTTTATATAAAAGATTACTTGTTCTGTATTCTCTGTGTAACCCGGCCCATAACGCTGGCAGCTGAGAAGAGGCTGTAGTACAGTAAGGGAATAGAGGATAGTGCACTGTCACTATAGGGCTGTGAGCAGCATGATTAAGCCCCACCCACCACTCTGGAGACACAGAAAAAGAGGATATGGATAACTGTGCCTCCTGAAAATGACAAAAAGACTGCTGGGACAATCTCCTTGGGGATGATGGGAGATGTAGTCAACACATTGTAATACAGTCCTGCAGAGGTGAACAGCAGGAAGGAAAGAACTACAATACCCAGGGTGCTTAGGGAGAAAAGGCAGAGCAAGAAGAGGGGGAAGGGGATCTGAGAGCCAATGTGGAGAGAAAAGACACATGTAGTGAGACAGAGGTTGCAGGTGTCGGCTGTGGAGTGTGCTGCAGACTTGGACAAGAAGCAGAAAAGGATCTCTGGTACTGAGACATGTGTTGCCCTTAATTCACTGCTGTCTGAGCGTGCTGGCCATCAAGACCTGTGTGCAGAAAGGCTGCTTTTGGTCCTAAGTAAAACCTCTGTGCTAATCAGAGACTGTATTGCTGCATTCTGCCTGCCAGTGACTGCACCATTATAAGTACTGGGCAGTGCTACTGCTAAGGACTCCAAGGAGGGAGAAGGCTGCAGTATTATCCAACACCTGCTTGAGGGGAAAACCCTATGCTTGCAGAATGACCCTTTAATTGCTTCAGGAAGATGCATCATGACTGATAGGTGCAGTGCGAGGCCCTTTGGTCACTTGCCTAATACTAACCCTGCTTCCGTTATTGCTGTTTAAAGTTGCGGCATTCTCCAAAAAACACTCCAGTGCTTGAACCAGGGGTATTCTTCAATAATGCTTCTATCCATAATGCCACTCAAGGGTGCAGCCCTCCACAGACCGGGAAGTCTTCTAAACAAGCTGCAAAAAACACTCAGGAGGGCACGAACACCTTCTGCATTACCATAAATAAATGTATTGCATCCAAAAAGAGAAATGGATACTCACATGCTGATATAGAAATTCAAGACACTCTGCATTGTAACACTGCTGTTGAACATGTACCTGGGCTATTAAATGTTACTAAACCCACAAACTGTAAAATCAATCTGTATATGCAGTAAAGCGTGCTTGTTATACTGTGGAACCTAAGGGGTTAATCTTCTGCATTGTGAAAAAGGGCTGTTTGATCCCGTGTGTACAGATCCTCCCCTTCTTGCATTGTCTCCAAAACATGTCCGGATAAGACACAGTTACTGGATTCAGGCTGCACATGCTCAGTTTGATGTGTATTGCTAGAAAGTTTTCTTTCTTGGGAGAGTGCATGTGATCAGCACAGGGCCA
The DNA here is from genome assembly GCF_042186555.1 of Aquarana catesbeiana. NCBI lineage: Eukaryota > Metazoa > Chordata > Amphibia > Anura > Ranidae > Aquarana > Aquarana catesbeiana. Next base: position 96,972,127 of record NC_133333.1, on the reverse strand, counting down.
ATCAGCACTGTCCAGACAGAAGGTCAGGGGTCCTGCATCCTGATAGGACAGCCAGTGCCAAGCACTGATAGAGGTCACAAGACTGCTATATACTGCTGATGGGAAAAGGTATTTAGCAGTTTATATTTACTAAAATTATGGCATTTCCCACTATCTGTGTACTGTGGGAGCCCAGGTATAGTGAATGCAGGGTCCTGGGTTTAGTAACACTTTAAGTACTTTATTGTCTGTCAAAAATCTATTTTCAATTAAAATCATTGGAAAAGAAATTCAGGCAATACTGGTGCACTCCAGCTGGACGCAGTAAAACTGATCCTAGGACCAAATAGTTGGAAAGCTTTTGGGGGTCACGCCCCTTTCCTCAGAGTCTTTTTGGATTCAATAAATGTATTTATTGTAATGCATGAGATGTTCACACCCTCCTGTGTATTTTTTGCAGCTTGTTTAAAGTTGCTGCTTGTGGAGAGTCAGCCTGGCACCCTTTTTTCCATCGGACTCGACTTACTCTTGTGTGAGAGAGTGAGAGCTCCAATGGCTAATTGTACTTAGACCCACTGGCCAGTGGTTTAGATAATGTTTTCTTTCACTCTCAGTCAGGTCACCTAGATTGTTGTTCTTTATAACAGATGTGTATATTGTCTTTCTTGTTACAATTGTGTGTTGCTTTAGATCCCATTTTGATTTGTATTATTATTGTTGGTTGCCCATTTAAAGCCACAGGTGTGTCAGGAAGTGTGGTGCCTCTCTCTAGAGTCAGGGGCACTGGGAACAAGAGATTCAAGGAAACAGCAGCCCTTTTCGAGGGTGGGGCTGGGAGGGGTCGGGCACTACATCTGCTAAGATTGCAGATTGAGATTTCGCCACACAGTCCCTCCTTTTTATCAGCTCCTATTCTGCGTGCATCAAGCTTGAAAGTAGGAGCCAAATGGATTCTCTATCAATGGAACTTGAATTTTATTGCAGCAGTACAGACTGTGTGAGTAGCATGAGAAAAATATAAAAATTTTGCAAGCAACAGTGGAATCTTACTATGTATGGTGTACAAATGATCATATCAAAGTCTCAGAATCCAATAAGTTGAAAACTTTTATGGGATTTTCTTATCCATGTCTATACAGCAGAAATGAATAAGGCTATGCTGCCAACATGCTGTATTGTCCTGTTGGCTATATAATGCATATTTGCACGTTGAGTGTTTGAGGGACTCACGTGGTGAACTTTTATCTCAACTCTTTGTATTAAGACCCCATGTCATAGTAGTTCTAGGGCTAATACTCTTTTTGTCAACTGATTATAACAGCCCTAGCTGTTATATTCCATTCCAAACCAGGGAGATTGTGTTGTCAAATATACCTCTATATGAGGCTAAGTTAATACATTCTGTTTGGTTCCCTAGATGTTCTTAGGAGTTCTGAGCCGTTAGCCTTTAGTGTCTCTTACTGGCACTAATACTGAATGTTGAATACTCAGCAGCTTAGGAAGTAAGTGTTTTGCGATGAAAGAGATCTGATGGATTGAGGATGCAAGGATTTACAGCACTGAACATTGGATAATCTTCTTTGTTATGCAAAGCCTTTCCATTGCTTTCTTTTACATGAAAGGAATGTTGAAAATCATAGAAACACAGTACAAATGCTTGTTCTATGATTTATCTTTTGTGATGTCACAAACCTATTTTTGAGTATTTGCACCTGCTTAAATGATTATAGTCATGAGTGGGTGGCTCTCAATGCAAGAAAAGTTTGTCTTTTTGATGGTAGCCTCAGTCCAAACACGGTTGGATTGAATCAGTAGAACCATTTAAAATCTGCTCTCCAGGCCAGTGTTAGTTTACCGATAAGTTTTCTTTAGCAATTAACTAATGTCTAAAGGGGCAACAATGAAAATGTGGTGACATATGCCAATGCTGCTTAATGTAACTTCTGCTGTTGTACTTAAATATTCATGTAGTTGAGAGCTTTGGTTCATTAAAATGGACTTTACACTCAAAATGCAAAGTCGATCTATTAAATACTAGCCCACCTCTGAATGCTAAAATATTGCAATCCACTATTAAAAAAAATGTGAACAGCTTAAAAACGTACTTACCTTATACCTGACCTCATCCCATAGTGTTTAGGGGAGATTAATATCACAGTCCCTCCAATGAGATCCTTACAATGTTGAGAATTCCAAATCTCACCAAAAGATACTCCTGTAATGTACCGGAGCATCTTCTCATGAGAATTGAGATGGTTAGCTTCCAATGATCTGCCTGGAAGGATCATGAGGTCACACTTTACTGTGCAGAAATTAAGTATGTTTTTATTTCACTTTTCATAGCAGATTTTTTTTACAACAGGTTGCAGTGTTTTGACATGGAAGTGGAAGAGTATTTAGTAAGCATGCCACAACAACAATACTCTCTGCATACTCTTTCATGTGCCCTGTCTTCTCAATTGCACTGCCTAACAGGAATGAAGAAACTGGTGAAAAACCAAAGATGCCCACACACAGACAGATTGGGTTCCCTTTATAACTAAAAAAAATAATCAGTCAATAATCCTAATTTAGCATTATGAAGAAATCAGATACTTTAAGACCAGTTGTGACTGAGTACATAGGTGCTGATTCAGGCCTAGGCAGAATTGAAAAACACATGAATTAACATAATAATAGATTAGGGTTGCCATAGAGAAGATACGGAACAGACAGACGCACACCGTAATGGGATACCAAACATGAACTTCCTTATCGTAGTCTAGACAGAAAAAACACATGAATCCATAGATATAATGGTTAACGCATTTCACACAGCTTGTGCTTAATCATGGTTATGATTAGGCACAAAGCTGTGTGAAACACATTAACTATTACATCCATGTATTCCTGTGTTTTTATCTGTCTACACTACAATAAAGAAGTTCATGTTTGGTATCCCATTATGGTGTGTGGCTGTCTATTACGAGTTCTTCTACGTATTGTGGTGGCGAGCCGGGCCAGTACCTGTTGGGAGTTCCTGCTGCGGGATTAATTTCCCTGTCTCACCTGGAGTAGTGAATCCCCTTCCTTCAAAGAGAGGATAGACTGGCACAACATCTTAAGAAAAAAAGGCGTGCAATAGCTCTAAAAGTGGAAACCTAACACACTACAAACAGTGCTGAATATCAACACTGCTCTCTGAACACACCTCCTATGAGACAAAATAAAATATCAATTTAGGTTACTTCACCAGGACACGGGATTCTTGGAGCTTAGAAAATTTGCAGGACACCTTCCCCATACCTCCTATTTATTTTCCTGTATTAAGATATTCCCTGCTGTAGCCAGGGTTGCCAACTTTCAGTACATTTATGAACAGTTTGTAAAATATGCAATTTTTGCATCTGTCCATTACAGACATGCAGTTTTCATGTCCATAATGGACATTCACGGACAGATGCAAAAATTAAGGATTTTACAAACTGTTCATATATTTACTGAAAGCTGGCAACCCTGGCTGTAACCCTGTGACTAGCAGGTCCAATCTATCTGCATATCTCTCTGGTGGACACAGAAGATACCACTAGCCAGTAATAGTGAGTGAACTGGTTAATGCATGTTTTGCCATCAATCTTGTTTCACCCGTGATGATTGTTATAAGTAAACCAATAAAATAACTAACAAAACTAAAGCGCAAACCAAGTGAATCTCAAATAAATTTCAGAGTGGCTGCCAGCATTAGAAATGTGTCCCCACAAATGGATAAGTATGTAAAATAATGAATGTGGCGCTAATTCAGTAGGTACAAAAAAAGTACATAGTGCAAAAACATCAACTAACAAAATCAATAAACAAATCCATAAATAGTCCAAAATGTTGTTAAAGTGTACAAAAGTGCATGTGTAAAAGTCAATAAGGATCCACAATCTTCAATATCATCTAGAGCAGTGTTTATCAACTCCAGTTCTCAAGGTGCCCCAACATGTCATGTTTTCAGGCTTTCCATAATTTTGCTCAGGTGATTTGATCAGTTTTACTGCCTTAGTAATTACCACAGCCATTTCATCTGAGGGAAATCCTGAAAACATGACCTGTTGGGGCGCCTTGAGGACTGGAGTCGAGAAAAACTGATCTATTCTAGACATATGGAAGTAAAAGGTGCAGTGATCAAGTGCGGGAAAGTTCACCCAAACCTAAATGTGTAATCACGCTCTCTTCCACCATCCATGATCCACCATAGGTGTGCCCCAGCCTCTCACCTCAGATAAAGACCCCAATGGTGATGCTTCTGGTAAATAATACAAGAATCCTCTCCAATCACACAGTCTTCCCCCTGGAGTATCAGGGATGGCAGGACTAAGCAGCAGTGCTGGTGGATAAGAAAACAGTGTTCTTCCTCTAATATTAAACATGTCCCCCCTAGACTCCAGAAGCGTCATTGGACCCTTTGGGGTCTTTATCTGAGGTGAGAGGTTGGGGCACACCTATGGTGGATCACGGATGGTGGAAGAGAGTGTGATTACACATTTAGGATTGGGTTAACTTTCCTGCACTTGATCACTGCACCTTTTACTTCCATATGTCTAGATGATATTGAAGGTTGTGGATCCTTATTCACTTTTACACATGCACTTTTGTACACTTTAACCTTCCTGGCGGTATGATTATTTCAGATTTTTGCGTCTCAAAGTGGTACAATTATTTTGCATAGAAATATGGCGTTTTATATTGTAGGCCTGTAATTCTTAGCAATTACACACTTAAATCTGTCCAAACAAGAGTCTAGTAGATATCCCAGGTATGATGAAGTTTGAAACACAAAATCATAGATTATAATATAATAAATAAATATAAATAATTATAAATAATAATAATAATATAATAATAAAATAAATTTCCCCACGATTCACTATTGCTCAATTCTGCAATTGTTCTAATTTACTATCGCTGTTTTCTAGCTGGTCTGAAGCCACTTTTGACATAAAGGGACACTTTTTGGTTGCTATGGACAATCTCCAGTTTCCAGGCAGAAAGAACAGTATATATAATATAAAACTGCATAAAGGGCATTGGACAAAGCACTAGGGACAAAAGGGATGTGAAATAATTTCATACAGTAATGTAATCTGTAAGATTAGTGTACTGTATGTGTTCTGAATTTTCACTTTTTTTGAATTTGCCGCCAGGCTCCGCCCCCGTGCATCGCGACGCTTGCAGGGAACGGAGCCCGGCACAGAGAAGCTTCGGGAGGAAGACAGAGCCGATGGACACCATGGGGGGACATCGCAGGATCCTGAGGACAAGGTAAGTATACCGCACCAGGATCCTGCAATGCAATCCCGAGTGTGGCTAGGGGTTACCGCTAATGGTGCTGAAATTTAACCCCGAGCCACACTCGGGAAAACCACCAGGGAGGCTACTGAAATTTTGGACAATTTATAGATTTGGTGTTTATTGATTTTGTTATTTGATGTTTTTGCACTACGCACTTTTTTTGTACCTACTGAGTTAGCGCCATATTCATTATTTTACGTATTAGCCAGCATGAGTCAGCAGCAGCCAGGGCTCTGGTTCAGACTTCATTTACACTCACCGGCCACTTTATTAGGTACACCTATTAAATTGCTTGGTAACACAAATTGCTAATTAGCCAAACACATGGCAGCAACTCAATGCATTTAGGCATCTAGACGGGGAAGACGACTTGCTGAAGTTTAAACCGAGCATCAGAATGGGGAAGAAAGGGAATTTAAGTGACTTTGAGTATGGCATGGTTGTAAGTTATATTTCAAAACTGCTGATCTACTGGGATTTTTCATGCACAACCATCTCTCGGGTTTACAGAGAATGGTCCGAAAAAGAGAAAATATCCAGTGATCTGCAGTTGTGTGGACGAAAATGGCTTGTTGAGGTCAGAGGAGAATGGGCAGACTAATTTGAGATGATAGAAAGGCAATAGTAAATCAAATAACCACTCATTACATTCAAGGTATGCAGAATACCATCTCTGAATGCACAAAAAATAGAACCTTGAAGCAGATGGGCTACAGCAGCAGAAGACCATACCGGGTGCCTCTCCTGTCAGCTAAGAACAAGAAACTGAGGCTACAATTTGCACAGGCTAACCAAAATTGGACAATAGAACATTGAAAAAATATTGCCTGGTCTGATAAGTCTCGGTTTCAGCTGCAACATTCAGATGGTAGAGTCAGAATTTGGCGTAAACATGAAATAATGGATCCATCTTGCCTTGTATCAATGGTTCAGGCAATGGTTCAGGTGTGGGGGTGTGGGGGGATATTTTCTTGGCACACTTTGGGCCCCTTAGTACCAATTGAGGATCGTTTAAACACCACAGTCTACCTGAGTATTGTTGCTGACAATGTTCATCCCTTTATGACTAAAGTGTACTCATCTTTTGATGTCTACTTCCAGCAGGATAATGCTCCATATCACAAAGCTCAAATCATCTCAAACTGTTTTTTTGAACATGACAATGAGGTCGCTGTACTCCAATGGCCTCCACACTCATCAGATCTCAATCCAATAGAGAACCTTTGGGATAAGGTGGAATGGGAGATTTGCATCATGGATGTGCAGCCGACAAATCTGCAGCAACTGCGTGATGCTATCATGTCAATATGGACCAAAATCTCAGAGGAATGTTTCCAACACCTTGTTGAATCTATGCCACGAAGAATTAAGGCAGTTCTAAAAGCAAAAGGAAGTCCAACCCGGTACTAGCAAGATGTACCTAATAAAGTGGCCAATGAGTGTATATGTTGTGCAGAGAGAAGAGAGGGTCAGAAAATATAGTGTGACTCATGGTAATTAAAGTGGTTGTAAACCATACACCCAGTGAAGTGACTGGCCTCAGGTGATACACAGAGATGAAACAAATCCTCCTACATACAGTAAGTTGTACCTCCAACCCTCTCTCATCTACATCAGTTCAAAGTCCAGAATTTACACAGCTTGTCTGAGCTTTCAGAAAGCATTGGTCAGGGAGCTGAAGTTACTCTCTGCAGAGCTCAGTAAGAGCTGATTGGAGGGAAAGGACACACACCCTTCACACAGCACATAGAAACAGAGCTGAGGCTGTCAATCACAGGCTGTGTGCTGGAGCTCTCTTCAGTGTCACCTTTTTAGCTCTTCGTGTTATGAATATAGAAGCAGACAATCTATTGCAACTTTTGGGCAAATATTACTTCACTATTGTCTTAACTTTGTTAGAATTATCTTGCTTGCCAAAGAAGCTGGCAATCCATTGCAAGTTTGAGGTATACAGCAATATCTTATGTCTTTGAAAACTGTTCCAGGTTCTGTTTGCGGTATATCTACTTCTACCTTGAGGTAGATATCACTATTTTTGAAAGCACTCACACTCTATCAGACTACCCTGTTTAATACATGTGCTAGGGTAGCAGTTTGTGAGTCTTTGTGTAGTAATATTCCTGTCATAGGTATAGACAATGGGGAAACCTGTTGTGTACCTGTATAAAATTAGCCTGCAGTGTTAGCAGTGTGTTAAAACTACTTTAACACTGCATTTTTGCTAAATATGTCAGATGTGAACTCTTTACAAAATGCAGATTCAGCAAAAAGTCTATGACACAGTAAAGTGGTAGTAGGGGTTGTTCTAAGAAGTAACCAGAAGCTTATCATACAATGATTTTTGAATGAATTTGAGGGGATCACAGAAAATGAGCTTAAAAGCCATTACCTCTTCCTTTACCTGCAAACTCTACTCATAAAATTTACCATAAAAAATAGCATTGCCTGCTAGAAAACATTACTGAAAATATAAATAGTAGTAGGGGAGAGCTGCATCTGAGATTATGACATCCTATTCATAGTAGATAGTACTGCATAATAATTACCAATTGCCATTATACTCTACATTGCAATTACTATTATAAATCCTTTATTTATTTAATATAATATAATACAGGCTATGTCTGACTTTTGCAGAATATTATAGCTTGCATTACATACAGCGTATTCAATACAAAAAGAAAAAAAGGAGCTGATTATACTTCTACTGGTAAGATACAGGTATTCCGTGGATTCCAATACATTTGTGTGAACTAATGTTTGTCTTAATATTAGAAGATTTGTTGTGGCATTTTTCCAGTTTAAAGCTACCTAACTGGGCAGGGTTGAGTGGTCCCTTAACTTCCACATACAGTAGATGCCCTTATAGTTCAGAATATCAATACCAATTATAATAGTAAACAAAATAATATTATAGTGCGCTCCCCTGAAGGGGCCACTGTGAATTGACCCTAGCCTCCCTTTCTAAAACAGAGGCTGCCTGCCACAGACACAATTCCAATCATACCAACAACACAGGCTCAGTCTAGCAGATGTCTTTTTGTGGATTTTATTTGCAGAAATGTGAATAGGTGGGGATTTAAAGTGATTGTAAAGTCTTTTTTTTCCTATAAAAATAACAAACATGTTATACTTACCTGCCTTGTGCAGTTGGTTTTGCATAGAGATGCCTAGATCCGTCCTTCTTCTGTGTTCCTGGCCCCTTCCTTCTGTCAAGTGCCCCCACAGCAAGCAGCTTGCTATGGGGGCACCCAAGCTGAGCTTCAGTTCTGTGTGTCCATTCAGACAGGGGGCTGCAGTGAGGCCCCGCACCCTCTCTTTTCTGATTGATCTGACTTTGACAGCAGTGGGAACCAATGGTGCAGCTGCTGTGCCTCAGCCAATCAGGAGGGAGAGTCTTGGATGGCCGAGACACACGTGGACATCGCTGGACAGAGATGAGGCTCAGGTAAGTATTAGGGGGGCTGTGGGGGGCTGCTGCACACAGAAGGCTTTTTAAATTAATGCATAGAATGAATTAAGATAAAAAACCTTCAGACTTTACATCCACTGTAAGGGTTCAGGAAGCTCGAAAATTATAGGAGAAATCAATGGGAGGACAAACTCCTTGCAAATTCCTGTTGAAATAGCCTTGACTGGAGGTAAAAGGGAATGGTCAGTAATTCCAGGTTATTGTGCTAGCAAACCCAGTTCATCTAGTAACCTCTGGTACTCAATTGCCCCTAGCACATGCACATCTGATAGTCCAAACCAGGTCCTACTTACAATGTTCTAGGACAGCTGTCTGCCACCCAGCTTCTACTTAAAGGGGTTGTAAACCTTTGTCAGTGACCGGCCCTCCAGCCCCCCCGTTTTACTTACCTGAACCTTCAAACTTGACCTGGCAGGGACGTGCTGTCTCTCTGCCCAGGGTTCTCGGCTCTTGATTGGATAGATTGATAGCAGCACAGCCATTGGCTTCCACTGCTATCAATCAAATCCAATGACGCGAGCGCTGGGGGCGGGGCATACTCCTGCATTCGGCCTCTATGGATGCCGAATGCTGGACTCGGGAGCGCGCCTGCAGGGTAACTCCCTCGGGGAAGCACTTCTCCGAGGGGTTTATCAGATGTGGGGAGGAGCCGCAAGCGCCACCGGGGGACCCCAGAAGAGCAGGTTCGGGTCCACTCTGTGCAAAACGAGCTGCATAGTGAAGGTAAGTATGATATGTTTGTTATTTGAAAAAAAAAATACCTTTACAATCACTTTAACACTCTTTAGTGAGGGAGACAAAGGGGGTTATTTACTAAAGGTAAATCCACTTTGCACTACAAGTGCGCTGCAAGTGCACTTGGAAGTGCAGTCGCTGTAGATGTGAGGGGGACATGCAAGGAAAATAAAAAACAGCATTTTTGCTTGCACATGATTGGATGATAAAATCAGCAGAGCTTCCCCTCATTTCAGAGCATCCCCTCAGATCCACAGCAACTGCACTTACAGGTGCACTCTCAAGTGCACTTGCAGTGCACTTGTAGTGCAAAGTGGATTTGCCTTTAGTAAATAAACCCCAAAGACCCTTCTCCAGCCCAGACATCAAGATGATGCTCTCCAGCAAAAATCCTTTTATCATATCTTCTCCAGGCCCTCAGCCCAGCACCTACTGAAGGCCACTCAGAAACCTTAGTACACAGCCTGCATCCCAGACAGCAGTCCCAAACTTCTATCACCTCTTCAGCCAGCCTCTGGGCACCTGCTTTTCAGGGATTGGTTGGGGTCTATAAATATTTATAAGTCAGTGGTTGATCCTCCCATTCAATGTCCTGGAAGCTTCTTCCAAAGGCAGACAGGAACAACCACTGGCCTAAGGAAAACCTGACAGACCAAGAAAACAGATCTGAACAGTGAAGCCAAAACAAAATTTAGCCTGTCTAGGGCAAGGCGCTACATCAATAATAATATTTTATGAAATAAAAATATACTATATTAGGAGAATTAAAGATAAACTCAATTTAAAAAGGCTTTGTACACTTTAAAATGTTTTTGTTGTTTGGACTAGGCATTAGACTAGTTGTACTGTACTTAAATTTGATGTATAGTTACAGGGTTGGGGCAGTGTAAGTGTTTTCCCATAGTGGCTTGGGGTGCCACTGAAAATGCAATTTACTGATGCATGTGTGAATTTGATATCTGTTACTGATCTGCAGCAGAGAAAAGTCAGGTTTGTGTGGTGTGGTGTGGTGTGGTGTGGTAATGCTGTGTAAATTTGATGGACAGGATAAATAGAAATGTAAGTCCTCCCTTAAAGCAGCTCCCTTTATATGGATTGTAGTTAGCTGCTTATCTTGAGTTCCGGTTTAAAAGTAAATCAGGAGAGATGAGACCTAATCTCCTTAGATTATAATGGGAATATATTTTGTGTGTTATACACTTACAGGGTATTAAATAAAAATGGAGGTGAAGAAACGTAAAGGCTTTTTGAAACAGTCTGTGACTGCCATTGTTTATTGCAAGTAAAAAAAATAGGAGCAAGAAGCTGCTATTGTCAACATCTCTGCTCTTCCTTCCATAAACTGTTCTAATTCGATTCAGCAAGGACTCTGGAAAGCAATGCTATCCAGACCAGAGACGTCTGTTGGTGACACCTGGGATTGCTACATAAAGGGGTTGATTTACTAAAGACAAATTGACTTTGCAAGTGTAGTTGCTCCGGAGTTTAATAAATAAGGCAAAACTTATCTTTGCAAAGAATACCCAATCACGTGCAAGATAAATAAAAAAAAACAAAACAGCATTTTTGCTTGCACGTGATTGGATGATGAAAGTCAGCAGAGTGTCTGCTCATTTACTAAGCTCTGGAGCAACTGCAGCTTGCAAAGTGCACAGTCTATTTTCCATTAGTAAATCAATCCCAAAGACTAAAACGCAACAACTCTACCATAATTTAGAACATATTGGGGTTGATTTTCTAAAGGCAAATAGATTGTGCACTCGTAAAGTGCAGCTGCTCCAGAGGTTAGTAAATGAGCAGAAGCTCTGCGGACTTCAATCATCCAATCATGTGCAAGCAATAATGCTGTTTATTTTATGTTCCTTGCATGTGATTGTGTATTCTTTGCAAAGTGAAGCTTTACCTCATTTACTAGACATGTGCACACTGAAATATTTTGTTTCGGAATTTCGTTTTCGTCCGAAAAATAAATTTATTTAGTTACTCCCGAAATTCGTTTTTACTTATTTCGTTTTTCGTTAAAAATTGCATTAGTCCGAAAATCCAAATTAAGGTCGAATCTGTCATTGAAGGCTTATGGTGTCTGTCGAATGTTCAAAGAAGATTCGACGGAGCAGCTAAACTGTACGATGCCGTATAGTTTACCTGCTCCGTCGAATCTTCTTAGAACTTTCAACAGACAACATAAGCCAAAGTACGTGTGTACTTAGTTCTAGCTATTTTACTGCTCCTCCTCTTTGGTTACAATCAGCCAATAACATTCATCATCATTATTTTTATCTATCTTTTCTCCCCTACGTCGAATCTTTTCTCCCCTACGTCGAAACTTTTCTCTCTATGTCGAATCTTTTCTCTCTATGTAGAATAATCTTGGACTAATAGAGTTAAGGTTAGGCACATTCGACCACAGGTTTGATGGACACATTGTTATTGTCATCTTCATGTCGAATCTCCTATCTATATCGAACTGTTGTAGCAACGAAAACGAAAATAAAGCATTTGTTTATGTCGGATCTTTCGTTTTTCAGATTCTGCACTTTCGTTATCGTTTGTTAAAACGATAACAAAAATACCTGAAAATCGGACGAAAATGCATTCGGACGAAAACGAATGCACATGTCTATTTACTAAGCCTTGGAGCAACTCCATTTGCAGAGTGCAACTGCACCTTCCAAAGTGCACATTCTACTTGCCTTTAGTAAGTCAACCCCTCTGTATAAAAAATAGCAAAGATTCTAGAAATTTGACATATTTGTTACATTTTGCCAGGTAAAGTTTGCTAGATGTGGACTGAATTTGAGTACAGGTTTGCTCTAAAACCTTTTTTCCTTGGCTTGCCATTCTTGCTGTGTCCCTCCTGTCACACAGAGCTCCATTCACAGAACTAGATCTCATGCGGTATGTGGGTGTCCAGCAGGGCAGGACTTAGGGTGGTGGGGGCCCCTTGGCTTGAGTCACTTTTGGGCCCTACCTTCTATACATTACTTTAAATAGAACAAAATGTTGACTGGTACCATAGACAGTGTTAAAAAAACGTAATAATCTATTTATATGACCACTGATTGAAGCTTGAAAAACTTTTTTTCTAATAAATAAATAATGATTAAAAAAGTTCAAAGTGATCATGTGTTTATTACAATGCACAAATGTCTTGGTCAGAATGAGAATAAAACACTTATTTACCTGGAAAACATATTGAAAAACAAATACCTTGTAAGGTTGCAATCATAACAAATCAATAGCAAGAATATAGCAAAATAACTAATTGAACAAAGTGCAAGATAAATTGTGTGCGTGTGTGTAGTACGTAAGTGACTAAGTACGTAAGGGACGTCAATTTTACTTGGGTTACAACGTCGCACGACCGCACAATTGTCAGTTAAAGCAATGCAGCGCAGTATCGCAAAAAAATGGCCTGGTCATAAGGGGGGGGGGGGGTAAAAGGTTCGGGAGCTGAAGGGGTTAAGATTGAAAAAGTCAAGACTAAAGGGGCACACATGTATTTTGCTTTTTGACTTGACACATGAATTCATTCTTTTTTTTTACTCACTTTTAGTCAATTAATTCGGTGCTCTGGTGGGGGGAGAAGCTCCCATGCAGGAGCAATGGAGTCCAGTTGGTTGGGTCCAGTAATTTCACTGTCAGTGTCCGCAGCCTTATATTTATTGTATCCACGCCGCTCTGCAGACTGCAAGGTGGACAAGATGGAGGGAGGAGGTGGGTGGAGCCAACACTCACCAGGGGTGGAGTCCTGCAGTCAGTGTGAGTGACTGTATGGACAAGATGGAGGAGGTGCTTCCGGTGGGAGGGCCAATACACTCATGGGCGGTGCAGAGGAGGAAGATTGCTGGCCTCTGCCACACAGTGCCAAACTGCAGCAACAACTGCCTATCAGCCCGGATAAGACAGATACACTTAGGCAGGCTCCTCCACTCCAGGCAGCTCTTGTCACGGTCACGTCGGCTCTGAGTCTGAGACTCCGAGTCTGACGTGACTGACTCAATGACGTCACTCGTTGCTAGACGTCAGGCGGCCCAGGTGCTAGTAATGAGTGCAGGGATACCAAGCCAACGGCTCAGCTCCACCCACCTCCAGGCTCCTTCTGGTCCGTCCTGCGTAATTACACATTAGGGTCTCTCTCTCTGTGCCGCTGATCGGCTGATGAGACAGAGAGAGAGACTCGGGCAGAGCAGCGCCGCAGCCAAGTGAGGGCCAGTGTGAGTCACCGCTGTTTCATCTGATCTAGCTGAAGATATATGAAGATATTTAAAACATAAACGGGCGGGGCCCATGAGCTTGAGCCCAGTCAAGCCCAATGGTAAGTCCGGCCCTGGTGTCCAGATACATATTCCTTAACCTCCCTGGCGGTATGATTATTTCAGATTTTTGATGCTCAAAGCGGTACAATTCTTTTGCATGGAAATTTGGCCTTTTATATTGTAGGCCTATAATTCTTAGGAATAACTCACTTAAATCTGTCCAAACAAGAGTCTAGTAGACATCCTGGGTATGATAAAGTTTGAAACATGAAATCATAAATTATAATATAATAAATAACTATAAATAATTATAACAAATAATAATATAATAAAAATGATTCAATAATGTAATCAAATCAAAACACTGAAATTTGCTCAGTTGCAGAATTGTCACTGTCATTACTTTCAGTGTTTGATGACGGATTTCCCCACAAGTTACTATCGCTCAATTCTGCAAGTGATTCTAATTTATTATCGCTGTTTTCTAGCTGGTCTAAAACCGCTTTTGATGTAAAGGGAAGGTTTTTGGTTGCTATGGACAATCTCCAGTTTCCAGGCAGAAAGAACAGTATTTATAATATAAAACTGCATGCAGGGCACTGGACAAACCACTAGGGACAAAGGGGAGGTGAAATTATTTGATACAGTAATGTAATCTGTAAGATTACAGAGTACTGTATGTATTGTGTGTGTTATACATTTGAATTTGGCGCCGTTCTCCGACCCCATGCATCGCAACGCTAGTAGGAAATGGAGCCTGGCTCTGTGATATATCGAGCGGAGACACAGCCACCGCACACAGCGGAGAGACATCGCAGGATCCTGGGGACAAGGTAAGTAACTGTACCTGGATCCTGCGATGCGATCCCGAGTCTGGCTCGGGGTTACCGCTTTTGGTACTGAAAATCCACCCCGAGCCACACTCAGGAATACTGTCAGGGAGGTTAAATACCGCATGCAATCCTGAAACTGTAACGTTCTGTGGTATTTACCACAAAATGCTGAAAATGCTTGGTAAATACCGCATGAACAGGTATTAAACTCAATTCATAGAAGGAAATAAATAATTAAATGCATGCTCAGATGCAGTAAGATACCACTTTGTGAATGGAGCTCACAATGCTGATTTCAACTTGCCTTGCTAACACTGTGAGAATAAGTCACACAATAGAGTGTTATACAGATGAGGCTCTCTTCATTATTTCTGTATTTGGACAGGCACACCCAAAAACATGTGAAGTCTACCAATGTATATATTGTTGGCTGCATTGTTGACACACACTGAGCAAAATTATAAACGCAACACTTTTGTGTTTGCCCCTATTTATCATGAGCTGAACGCAAAGATCTATGACTTTTTCTATGTACACAAAAGGCCTATGTCTCTCAAATATTGTTTACAAATCTGTCTAAATCTGTGTTAGTGAGCACTTCTCCTTTGCCGAGATAATCTATCCACCTCACAGATGTGTCATATCAAGATGCTGATTAGACAGCATGATTATTGCACAGGTGTGCCGCAGTCTGGCAACAATAAAAGGCCACTCACTCTCAAATGTGCATTTTTACTGAATTGTGTGTGGGGGGGGGGGGGGGCGAAAACCAGTCAGTATCTGGTGTGACCACCATTTGCTTCATGCAGAGCAGCACATCTCCATCGCATAGAGTTGATCAGGTTGTTGATTGTAGCCTGTGGAATGTTGGTCCATTCTTCTTCAATGGCTGTGCGAAGTTGCTGGATATTGGCAGAACTTGGAACACGCTGTCATATAAACCGATCCAGAGCATCCCAAACATGCTCAATGGGTGACATGTCCGGTGAGTATGCCATACAAGAACTGGGATGTTTTCAGCTTCCAGGAATTGTGTAGAGATCCTTGCAACATGGGGCCATGCATTATCATGCTGCAACATGAGATGATTGTCGTGGATGAATGGCACAATGGGCCTCGGAATCTCATCACGGTACCTCTGTGCATTCAAAATGCCATCAATAAAATGCACCTGTGTTCATTGTCCATACACCTGCCCATACCATAACCCCACCGCCACCATGGACCACTCGATCTACAACGTTGACATCAGCAAATGGCTCACCCACACAACGCCATACACACTGTCTGCCATCTGCCCTGTACAGTGAAAACCGGGATTCATCCGTGAAGAGAACACCTCTCCAAAGTGCCAGATGCCATCGAATGTGAGCATTTGCCCACTCAAGTCGGTTCTGACAAACTGCAGTCAGGTCGAGACCCCAATGAGGACGACAAGCATGCAGATGAGCTTCCCTGAGACGGTTTCTGACAGTTTGTGCAGAAAATCTCTGGTTATGCAAACCGATTGTTGCAGCAGCTGTCTGGGTAGCTGGCCTCAGACGATCTTGGAGGTGAAGATGCTGGATGTGGAGGTCCTGGGCTGGTGTGGTTACACGTGGTCTGCAGTTGTGAGGCTGGTTGGATGTACTGCCAAATCTCTGAAACGCCTTTGGAAACGCTTGTGGTAGAGAAATGAACATTCAATTCAAGGGCAACAGCTCTAGTGGACACTCCTGCAGTCAGCATGCCAATTGCACACTCCCTTAAAACTTGCGATATCTGTGGCATTGTGCTGTGTGATAAAATTATACGTTTTAGAGTGGCCTTTTATTGTGGCTAACTTAAGGCTGCTTACACACTGAGGTGCTTTACAGGCGCTATAGCACTAACAATAGCGCCTGCATACCGCCTGTAAAGAGCCTCTCCTCTCACTTCAGTGTGAAAGCCAGAGGGCTTTCACACTGGAGCTGTGCGCTGGCAGGATGCCAAAACAAGTCCTGCAAGCCGCATCTTTGAGGCGCTGAAGGAGCGGTATATACACCGCTCCTAAAGTGCCCCCGCCCATTGAAATCAATGGGCAGCGCCACCGAAGTGCCGGCAAAGCGCCACCGAAGTGCCGGCAAAGCGCCACTGCAGTGGAGCTTTGCTGGCGCATTTAACCCTTTTTCGGCCATTAGCAGGGGTTAAAAGTGCCCCGCTAGCGGCCAAAAAGGGCCGCAAAAATGACGGTAAAGCGCCGCAAAAAATGGCGGTGCTTTATCGCCAACGCCCCCAAAGCCCCAGTGTGAAAGGAGCCTAAGGCAAACCTGTGCAATAATCATGCTGTCTAATCAGCATCTGGATATGCCACACCTGTGAGGTGGATGAATTATCTCGGCAAAGAAGAAGTGCTTACTAATACAGATTTAGACATATTTGTGAACAATATTTGAGAGAAATAGGCCTTTTGTGTACATAGAAAAAGTTGTAGATCTTTGCGTTCAGCTCATGATAAATGGGGGCAAACACAAAAGTGTTGCGTTTACAATTTTGCTCAGTGTAGTATGGTGATATTATTACTCTGCTTTCAATAACATGAAACAACCAAATTTCAGAAAACTGGACTGTGGAATCTGTCATTTACATGCTATAGAGGTATACAGAGCTAAGGTAATGTTTGTTGTCTTGTATTATCACACTGCATATGCATTATATATATATATATATATATATATATATATATATATATATATATACTACTATTGCATATGCAGCGTGATAATACCTACATAATTGGCCTAAAATGAAATGGAATGCCGTGTGTTACTTTACACAAAGTAACAAGAGCTCCTAGTAGGCAAAAATTACAAGCACCTCCTGCAGCAATTCTCTTTCTCTTCTGCTATAGCCAAATGCCATTCCTAACAAGTAGGGATGAGCCGAACACCCCCCTGTTCGGTTCGCACCAGAATATGCGAACAGGAAAAAAGTTCGTTTGAACACGCGAACACTGTTAAAGTCTATGGGACACGAACATGAATAATCAAAAGTGCTAATTTTAAAGGCTTGTATGCAAGTTATTGTCATAAAAAGTGTTTGGGGACCTGGGTCCTGCCCCAGGGGACATGGATCAATGCAAAAAAAAGTTTTAAAAACGGCCGTTTTTTCAGGAGCAGTGATTTTAATAATGCTTAAAGTCAAACAATTAAAGTGTAATATCCCTTTAAATTTTGTAGCTGGGGGTGTCTATAGTATGCCTGTAAAGGGGCGCATGTTTCCCATGTTTAGAACAGTCTGACAGCAAAATGATATTTCAAAGGAAAAAAGTGATTTTAAAACTACTTGCGGCTATTGCATTGCCGGTCCGAAAATACACATAAAAGTTCATTGATAAAAACTGCATGGGAATTCCCCACAGGGGAACCCCGAACCAAAATTAAAGAAAAAAAATGACGTGGGGGTCCCCCTAAATTCCATACCAGGCCCTTCAGGTCTGGTATGGATTTTGAGGGAAAACCCCGCGCCAAAATTTAAAAAATAAATGGCGTGGGGTCCCCCCAAAAATCCATACCAGACCCTTATCCAAGCACGTAACCTGGCAGGCTGCAGGAAAAGAGGGGGGGACGAGAGAGCGGCCCCCCTCCTGAACCGTACCAGGCCACATCCCCTCAACATTGGGAGGGTGCTTTGGGGTAGCCCCCCAAAACACCTTGTCCCCATGTTGATGAGGACAAGGGCCTCATCCCCACAACCCTGGCTGGTGGTTGTGGGGGTCTGTGGGCGGGGGGCTTATCGGAATCTGGAAGCCCCCTTTAACAAGGGGACCCCCAGATCCCACCCCCCATGTGAAATGGTAAGGGGGTACTGTACCCCTACCATTTCACTAAAAAACTGTCAAAAATGTTAAAAATGACAAGAGACAGTTTTTGACAATTCCTTTATTTAAATGCTTCTTCTTTCTTCTTTCTTCTATCTTCCTTCATCTTCTTCTTCTTCTTCTGGTTCTTCTGGTTCTTCTGGTTCTTCCTCCGGTGTTCTCGTCCAGCATCTCCTCCGCGGCGTCTTCTATCTTCTTCTCCTCGGGCCGCTCCGCACCCATGGCATGGGGGGAGGCTCCCGCTCTTCTCTTCATCTTCTTCTCTTCTTCATCTTCTTCTCTTCTTCATCTTCTTCTCTTCTTCATCTTCTTCTCCGGGCCGCTCCGCATCCATGCTGGCATGGAGGGAGGCTCCCACTGTGTGACGCGTCTCCTCTTCTGACGGTTCTTAAATAATGGGGGCAGGGCCACCCGGTGACCCCGCCCCCTCTGACGCACGGTGACTTGACAGTACTTTCCTGTGACGTCATGGGGAATGCCACAGGGAAGTCCCGTCATGTCCTGTGCGTCAGAGGGGGGCAGGGTCACCGGGTGGCCTTGCCCCCGGTTATTCGAGAACCATCAGAAGAGGAGCGGGAGCCTCCCTCCATGCCAGCATGGATGCGGAGCGGCCCGGAGAAGAAGATGAAGAAGAGAAGAAGAGAAGAAGATGAAGAAGAGAAGAAGATGAAGAGAAGAGCGGGAGCCTCCCCCCATGCCATGGGTGCGGAGCGGCCCGAGGAGAAAAAGATAGAAGACGCCGCACAGGAGATGCTGGACGAGAACACCGGAGGAAGAACCAGAAGAGCCAGAAGAACCAGAAGAAGAAGAAGATGAAGGAAGATAGAAGAAAGAAGAAAGAAGAAGCATTTAAATAAAGGAATTGTCAAAAACTGTCTCTTGTCATTTTTAACATTTTTGACAGTTTTTTAGTGAAATGGTAGGGGTACTTTTATACCCCCTTACCATTTCACACAGGGGGGTTCGGGATCTGGGGGTCCCCTTGTTAAAGGGGCTTCCAGATTCCGATAAGCCCCCTGCCCGCAGACCCCCACAACCACCGGCCAGGGTTGTGGGGATGAGGCCCTTGTCCTCATCAACATGGGGACAAGGTGTTTTGGGGAGCTACCCCAAAGCACCCTCCCAATGTTGAGGGCATGTGGCCTGGGGCGGTTCAGGAGGGGGGGCGCTCTCTCGTCCCCCCTTCTTTTCCTGAGGCCTGCCAGGTTGCATGCTTGCAGATAAGGGTCTGGTATGGGTTTTTGGGGGGACCCCACGCCGTTTTTTTAAAAATTTTGGCGCGGGGTTCCCCTTAAAATCCATACTAGACCTGAAGGGTCTGGTATGGAATTTAGGGGGACCCCCATGTAATTTTTTTTTTCAATTTTGGCCAGGGTTCCCCTTTATATCCATACCAGACCTGAAGGGCCTGGTATGGAATTTAGGGGGACCCCCACGTCATTTTTTTTTTTTTAATTTTGGTTCGAGGTTCCCCTGTGGGGAATTCCCATGCCGTTTTTATCAATGAACTTTTATGTGTATTGTCGGACCGGCAATGCAATAGCCGCGAGTAGTTTTCAATGACTTTTTTTCTTTGAAATGTCATTTTGCTGTCAGACTGTTCTAAACATGGGAAACATGCGCCCCTTTACAGGCATACTATAGACACCCCCCAGCTACGAAATTTAAAGGGATATTACACTTTTATTGTTTGACTTTAAGCATTATTAAAATCACTGCTCCTGAAAAAACTCCCGTTTTTAAAACTTTTTTTTGCATTGATCCATGTCCCCTGGGGCAGGACCCAGGTCCCTAAACACTTTTTATGACAATAACTTGCATATAAGCCTTTAAAATTAGCACTTTTGATTTCTCCCATAGACTTTTAAAGGGTGTTCCGCGGCATTCGAATTTGCCGCAAACACCCCAAATTGTTCGCTGTTCGGCGAACTTGCGAACAGCCGATGTTCGAGTCGAACATGAGTTCAACTCGAACTCGAAGCTCATCCCTACTAACAAGCAAAGCTCTGCGCGTCCTCCCACACGCATTCCTATTGACCAATTACAATGATGGGCTGCCTCTTTGGCCATTAGGAATGTGTGTGTCACTATCAGAATCAGAAAATTACAGAATGTTACCCATTCTAAGTGCTGGCATTTATCAAAGGTGAATGAGAGCTGATGCAGTTCTGTGCAGGAACCTCTGGATACCTGCACTTTATATAGGCATTTTCCTTTTAACCAGTTCCCGACCGCCACATGTACTTATACATTGACAGAATGGCACACAATTGGGCATACCTGTATGTCCCTTTGAATTTGCCGCCGTGCCATCGCGTGTGTGCCGCAATATGTAGAAGAATACGTATTGGCCTAAACTGAGGAAAATAATTTTTTTATATATTTTTTGGGGATATTTATTATAGCAAAAAGTAAAAAATAATGCGTTTTTTTTCAAAATTGTCGCTATTTTTTTGTTTATAGCACAAAAAATAAAAACCGCAGAGGTGATCAAATACCACCAAAAGAAAGCTCTATTTGTGGGGAAAAAAGGACATCAATTTTGTTTAGGAGCCACGTCGCACAACTGTGCAATTGTCAGTTAAAACGACCCAGTGCTGAATCGCAAAAAGTGCTCTGGTCTTTGGCCAGCCAAATGATCCGGGCTGAAGTGGTTAAATGACATGACTGAGGGACTAGCAGAATGCAGTGATTCCAGTTATCTATAAAACATCGCCCCTTCCAAAATGACCAGACGACACATTTTATTTGGAGTCGAATGGCCATAGCAGCCTTTAATTACAAACCATTAACCCCTTCACGACCGGCGCATGCCGGTGTACATCTGCAGAATGGCACGGCTGGGCAAATGGACTTACAGGTACGTCCATATGAAATTCCCTCCATGCCATTGCGCGTGCGCCGACCGGGAGCCCCGTGAGTCGGGTCGCGGGTCCCACGGACTCGATCGCCGCGGGGATACCCGCGATTACCTCACGGAGAGGATGAACGGGGAGATGCTGATGTAAACAGCATCTCCCCGTTCTGCCTAGTGACAAGTGTCACTGATCACAGCTCCCTGTCATCGGGAGCAGAGATCAGTGTAGTGACACTGCTAGCCCATCCCCCCTACTGTTAGTAATCACTCCCTAGTACTGACTTAACCCCTCCCCGCCCCCTAGTGGTTAACCCCTTCACTGCCAGTGTCATTTACACAGGAATCAGTGCATTTTTATAGCAAAAATGTGTCAAAAATGTCCGACATGTCCGCCATAATGTCGCAGTCACAATAAAAATCGCTGATCACCGCCATTACTAGTAAAAAAAAATATTAATAAAAATGCCATAAAACTATCCCCTATTTTGTAAACGCTATAACTTTTGCGCAAACCAATCAATAACCGCTTATTGCATTTTTGTTTATCAAAAATATGTAGAAGAATACGATCGGCCTAAACTGAGGAAAAAAAATGTTTTTTTATATATTTTTGGGGGATATTTATTATAGCAAAATGTAAAAAATAATGTGTTTTTTTCAAAATTGTCGCTCTTATTTTGTTTATAGCGCAAAAAATAAAAATCGCAGAGGTGATCAAATACCACCAAAAGAAAGCTCTATTTGTGGGGAAAAAAGGACGTCCATTTTGTTTGGGAGACACATCGCACGACTGCGCAATTGTCAGTTAAAGCGACGCAGTGCCGAATCGCAAAAAACGCTCTGGTCAGGAAGGGGGTAAAATCTTCCGGGGCTGGTAAAATCTTCCGGGGCTGAAGTGGTTAAATACAGCATCCACAAGAAAACAATTTTAATGCATATAATACAGTCAATGCATAACAAATAAACCAACCTCAGCTTATGCCCAATCTAAGGTCTTTGAAAGCCTACATGCTCACAAATAACAGGTTGTATTTGCCACCCAATCAAAGGCCCCCAACCGCAATTTCACCAACTCAGGGACAATTAACCATTTATGTAGTACCAGATACAACCTAATTAATGCCCAGATCTTACCACCGTATTTTTAGGAAGGGACACCCATACCTCAGATGGTCCCAACCCACAATTTTCCACAATTATTTAACCAGCACCGCCTTCAAAGACCCAATAGACCCCCTGCCACAGCACACAAGCATGACACCTTACGCACGTGGTGCCCCCCAAACCCGGAGGGGCCCACTGAATACCCTCCTGCAATCCCAGATGTCATAAATCAATGCCAATGGTATTCAGATGCACACCATCTCTTCTCAGATATCACCAGGTCTCATCCTCCAGCTCTTGATGACATATTGCTAGGTTCCCATTTAGGACAAAAAACCTTGCTACCTCCTTGCTCACCTTTATCCTGGCTTTGTTGATCTTTTTAACAGAGCAAGCCATATGCCACTGTATAGACCTGGCAACTATATCTGACCACACAAATATGGTATCCGGAAAAATTGACCGAAGTCGTAAAAAAAATCATACTTAATATCCTTTATTAGCTCGCACATGGAGCGCAAGCCAAGGTCATTGTCCCCAACATGCAAGAGGACCACATCAGGGGGCCTGTCCAATCTAGAATAAAGATGCAAGTCGGGCAAGATCCTAGAACACAGCATTCCTGGAATGCCCAGCCAGCGAACTCTGACTTCACTCCTGGACAAGCCTAACTGCCTACCCTCTGTCCTAACCTATGCCCACCTGGCACCCCAAAAAAAAAATACGAGTGACCTAGGATGTACATCAAGCACGCCTCAGAATCAGCAAAAGAAAAGAAAATGGGAGGGGGAAATACAACACCCCCAAGAATCCTAACCATATCAACAAACAACAACAAGAGGATAGGAAACACATTAAATAAGAAGACAGGTTACCCTATAAGATGGCACAACTTAGTCCGACCCAACAGATAGCAAGTCTTAGAAGTTCAAATAAATGAGAGTGCATATATAACCAAAATCTGACTGATTCCCACCACCCAATGCACTGAACGATCTGGTCATTAAGTCCCCATTGGACCACTTCAATTGCCACCCCAATCTGAAAGTAATGAGAAGAATAGTTGTCTGCACTCAAACCAGCGGACAACAGGCATTTCCTGAACTCCGCCCTAAACGTGTGAGACCCTCCACACCCTGAACAGTCATGATGGAAACAGCACGCTGTGCCAAACTTGCAAGATGCGGCATTGAATTGCCAACATAACCCCCTGTGATTTGCGGTCAGTTGTGAAGAGGCTGCCGCACCTTTGGCCCCACTCTGAAAGGGAGGAACCGAACTCTGTGGAGACTACATCAATTTCATCCAGAGACTGAAGTTTTTGTGGTCCCATCACATGGAAGGCTGGACTGCCTTGCACTGACGAAATTGCTGACGAATATGAAACCTCACCATAGACTCGCTGAGCTTTGCCGATTCAGATAACTAAAAAAAGGTGGGAGCAATTCTCAGGGGCCTTTTCCCCAATGACACTAGCTAAAATGGCATAGGCCTGCAACCAGTTTGAGAATGTATGGAGAATCAAAGATACCGCCAATTTTCTTCTCCCTCCTTCTTATAGGGCGTACACACGGTCGGACTTTGTTCGGACATTCCGACAACAAAATCCTAGGATTTTTTCTGACGGATGTTGGCTCAAACTTGTCTTGCATACACACGGTCACACAAAGTTGTCGGAAAATCCGATCGTTCCGAACGCGGTGATGTAAAACACGTACGTTGGGACTATAAACGGGGCAGTGGCCAATAGCTTTCATCTCTTTATTTATTCTGAGCATGCGTGGCACTTTGTCCGTCGGATTTGTGTACACACGATCGGAATTTCCGACAACGGATTTTGTTGTCGGAAAATTTTATCTCCTGCTCTCCAACTTTGTGTGTCGGAAAATCCGATGGAAAATGTCCGATGGAGCCCACACACGGTCGTAATTTCCGACAACACGCTCCGATCGGACATTTTCCATCGGAAAATCCGACCGTGTGTACGGGGCATTACTTTCATCTGGTTTAACTTTAAAGTTACATTTCTCCAATGGCAACAAAGAAAAAAATTCCACATACTCACCCTTCCATATGTGTCGGGAGCACACAGGGTGCACTCTCTCGGCACAGCTGTTTTTGCAATAGTGTATGCACATATGCGATCACTCGGCACCAAGAGGTTGTATATTTGCGGGCTGTAGGCGCAAGAGGTTAAAAGGAAAACAACTCTTCATGAATTGAGCCCAGAGTCCTTATTGAATGACATTGTTGACATATGAGGCTACTTTCTTATGAAACTCCACAGAGGAGAAGATCCACGGTTCGGAAATCCCTTCCTAATTGTTTTCCTTACAGTTTATGTTGTCTGTCCCCAATAGAATTGTGTGCTGGCCCAAGTAACTTCTGAAGCAGATTTATTCAACAGTTACTAGAGCGTAAACTGAACTGAAAACTTCACAGCAGCAGATCTTCATAGCAGGGTTCTGAAACTTCAAGTTCCACGTTACAATAAAGCTGTAATCCTCCAAACTCCTTCACAACGCTACAGCAGGGATCTGTTTCATTCTAAAAATATAATAATATATATAAATATAAATACATAATATATATAATAATATATAATACATATCTAAAAATAGAAGAGCAATGCAAAGAGTTTGTGTAACTAATATGGCAGTAATGCAAGGAACGGTGCAGTTATGCAAATTGAAAACCTGGCACAGTTGACGTTCATGCTCAGTTGCTAAAGGATTTAAACTCATTCATTAAAAAGCCACATTATTTTATTTCTAAACTTCCTTTTAATTGGATCGGTTCCATGAGCTAGAGCTATAACATAACTATTATTTAAGAAAAAGATTGTTACTTCCAGAATGTAATGAATTATTAAACCTGACTCTAGTCACATATGGATGTGACTGATTTGTTGATATATACTGCCACATAATGTGTATCAGTGTGGTTTTAGGAAATGTAGGTTTATCATTATTACCGCATTCCATTTTTATAGGGAGATAAGTTTAAGGCTATGTTCAAACGGGCAGCCGGGGGCAGAGGGTTTCCTGCTTCTGGACGCAGATGCACTCTGTGCTATGGTACATACAAACACTACAGTAGTTGATTAGTTGCGGACAGTTTTTGTGTAGTCAGAAGCTTTGCAGAAATGCCAAACCTGGATGCACACTGTCTGCCTCCAAGGTTGGCCAGAGGCTCTCTTTGCATATAAATGCCTGGGTGAGCAGTTACAGTACATGTAAACAGCGATGGCGCCGGCCATTGATTTGTACAGCTTACAAATCTGATAGCTGCTGCTGTCAGCTGCTGCTGTTTGCAAACACCATGTGCATGCATCAGGTAGCTCCATCGACAAAAATCTACTAATTATCACCAGTGGCCTTTTTACCCACTTGTATGCATATAGCGTAATGTTTGAAATGCTACTAAAGCACCACTTTTACAAAAATATTGTTTTTTTCTAACTGTATGTGCATTCACTTTGGGTATTCCTTTTTTATATATATAATGTGCATTCATTTATATTTTACTTCACAATTACATGCAGATCAAGCAGTCCAGTGACAGGGGCTAGTACAATCTATAACATTACCAGGGTGTATACAGTGGTTATGTTTTAACATAATTTAAATCTTTTTTACATAAAAATTGTTGCTGCAATGGCTCGAGGACCCCCTGGCAGTGGTATAATTTGTCCCAACTTCTGACACTTGTGTTTGACAGCTTGATTGGCATGTGAATTAAGAACAAAATATAAATAAAGGCAATTAGAAAAAAGACGAAAA
This sequence comes from Aquarana catesbeiana, assembly GCF_042186555.1. NCBI lineage: Eukaryota > Metazoa > Chordata > Amphibia > Anura > Ranidae > Aquarana > Aquarana catesbeiana. Next base: position 96,945,952 of record NC_133333.1, on the reverse strand, counting down.
TTTGTACATGGAACACTTTTTTCTTTTTATATATGAACTACATACAGTTATCAGAATACAGTCTTTTGTTTACGAATATAGATCCTTTAAAGTGTATGTAAACCCTGTTAGAAAAAGATAGTGCACAGTCCACATCCACATAGGCTTTGCTGCTTAACTGCAAATAGGAAACGGGAACATTATTATACAGAGAAAAGACCTTGAGTTTAACCATAGAGCATCTACAAATTTATAAAAACTGCCATCTACTGGTTGAAAAATATATCTCTACTGTTACAATTATTTGGTCATTTTACCTCTCTACTGGTCAGGATAGTGGTGGTTATAAACATCATTACTTTGGTCCCATATTTATTGAGTTGTTTCCATCTGGCCCCCCCTGGGATTTGCTACCACTAACCGCTGGTCTTTTGATATTCTCCATATTTTGACGGCAATATTTAGACTACTCGCCCCCACATCCAAGAGTGATAGGTCCTGAGGAAGCAGTCAAAGCGAAACGTGTCAACCTCTGATCTCTTGATTTATTTTTCTCTAGGGTTTATACAACAAATGAGTAGTATATGTGTGCTATGTTGGTCCTTGTATATGGGGCCTAAATCTGAAGCTTTTCTTTTAAATATCTTTTTTAATCTTAATAAACTTTGTCTAAACTTTTTACTCATTCAAGTGACTGTCTTATTTGTACCAAGTCCAATCATAATATTTGGGTTCTAGTGAGCATATGGATGTGGTACATTTTTAGCAGCTGAGTTTTTTGAACATTGTATTCCAACAAACAACTACTCCTTATATTAGTCAGATTTTGGATCTCAGTTCTATAAATCAGTTTCTTGTAAGTGGTTTTGTCAAAACATCTGCAATCTTCATCAGCAGCTCTGATCCACTATTGTTTCTCATGAGTTGGAAGTCTTTGCATCTCATCGCATGAATCTAGCTCTGGTTTTAATTCCACTTGAGCAACATATGACAGACTTTTGGCAGGGATGCCTTTATTTCTTCTGGTGGATTTCCTGATTGAAGTCTCTTGTGGCCTGGTTTCTTCTTTTACAACGTTTGGATTGCCTGCGTTAATTTCTATTTCCGTGTCACTTTGTTGCTTATCTTCATGTGACATTGATGTGGAATTTCCCTCAGTTTGAAGTGTTTGTGTTAGTTCATGAAATTTTGAACACACTGAAGTTTCATTGACAATTACACTTCTACTAATGATTACCTTCATTGTCTCTTGGTGTAGAATTCTGTATCCCTTTTGATTTACTGTACCCCACATGTACACCTTCCTTTGTGCAAGCACCCCATTTTGTAAGTTTTTCTTTTGGGATGTGCACATAGGTTTTGCTTCCAAAAATTTTTAGATGGTTACAATTCAAGGCTTTTCTATTTTACAGTTTATATGGAGTCTTCTCAGTTGATTTTCTTGGGAGTCAATTTTGGAGATGTGGTCATAATTGCCTTCCCCCAGTATGTGGTTGGCATATCTGCATCAAACAGCATGGTTCTTCCACTCTCACATCGAGTATGATTTGTTCTTTCTGCAACATCATTTTTTTCTGAGTTGTACAGTAACAGTAGTTTGAAATATTTTGCTATGCTTTCTGAGAATCACCTGTGTGTTATTGCCTGCATATTCGGTCCCACTGTCTGTGTGCAATACACTCTGCATTTTGCCAAATGTGTTGCTTTCTTGAGCCACTGTTCAAGTTTCCTGGAACTTCACTTTTGTTGTGTAACAGATATAGTGTAGTATACCTGGAGTAATCAACTATAAAAGTGAGAATATACCTCTACTTTCTTGGAGTCAATTTTTCAGTTGGACCGCAAAGATCTGAATGAATTAAGTCCAGAGGTTTCTTAGCTATGCTGTTACTCTGCTTTGGAAAGGCTTTTCTTGTCATTTTTCCTTTTATATGGCTGGTGCATTTCATTGTTTGATCTCATGGACAATTTCTTATTCAAGCATAGTCATTCTCAGTTAATTTTCTTTATTATGTCAGGACTACTGTGCCCAAGTCATCTGTGCCATATGTGAATGCAGTTGGAATGTTTTTCCTCCTTGGCAGTATTAACCACCCCATTGCAGTTCAGGTGATACAGTTCATCTGTAATGTTAGCCTTTGAAAGTAAAATATTCCCTTTTGTGATGACACAACTGTCATCTTGGAAAGTCACTACATTGCCTTGTTTTATGAGCTTTTTCACCCACAAAAGATTAATTTCAGGAGCAGGGACATAGAGAACATTTTTCATAGGTATCTTTCTGGTTCCACGCTGGGAAAAAGGACAGTAAATAAAACTCTCCTATGCCTTGTTATTCCATTTTGTGCCCCTTAGATGTGGTGATTGTTTTTCTGTTTTACTCTGGTCAAAGCGAATAAAGACTTTTTTGTCATTTGTCATGTGACTCGTAGCTCCTAAATCAACACACCATGCCTGTAAAGATGAGGTGCAACTTTTGAATTGAAAAACATTCATTATCTGAAGCAAATTCAGTTTCTTTCTTCATACTTTTGGCCTTTTATAGTTTAGTTTGTTTTTGCATTAACCACTTCAGCCCCGGAAGGTTTTACCCCCTTCCTTACCAGACACTTTTTACAATTTGGCACTGTGTCATTTTAACTGCTAATTGCGCAGTCATGCAATGCTGTACACAAATGAAATTTGTGTCCTTTTGTTCCCACAAATAGAGCTTTCTTTTGATGGTATTTGATCACCTCTGTGGTTTTTATTTTTTGCGCTATAAACGGAAAAAGGCTCGAAAATTTTGAAAAAAAAATGATATTTTCTACTTTTTGTTATAAAAAAAATCCAATAAACTCAATTTTAGTCATACATTTAGTCCAAAATGTATTCAGCCACATGTCTTTGGTAAAAAAATGTCAATAAGCGTATATTTATTGGTTTGCGCAAAAGTTATAGCGTCTACAAACTAGGGTACATTTTCTGGAATTTACACAGCTTTTCGTTTATGACGGCCTATCTCATTTCTTGAGGTGCTAAAATGGCAGGGCAGTACAAAACCCCCCCAAATGACCCTATTTTGGAAAGTAGACACCCCAAGGAAATTGCTGAGAGGCATGTTGAGCCCATTGAATATTAATTTTTTTTGTCCCAAGTGATTGAATAATGAAAAAAAAAAAAATTTACAAAAAGTTGTCACTAAATGATATATTTCTCACACAGGCCATGGGCATATGTGGAATTGCACCCCAAAATAAATTCTGCGGATTCTCCTGAGTACGGAGATACCACATGTGTGGGACTTTTTGGGAGCCTAGCTGCGTACGGGGCCCCGAAAACCAAGCACCGCCTTCAGGATTTCTAATTTTTGATTTCACTCCTCACTACCTATCACAGTTTTGAAGGCCATAAAATGCCAGGACAGTTCAACCCCCCCCCAAATGACCCCATTTTGGAAAGTAGACACCCCAAGCTTTTTTCTGAGAGGCATGTTGAGTCCATGGAATATTTTATATTTTGCCACAAGTTGCGGGAAAATGACAAACTTTTTTTTTTTTTTTGCACAAAGTTGTCACTAAATTATATATTGCTCAAACATGCCATGGGCATGTGTGGAATTACACCCCAAAATACATTCTGCTGCTTCTCCTGAGTAGGGATGAGCTTCGAGTTCGAGTCGAACTCATGTTCGACTCGAACATTGGCTGTTCGCAAGTTCGCCGAACAGCGAACAATTTGGGGTGTTCGCGGCAAATTCGAATGCCCCGGAACACCCTTTAAAAGTCTATGGGAGAAATCAAAAGTGCTAATTTTAAAGGCTAATATGCAAGTTATTGTCATAAAAAGTGTTTGGGGACCTGGGTCCTGCCCCAGGGGACATGGATCAATGCAAAAAAAAGTTTTAAAAACGGCCGTTTTTTCAGGAGCAGTGATTTTAATAATGCTTAAAGTCAATCAATAAAAGTGTAATATCCCTTTAAATTTCGTACCTGGGGGGTGTCTATAGTATGCCTGTAAAGGGGCGCATGTTTCCCGTGTTTAGAACAATCTGACAGCAAAATGACATTTCGAAGGAAAAAACTCATTTAAAACTACCCGCGGCTATTGCATTGCCGACAATACACATAGAAGTTCATTGATAAAAACGGCATGGAACCGTACCAGGGCACATGCCCTCAACATTGGGAGGGTGCTTTGGGGTAGCCCCCCAAAACACCTTGTCCCCATGTTGATGAGGACAAGGGCCTCATCCCCACAACCCTGGCCGGTGGTTGTGGGGGTCTGCGGGCGGGGGGCTTATCGGAATCTGGAAGCCCCCTTTAACAAGGTGACCCCCAGATCCCGCCCCCCCCCCTGTGTGAAATAGTAAGGGGGTACTTATACCCCTACCATTTCACGAAAAAAGTGTCAAAAATGTTAAAAATGACAAGAGACAGTTTTTGACAATTCCTTTATTTAAATGCTTCTTCTTTCTTCTATCTTCCTTCATCTTCTGGTTCTTCTGGCTCTTCTGGTTCTTCCTCCGGCGTTCTCGTCCAGCATCTCCTCCGCGGCGTCTTCTATCTTCTTCTCCTCGGGCCGCTCCGCACCCATGGCATGGGGGGGAGGCTCCCGCTCTTCTCTTCTTCTTTTCTTCTTCTCTTCTTCATTTTCTTCTCCGGGCCGCTCCGCAATCCATGCTGGCATGGAGGGAGGCTCCCGCTGTGTGACGGCGCTCCTCGTCTGACAGTTCTTAAATAACGGGGGGCGGGGCCACCCGGTGACCCCGCCCCCCTCTGACGCATGGGACATGACGGGACTTCCCTGTGGCATTCCCCGTGACGTCACAGGGAAGTCCCGTCAAGTCCCCCCGTTATTTAAGAACTGTCAGACGAGGAGCGCCGTCACACAGCGGGAGCCTCCCTCCATGCCAGCATGGATTGCGGAGCGGCCCGGAGAAGAAAATGAAGAAGAGAAGAAGAGAAGAAAAGAAGAAGAGAAGAGCGGGAGCCTCCCCCCCATGCCATGGGTGCGGAGCGGCCCGAGGAGAAGAGGATAGAAGACGCCGCGGAGGAGATGCTGGACGAGAACGCCGGAGGAAGAACCAGAAGAGCCAGAAGAACCAGAAGAACCAGAAGATGAAGGAAGATAGAAGAAAAAAGAAGCATTTAAATAAAGGAATTGTCAAAAACTGTCTCTTGTCATTTTTAACATTTTTGACACTTTTTTCGTGAAATGGTAGGGGTACTTATGTACCCCCTTACCATTTCACACAGGGGGGGGGCCGGGATCTGGGGGTCACCTTGTTAAAGGGGGCTTCCAGATTCCGATAAGCCCCCCGCCCGCAGACCCCCACAACCACCGGTCAGGGTTGTGGGGATGAGGCCCTTGTCCTCATCAACATGGGGACAAGGTGTTTTGGGGGGCTACCCCAAAGCACCCTCCCAATGTTGAGGGCATGTGGCCTGGTACGGTTCAGGAGGGAGGGGGGGCCGCACTCTCGTCCCCCCCTCTTTTCCTGCGGCCTGCCAGGTTGCGTGCTCGGATAAGGGTCTGGTATGGATTTTTGGGGGGACCCCACGCCGTTTTTTTTTTTTTTTTTGGCGCGGGGTTCCCCTTAAAATCCATACCAGACCTGAAGGGTCTGGTATGGAATTTAGGGGGAACCCCACGTCATTTTTTTTTTTAAATTTTGGCCGGGGTTCCCCTTAATATCCATACCAGACCTGAAGGGCCTGGTATGGAATTTAGGAGAACTCCCACGTCATTTTTTTTTTTTTAATTTTGGTTTGGGGTTCCCCTTTGGGGAATTCTCATGCCGTTTTTATCAATGAACTTCTATGTGTATTATCGGCAATGCAATAGCCGCGGGTAGTTTTAAATAAGTTTTTTCCTTCAAAATGTCATTTTGCTGTCAGACTGTTCTAAACACAGGAAACATGCGCCCCTTTACAGGCATACTATAGACACCCCCCAGGTACGAAATTTAAAGGGATATTACACTTTTATTGTTTGACTTTAAGCATTATTAAAATCACTGCTCCTGAAAAAACGGCCGTTTTTAAAACTTTTTTTTGCATTGATCCATGTCCCCTGGGGCAGGACCCAGGTCCCCAAACACTTTTTATGACAATAACTTGCATATAAGCCTTTAAAATCCTTGAAAAAGTCACGTGTCAGTGATGTAACGCGTGGGAGGAGCTTAGGACGTTCAGTGCTGCAATACACCTGAAGGTTAACAGCAGCTGTTTCTCTATGGGAAACCTCGTCCACAGCGGCTGACTGCAATCTGCTTATTTGAATGCTTCTAATAGACCGGGAGTTTGTGAGTGTATCTCTTGTCTCTGTTTTGCTTATGTACTATCTAGTAAGTTCACTGCACAATGATCTATTTTTTCTTTGCTTGCTTTGCATAAAACCTTTATCCTGAGAGCCGAATCACCAGCAGTATAATTGTTGAAGTGGGATGCAAGAAAAACTAAATATCCTGATACAAACGATCTAACCCAGTGAGTCAATCAATCTGGATTAAGGGAAGGAACTGTTTAATTATTTTTACTTTCTCCCACTATTTATCTCTGCCTGGACATTGTACTCAGAGTGTCATTATTATTTTATTTATACTAACCGTCACATCACCAATTTGAAGATTTTTTTTTTTTTTGGCATTTTTTTTTTTTTTTGGCAATTTTTTTTTTTTTTTGGCAATTTTAACACATGTATTAGCACCATAATTATGTATTTATTTTATTCACATGTATGCATTTTTTATTCCTGGATTTAAGCTTAGTCGCAGCAGCATATTGTGCACTATTTATTTAAAGCGCATCAATTTTATACTTAGTACTATTTGTTTGGTTATCTGATCACCCTATATTGATAGCAGCTTTAATTTACTGATTTTTTTATAGCACTAACTATATTGGTATATATATATTTTTAAGCACAATTTATTTATATCACACATATCTATCCACATCAGCGCTTGGTTTTTATTAATTTTTTTAAGCCTTTAAAATTAGCACTTTTGTTTATTCATGTTCGTGTCCCATAGACTTTAACGGTGTTCGCGTGTTCGAACGAACTTTTTTCCTGTTCGCATGTTCTGGTGCGAACCGAACAGGGGGGTGTTCGGCTCATCCCTACTCCTGAGTATGGGGATACCACATGTGGGACTTTTTGGGAGCCTAACTGTGTACGGGGCCCCGAAAACCAATCACCGCCTTCAGGATTTCTAAGGGCGTACATTTTTGATTTCACTCCTCACTACCTATCACAGTTTCGAAGGCCATAAAATGCCAAGATGGCACAACCCCCCCCAAGTGACCCCATTTTGGAAAGTAGACACCCCAAGATATTTGCTGAGAGGCATGGTGAGTATGTTGCAGCTCTCATTTGTTTTTGAAAATGAAGAAAGTAAAGAAAAATGTATTTTTTTTTCTTTTTTCAATTTTCAAAACTTTGTGACAAAAAGCAAGGTGTGCAAAATACTCACCATACCTCTCAGCAAATAGCTTGGGGTGTCTACTTTTCAAAATAGGGTCATTTGTGGGGGGTTTGTGCCATCTGTGCATTCCATGGCCTCTGAAACTGTGATAGGCAGTAAGGAGAAAAATCAAAAATTTACACCCTTAAAAAGCCTGAAGGTAGTGCTTGGTTTTCGGGGTCCCGTACGTGGCTAGGCTAACAAAAAGTCTCGCACATGTGGTATCCCTGTACTCAGGAGAAGCAACAGAATGTATTTTGGGGTGTAATTTCACATATTCCCATGGCATGTTTGAGCAATATATCATTTAGTGACAACTTTGTGCAAAAAAAAAAAAAAGTGTCTTTTTCCCAGCAACTTGTTTCACAATATAAAATATTCCATGGACTCGACATGCCTCTCAGCAAATAGCTTGGGGTATCTTCTTTCCAAAATGGGGTCATTTGGGGGGGTTTTGAACTGTCCTGGCATTTTATGCACAACATTTAGCCGCTTATGTCAAACATCACCCTTTCTTCTAACCACTTGAAGACAAAGCCCTTTCTGACACGATTTGCTTACATGAAAATTTTTTTTTTTTGCAAGAAAATTACTTTGAACCCCCAAACATTATATATTTTTTTAAAGCAAAGGCCCTACAGATTAAAATGGTGGGTGTTTCATTTTTTTTTCACACAGTATTTGCGCAGCAATTTTTCAAACACATTTTTTGGGGAAAAAACACACTTTTTAAAATTTTAATGCACTAAAACACACTATATTGCCCAAATGTTTGATGAAATAAAAAAGATGATCTTAGGCCAAGTACATGGATACCAAACACGACATGCTTTAAAATTGCGCACAAACATGCAGTGGCGACAAACTACATACATTTTTAAAAGCCTTTAAAGGCCTTTACAGGTTACCACTTTAGATTTACAGAGGAGGTCTACTGCTAAAATTACTTCCCTCAATCTGACCTTCATGGTGATACCTCACATGCATAGTGCAATTGCTGTTTACATTTGACGCCAGACCAACACTTGTGTTCGCCTTTGCGCGAGAGCAGGGGGGGACAGTGGTGATTTTTTTTTATTTATTTTTTTTTTTTGCTTTTTTATCTTATTTTTAAACTGTTCCTTTCATTTTTTTTAATCATTTTTATTGTTATGTCAAGGAATGTAAATATCCCCTATGATAGCAATAGGTACTGACAGGTACTCTTTTTTAAATGGAGTCTATTAGACCCTAGATCTCTCCTCTGCCCTCAAAGCATCTGACCACACCACCAAGATCAGTGTGATAAAATGCTTTCCCAATTTCCCAATGGCGCTGTTTACATCCGGCGAAATCTAAGTCATGAAATGCTTGTAGCTTCCGGTTTCTTAGGCCATAGAGATGATTGGAGCCATTCTGGTCACTGATCAGCTCTATGGTCAGCTGGCCGAATCACCGGCTGCATTCCCAGGTTCCCCGTTGGGACAGGAGAGCCACAGAAAAACATGGAAGACGGTGGGGGGGAGACATTTCCTCCCACTGCTTGTAAAAGCAGTCTAGAGGCTAATTAGCCACTAGGATTGCTTTCACATGAAAGCCGACTGCTGGCTGAAAAGAATGATACCAAGATGATACCTAAACCTGCAGGAATCATTCTGGTATAACCACTCAAAGTCCAGCAACATACCAGTACGTTGCTGGTCCTTGTTGGGCATATATTGTAATCTTTTTTAGATTACAATATATGCCCTTTAGAAAAAAAGAAATTGATCGGTGGGTATGCCCACCATTAGAATACCTCCCTTCATCCACCCACTTCTAATGATGGGCATACATGCACCATTTATATATGCCGAAACATGGGGGCATCTGCCCCAAAAGTTAGGAGCAAATCGCTCCTCCGCCACTGCTGCCCCCATGCTTCGGCATATATCACCTCCGACAGCTCTGGAGTCACGGCTTTATTTATCGTGGGAGCAAACACTGTTGCTGTCAAGATAAATAAATCCACGCTGCAGCTGAATGGCGTACCTGAAAACAAAAAAAATGGTTAACAATAAAACACAGTAAACAGTAAAGTATAAAAAATTGCATACCTGAAAAGCAAACATGATAAAACATAATAACAATAAAACATTGCAGAATAGAATACAGTAAAAAAGAGCAGAACAATAGAGAGAGAATAGAGAGAGAGAGAGAGAACAATAAAACGACAACTATTTTTGTTTTTTTATTTTATATATATTTTTTTTGTTAATTTTTTTTTTTTACACTTTTTTTTGTAACTGTAACTTTTATAACTGTAACCGGTTCCAGGTTTGGGTCTCTCAAAATGCGATGGAATCTTGGGAGACCCTGTGAAAGTATGCCTAGTCTGTGCAATGCTGTACCCTACGCTAATACTCAACTAGTGTATGGTAGTGTTCTAAACATTCACCAATGCAAAGACCAGGATTGTCAGGACAGGAGGGACAATAATAGCAGGTGTCACGCCTATATCCATGCTTACTGCAGACACGACATCTTTTTTGGGGGGTTCAGTGGTGGGTAGGGGTATTCGGGAGGACATAAAGAAAATGCCTCTCATGCAACCGACTGCATTTAGTTGGGGATGTGAATGAGGGAAGTACGGGTGCTGTAGAAGTGGTGGGTTCCCAATTAGGATTGGCGAAAGCAGCAGGAAAGGCACTATGGGCACGACGGGCCTGTGTTTGTCTTCTTCTTGGTGGCAGCGGGACACTACTTGTGCTTGCCACCTCACCAGCTTGAACTGCACTTATGGGACTAGCCACGTCACCAAGTGTTACTTCAGTGCTGGTTTGACTACGACCGGGGTGTACTAGGCCACTGGTGCTTGTCAGTTCACCAGAAGGAAAAGCAGCGCTAGTACTGCTCTGCTCCATACGAGGGACCTGCGGTTCCTGCACCTCAACAACAGCAGAAGAAGATTGGGGTCGGGTACGCCTGACCTTGGCAGGGACTACAACTCCGTCGTCAGAGCTATCTGACATGGAGCCGCTGTCGTCTACAGGATCGTATTCTGAGCCTGAATCTGACAGATGAGTGACTTCCTCTTCACTATCTGTCATGCTCGGAAACGTGTAGGCCTCTTCACTACTGTACCTTTGATTTGCAATTTTGGGCTCTAAATTTAGTGGTACAGTAGTGAGACTCACTGGTAAAAAAGTTCCTGACTGTTAACGACTGATTCAAACGCTACCAAAAAAACTGTTAGCGATCGCAGGGATCAGGCCTGACTCTGCGAATGCTGCAGTTATGTGTTTAGTGTTTTGTAAGTGACAGTGCTCGATCGATACTGCACTTGGGTGGGCTGGCCTGGGCTGGGCGGAGGGGCAAAACACAGGTGCTAGCAGGTATCTGGGCTGATCCCACTAACACTGAGTTTTTAGGAACCCTAAACTGCTGGGGACGCTAGTATAGATCTGATCAGATCAGATATTGTTCCATTCAGATACTATACCACTAATGGAGGTGTATGCTGTGTGCGTGGGTGTTAGCGGTACTGGCACTAACCTGACGCTGCCTGGGGCGACGCAGACCCTATCTGACCCTAAAACCTAACTTGTATCACCCGCCGGTGATCAGGGGTTTAAACCTTTATTAGGTAATAAATGGCGGGTGCCCTGACACTATAAAAAATAAACTAACCAGCGTCACCCGTAACAGGTATACGGTGATCACTGGTGAAAGGGTTAACTAGGGGGAAATCAGCAACCTTTTATTAGGTAGTATATGGGGGTCCCTGACACTATAAAACGCTGACGGCGAACCTAAATACTTACCTCCCTAACTAGCGTCACCTGTGACACTAATACAGCGATCAAAAAAACGATCGCTTAGTGACACTGGCGATGGGGGTGATCAAGGGGTTAAAATTTTATTAGGGGGGGTTAGGGTGGTACCCTAGACCTAAAGGGGCCTAACACTAACTGCCCTACCACTTATAACTGTCACAAATGACACCAATGCAATAATCAGAAAAAAAAAAAAACTGCTATTGGTGTCACTGTGACAGGAGGTGCAGGGGGGTGATCAGGGGGTGACTGGGGGGGGGGGGTGAAATGTGTGCCTAGAGTGTTCTACTGTAATGTGTAGTGTTGGTGCACTTACTTCAGTAAGATGACATCACTTCCTCTGCCACTGTTTACATTACAGCAGCAGAGGAAGATTTTCATTCGTTGGGAGCGATCGCGAGGGGGTGGCCACGAATGAGTGGCCTCCCCCTCAGCACGGATCGCTCCCCTAACGATGCCGACCGCCTCGGGCACAGGGAGGGCACGATGCGCCGCCCGCGAGAGGCAAATCACGTACCAGACGCTGGGTTTCATCCCTGGTGATGCTCTGCCAGGCCTCTACTGCAACTGTCTTCAGTTTCTGCTTGTTCTTGGGGCATTTTCCCTTCAGTTTTGTCTTCAGCAAGTGAAATGCATGCTCAGTCTGATTCAGGTCAGGTGATGGACTTGGCCATTGCATAACATTCCACTTCTTTCCCTTAAAAAACTCTTTGGTTGCTTTCGCAGTATGCTTCGGGTCACTGTCCATCTGCACTGTGAAGCACCGTCCAATGAGTTCCGAAGCATTTTGCTGAATATGAGCAGATATATTGCCATAAACACTTCAAAATTCATCCTGCTGCTTTTGTCAGCAGTCACATCATCAATAAATACAAGAGAACCAGTTCCATTGGCAGCCATACATGCCCACGCCATGCACTACCAACACCATGCTTCACTGATGAGGTGGTATGCTTTGGATCATGAGCAGTTCCTTTCCTTCTCCATACTCTTCTCTTCCCATCACTCTGGTACAAGTTGATCTTGGTCTCATCTGTCCATAGAATGTTGTTCCAGAACGGTGAAGGCTTTTTTAGATGTTGTTTGGCAAACTCTAATCTGGCCTTCCTGTTTTTGAGGCTCACCAATGGTTTACATCGTGTGGTGAACCCTCTGTATTCATTCTGGGGAAGTCTTCTCTTGATTGTTGACTTTGACACACATACACCTACCTCCTGGAGAGTGTTCTTGATCTGGCCAACTGTTGCGAAGGGTGTTTTCTTCACCAGGGAAAGAATTCTTCAGTCATCCACCACAGTTGTTTTCCATGGTCTTCCAGGTCTTTTGCTGTTGCTGAGCTCACCAGTGCGTTCTTTCTTTTTAAGGATGTTCCAAACAGTTGATTTGGCCACGCCTAATATTTTTGCTATCTCTCTGATGGGTTTGTTTTGTTTTTTTCAGCCTAATGATGGCTTGCTTCACTGATAGTGACAGCTCTTTGGATCTCAAATTGAGAGTTGACAGCAACAGATTCCAAATGCAAATAGCACACTTGAAATGAACTCTGGACCTTTTATATGCTCCTTGTAAATGGGATAATGAGGGAATAACACACACCTGGCCATGGAACAGCTGAGCAGCCATTTGTCCCATTACTTTTGGTCCCTTAAAAAGTGGGAGGCACATATACAAACTGTTGTAATTCCTACACCGTTCACCTGATTTGGATGTAAATACCCTCAAATTAAAGCTGAAAGTCTGCAGTTAAAGCACATCATGTTTGTTTCATTTTAAATCCATTGTGGTGGTGTATAGAGCCAAAAATATTAGAATTGTGTCGATGTCCCAATATTTATGGACCTGACTGTATGTATGATTTGATCACCTTCTATGTTAAGAGAGATTGTGCTCTGAGCTTTTGGACTTTCTCTATCTACTCATCTGAAGGGTATTCTGGCCTGACTTCATTTACACATTTCCAAGTACCTTCTCTTATTAGCAGCGTTTTCATCCTGAATTTCCAAGACTGGAAATTTGTGAATCAAAGCTTTGTTGCAGCTGTGTTACTGCCCATCTTCTTGTATTCTTTTGCAGTCTTCTTTCTGTTGCTGTATCTTGCACTTATCAGCTATAGTTGGCTATGATTGGGCTATGACTGGGTTCTTGGCTTTTCTCTGGGTGGATGTCTGGGCCCATAACCTGTTAGAAATTCTGTATATAACCCTACAGAACAGACAGTACACAGTCCACATGCTTTTATCTGCCTAATTGCAAACAGGAACTTTTTTATACATAGAAAAGACTTATGCAACGTACACATGGTCAGACATTGATCGGACATTCCGACAACAAAATCCTAGGATTTTTTCCAAAGGATGTTGGCTCAAACTTGTTTTGCGTACACACGGTCGCACAAAGTTGTCGGAATTTCCGATCGCCAACAACGCGGTGACGTCAACCACGTACGACGAGACTAGAAAAGGCCAGTTCAGAACCAAGCGCGGCACTCTTTGGGCTCCTTTTGCTAAAAGTTTAGTAAAAGTTTGGTGAGAGACGATTCGCGCTTTTTCAGACTCGTGGCTTTCAGATCGTTTTCTGCGGTTCAGTTTGTGCTTGTGGGTTTGTATCTGCTCTTCAGTGCGTGCAGTGAGTACCATTGACTTGTCAATGTGTTCTTGTTAGTTCGTTACTGTTTTTCAGGTCGCTCTTCACAGGCCTTGCTGTTCTTCAGTGCGTTCTGTTACTTCGTTCTGAGCAGCCGACCATTTTCTAGCCATGTTGCGTATACGTACTCCTCGTAGAGTTCGTGCTGTGCGGGGGCTTGGTGTTGGGGTCCTGACCTTGACACAAGTCCAGTCCATGAACAAGGTGGGGAGGAGTTCATGGACCAAGAATTGGTTGCTTCAGCGTGACCAGTTCTCTCATATGCCTTTGCTCCGTGAGATCCGTGAGAATATTCCTGATGATTTCAGGAACTTTCTCAGGATGACGGACCCCGTATTTCACCGTCTGCTGGCTTTGCTGACCCCCTATATCAGCAGGCAGGATACCTGCATGAGGCAAGTCATCACTCCGGAGCAGAGGCTCGTCGCTTCATACAATCCTTCATACATTTTTGCCTTCACTAACCTCCCCAGCATGCTCTCCTGCCCCTATATTCACCTTGTGTAGTAACTTAACAATGTATTTTATCAGCTCCATAGTAGTGTTTTACCCCAAACACCCCCTAAAATGTTTAGAAATGTGAATTCAGGCAGAGTGCCAGAGGCATTTTTTTGTGGTGTCCCCAAATCATTTTTATTAACTCTCCCTCCCCCCAACTGCTAAGTCAGCTGATCCCAATTCTCTATCTATCCTCAATCATCTATCTGCTGACTTTGCCAAACCCATATACACTATACCAGTGTTTCTCAACTCCAGTCCTCAAGGCGCCCCAACAGGTCATGTTTTCAGGCTTTCCCTCAGATGAAATGGCTGTGTTAATTACTAAGGAAGTGAAACTGATCAAATCACATGTGCAAAATAATGGAAATCCTGAAAACATGACCTGTTGGGGCGCCTTGAGGACTGGAGTTGAGAAACACTGCACTATACCCACCTCTTTTGTCCTCAGATGTATAGATGAATTCCCCAAAGCATGTAGTGCAAGGGCCTGCCTGTATACTTTCAAATAGTACTGTTTAAAGTTTTTGTATCCTATTATTATCTTGATAGGTAATAGCAGAATGTCCAAATGTGCTCAAATGTGTACAATGTGTATTTATATTTTTGTATTATGACACTTCTTACCTGTCCAGTGGGCTGCCAATAGTGTAACTAAGGAGGGGCTGTTCCAAGTAATACCCTGTATTTAGGCATTCATCTCTCTTTCCATGTTTATGTGCAAAAATACTAAGTTTGTTTTGTTTTCCTCTACAGTTTCCTTCAACGCCACAGGAATGGCAGACTGTGGCCTCCCACTTTGCCCAGCGGTGGGACTTACCTAACTGCGGAGGGGCAATTGATGGGAAACACGTCCACATCGTCCCACCCCCCAACTTGGGGTCGTACTATTATAATTACAAGGGGTTCAATAGTATTGTGATGTTGGCGGTGGTGTCGGCTAATTACGAGTTCCTGTATGTGGACGTGGGGAAGAATGGCCAGATGTCCGATGGTGGAGTCATCGCCCAGACAGAGTTTTACAGGCGTCTCCAGAATGGCAGCTTGGACTTGTCACCTCCAGAAGACAATGTGGAAGGACTCCCATTCGTCTTCGTTGTGGATGAAGCCTTTGCACTGGGGGACCATCTTATGCGTACATTCCCGATGAGGACCCTCACCCCAGACCAGAGGGTTTTTAATTACCGGCTGGCCAGAGCCAGAAGAGTGTTGGAGAACACATTTGGAATTATGGCCAGCCGGTTCCGCCTATTTTTGACACCCATCCATATGTCGGAGTATAAACTTAATCATATAATCCTGGCGTGCTGTGTTCTACATAACTTTTTACGCCAACATTCTGCCAACTATGCTGGCTTAGTTGGGCCTGAGGCCGGAATTCTAAATGAAACAACCCTGACAGCGCTTGAAAGTGGCCATCCTGGCTTGCCCTCCCTGAGTGCCCGTGATGTCCGGTTAAGATACCTTGAGTTCTTTGCGGGTAGGGGGGCCATCAATATGCCAGACAATTTGTGAAGCCTTTATCAAATAAAAACAAAAGAAAAAAATAAATCTCTGGTGACATTTACTGCTTGTGTTTGTTTTAGCTGACCCTGACAGAAATGTGGGTAGTCCTGAAAATGGCGTGATTGTGTAACCTTATCCAAAGCACTGTTGGCTGTTATTTATTAAAGGCAAAGACACATTGCACTACAAGTGCACTTGTAACTGCACTGAAACTGCACTTGTAGTGCAAAGAGGATTTGCCCTTAGGAAATAACCCTCATTTTCACAGAAAGCAGCAATTACTTTACCACAAAAGTGTTGTAGTGTTGAGACAATAATCCACACATTCTTGATTCACAATCTTTTTAATACCTGCACAATCACATGTGCATTTTCGAAAAGATTTTTAAAAAAAACCAACATGTTTGTTGTATAACATTTTTTGGGGTGGCATTATCAAAAATAGAAATATCCATTTAAGATAAAACAGGCATGTGTAAAACCAACAAGAAAGACACAAATCTTGAACTTAGAAAGTTCACATTTGATAGAACTTGAAGGCAATATCAGACATGAGTATTTAGGAACTGTGTTTGATATTGCGTTCAGATGGGGTGAAGTCACCCCAGGAAAAGCCAAATTTGCAAGATGCCCACAATTTTGCCAATGTCAACATGTGCTAGCTGCCATCACGGGGGATCAAGGGACGTGTTTTGGGGGAGAAACCCCTTCCTCTCAGCTACTTTATTATTGAGGAAGGGGTTGTATCCCCAAAACACGTCCATTGATCTCCCGTGATGGCAGATAGCACATGTTGACACACTGTGTGCATCCTCCAAATTTGGCTTTTCTAAAAATCGCTCAAACATTTTTAAGATTGTAGC
Source organism: Aquarana catesbeiana (assembly GCF_042186555.1). NCBI lineage: Eukaryota > Metazoa > Chordata > Amphibia > Anura > Ranidae > Aquarana > Aquarana catesbeiana. Next base: position 96,929,222 of record NC_133333.1, on the reverse strand, counting down.
ACACAAAAAACAAAGGGATTTGGAGGGGTTTTAAACTTGCCCCAAAACATCAATGATGTTTTTAGTTTTTTGAATAACATCATTGATGTTTTTCTTGAGGTTTTCCAATTCTAAATTACACCCCATGATCTCCCCAATCAGGATCTGGGCACTTTCTGATGTGAAAGGATCTGGATCCACAACATCACGATCATCTAAAAAGAGAGAAACCAAACAAAAACAGGTATCAAAAATATGCCGGCATCCATCTCTTACCCGAGTCTGTGGTCGCAGACACTCACCTGTTGTGTTGACAATTTCCACCACATCTTCTTCCTCCTCCTGCTCTGCTTGGGTTGGGGGTATTTCCCCTTCTTCCCGAGGGTCTCTGTTCTCCTCGGATGAGGGGTGTCCTCCGAGTCTTTTCTCCCCTATGTAAAATAAAAATGGTATACTTAGCACACAGATATTTGATGGCAGAACTATAAATAGGAAACATTGCTTGGAAGTGGGGTACAATTGTCTATTTTGGCCTTTGTCAAGCTGCAATATTTTTTACATGTTTTGTACAAGCTTCACAGATGGAGACCCCCCTATAGTATACACTGGAGCACCTGTGTGGGCCCCCTAATAAAAATTGTGTTCTTGTGTCCCACACTAGTGCTCCAGCGTCCAGATGTGTAAACAGCTGCTGAGTGTCCTCTCCTTACACAGAATCTAGTTTGCATTTCATTCTAGTAACAAACACATCTACACAACCAAATTAGTTTCATACAAGTAGGACGTCAAAAATGTGGCCAAATGCATATGGCCAAAACAATGGTGTTTTATAGTCCAAAATAAAAATGTTTGATACGAATGAATAATGTGCCCATGAACATGAAAGTTGCCATTTTAAAATGTACACTTTTAAGAAAAGCACATGGAGCAGCAACGTAATAAACAGAAAAAGAATAGGAACACAGGACAACTACTTACTTTTTTGCAGCACTCTCCGGATCTTTCTGTACTGCTCGTGTTCTAGTAATTTCAGGTCCGACCACCGTTTCCTGAGCTGATCTTTCGATCGTCGTACCCCGAAATTCCGTTGCAGACTCCTGACCACTTTCACCATGATCTTGGCCTTTCAGACATTGGGGTTGGGGTAAGGTCCATACTTCCCGTCATATTCGGCCTTCTTCAGGATGTTGACCATCTCCAACATCTCCCCAAAGGACATATTTGAGGCCTTAAATCGTCTCCTTCTGGATCCAGACGTCTCCGGTTCTGGGCTTTCCTCCTCCTCCTCCTCGTTGCTGTAATTAGCACGCACCTGCTGTGTATCTGCCATGTGCTCTCCCCCACTGCGCAGAACGAAAAGGGGCGGGGAATAGACTAGAAAGAACGTCAGGGGCGGGCGGAGTTAGACGCATACGCAGTGTGTATAAAGCGTAACAAGCGTGCGTATTACGTACGATCTGTGAGCGGAGGAAGGAGCATCGGAGGTGCCGATCGTGATAACGAAGGTAAGATCTAAACTTGGGCCTATACTGCTTCGAAATTGAAGCCTATATTGTAACAAGATTAGGAGAGTTTGGCCTGACATTAGGGTTTTTATTGTGTTTTGTCTTGCAGAGAAAATGGATGGCTTCAATGACCACAACTTCCTCCCCCTGTTCATAGACAAATACAGGGAGCTGCCCTGTCTGTGGCAGGTGAGACATCCCCATTATAATTATAAACAAAAGAGGCAGGCAGCGCTGGAGACACTGCTGGAGTTGGTGAAGCTGGTGGTCCCCACAGCAACGATCCCTTATTTAAAAGCCAAAATTGGTGGCCTGAGGAGCACTTATCTTAGGGAGCGCAAGAAGGTCACGGATTCCCAGAGGTCCGGAGCTGCAGCAGATGACATTTATGTCCCCAGGCTGTGGTACTATGAGAGACTTTGTTTTCTGTCAGACCACACAGAAGTCAGGGAATCCCACTCCACTCTTCCTTCCACCCCAGCTGAGGCTTCCGATGTCCAACCTGGGCCTTCCAGCCAGGAAGAAGTGGAGGAGCCCAGCTGGAGTCAGGTATAGCATTCTTCTAAAGATTTCTGGTCAATAACGGAATTATCTTTACTAGATGTTATTATTGATCACTAATTGCTGATTGAAAAAAAGTGTTTGACATATCAATAGACAGTAGTGGGCACCCAAAATTGGGACAAGAATGAAAAATGCTGGGCTCAGAATGATAGTCTCTTATATTTGTTCACATTCAATTTGCAACAGTCAGGAGGTGAAAATTGTGTGTGATTGATGAATAAAAAACTAAAACTATGTCCCTTTTTCATACACAGGAAGACCTCAGCCAGGAGGAGGCTGTGGAATGTGGCAGCCAGGAGGAGGCGGGGATTAGTGGCAACCAGGAGGAGGCGGGGCTAAATGTCAGCCAGGAGAAGCCTGGGACCAGTCGAAGCCTGACCGAATCGCAGGTTCCTCCCCTCCGCCTTCCATACAAAAGACCCAGGAAGGGAAGTCACGTCCAGGATTCTGCGCTCAGGCTCATTCAGGAGGCTTCTGCGTCCCTCAGAGCCTTACCCACTCCTGAAGAGGCCTTTGCCTGCATGGCTGCCACAAAACTGCAGGGCATGCAGGAGGGTCAATGCCTCATGTGTGAGCAACTTACTTATAAAGTCCTAACTAAGGGGGTGAGTGGCAAAATAACACCCAAGACTGATGTGATTGAGTTGGACCATCCTCCTCCTCCTCCTCCTCCTGCCACAACTCCACCACCAGAGTCACAGTGTGGAAGGAAGCGTGGAAGGAAGACCAGAGAGTGATGGCCCTGGGTTCAGTCTGGTCTGACAAAAGATGCAGTCTCTTGTATGACCACAGCCTGAGGACACATATGTCATCTGCTGCTTTCAGGATCTCTGGGACTTCTGGACCAGACTGCACTCCCTTACATATGGACTCCTCAGGCCACCAATTTTGTTTGAAAATAGTTGATGTCTGCCCTGGGGTCCAAGGCTTCACCCATTTCTGCTGTTTCTCTAGCGTTGCCTCCCTCTTTGTTTAGTTGTGAGCCCTTAATAAATGAAATTTTTTGGAAAATTATACTCTCCTATGTGTGTTTTCATCCAAAAAGGACAGTTGGTTGGTGAGGATTCAGGTACATTTCGAAAGTACAATGTGAAATTAACAAGAGACAACAACACCAAACAATCTCCTACAGATTAAATAGAACAACATATCAATGGTGTTGTGGTAACTTGACACACAAAACACACACAAAAATATTTTAGAGTAAAAATTAAAATACAATAAAACAAAGATCAGCCTTGAATAAAAGACAAACCAAAAAAATAAAAAAATAAATAATGTTGTCAGATGTGACAAATCCAAATATATTGAGGGAATCCCGAAAAATAGTAAAGAAATAAGTTTGTGAGAAGTTTGTGTGAATATGAGCAGCAAAACTACTTCATTCTTCTCACATTATAAAGAAGAAGAGAGTGCGCTGTATTAAACCATTTTTAACATTGCAGCCTGACGTAAGTGCTGTATCCATTCCGAACGCTAATTTAACCAGACCGAGCTGTTCCGTCTCGGAATATCTTCTGAGCATGCGTGGCACTTTGTGCGTCGGAACAGGCCACACACGGTTCGGAATTGACGCGATCGGATTTTGTTGTCAGAAAATTTTATAGCCTGCTCTCAAACTTTGTGTGTCGGAAAATCCGATGGAAAATGTCCGATGGAGCCCACACACGGTCGGAATTTCCGACAACATGCTCCGATCGGACATTGTCCATCGGAAAATCCGACCGTGTGTACGGGGCATTAGAGTTTAACCATGGGCAGCTACAAACTTATAAACACTGGCATCTACTGGTTGAACAATATATCTCTACTGAATACTGATATTGATGTAGTTGTTGCATAAAATACAAATGAACATTGTATTTCATGAACCTGAAATGTACTGCACCTTTCTCACTGCACACCCAAGATTTACCATACCCCTCCCCTCACTCTACATCCAAAATGCACCCCTCCCTCTGCATTCCCTCCCGCACACCCCAGATTTACCCTTACCCTCCCCTTTCACTGTACATTCTGGATTCACCTTCCTTTTCACTGCATGCCTTGAATTTACCTTACCTTTCTTACTGCACACCTCACATGATCTCATTCAACTTTTTGCTGAAATGTGATTGGGAATTAAGTCCAAATGATTAAAGTCCTTCAGACTGTTTAAATGGAGAAAAGTAAAAAGGGCGAGAGCAGAAGTATTTCATACACATAGAGACATACATTTAAATACAATATCAAGACAATGCATGAAAGAACATATTTACAATTGTACTTTTCATTACTCTTTTTTTAAGGTTTTTGGGTGAGCCTGGGGGGTCATGTTTAAATGGATAGGTAAAGTAGTTAGGAATAGGTGACCAATGGAAAGGCTCCCATTACATGGGTGGCCAGTGAATATGTTACTTTGTTATTGGGGGTCAGTTTAATGCCCTGTTAAGCCCTCTTAAACCGGCCACAGACGGTTTGAATATCATGTCATGTATGGGCAATCTGGATGTACCCAAGTTGATTGCTCGATCAACTTGGGTACAACCTGCCTGCCGCATGTTTACATGTGATTACCGCTAGTGGCTGTCATAGCTGCTAGCAATAATCACTGTGTTCTCCCAGAGGGGATGGCTTCCTCTGCCCCCCTGCTGGGCTCGCCAGGAGGGATTTCCCCATCAACACTGAATTTAGTTGAAAATCATTAAAATTAGTTTTGTTTATTCGTTTTCTAACGAATTCCAAATTTTCAGAACGATTAAATTTTGGATAGGTCGAAAAATTATCGAGCGCTTCAAATTCTGTGTGAAGAATAGCTGGTTGTTAAGGAGAGGGCCGGGAAGCTGGCCGCAGCATCCTTAACAACTGATGACTCATCAGCTGTCAGCAGGCTTCCCCACTGAGAGCTGAAATGTAAAAAAAGAATGCTGGCAATAGAAAAGTCAGAAAAAATACAGTGTGGGGTCCCCCCCAATCCATACCAGGCCCTTCGGGGCATGCTGGCTCCATGAAATCACAAGGGGCAGGGTCACCCACTGACATCTTCGGGTGACTCTGCCCCTCACCTAATTAAGAAATGTCAGATGGAGGAGCAGGCAGTCAGTGCGGAGCCTTCGGTGAGGCCAGAGGTTATTTTTTTTCGGTCTGGCGGTGTGATGGGTGGCGTGATTATGGATGAATCTACATCTGGGGACATTGTTTTTTATTTTTTAATAAAGGAGTTGTTAAAAATCTGTGTACTGTCTTTTTTTCACTTTTTTGGTGAATGGGTAGGGGTACTATGTGCCCCATACTCATTCACATAGGGGGTGGCTGGGATCTGGGGGCCTTCTTGTTAAAGGGGGTTTCCAGATTCCCAAAAGCCCCCCACCTGCAGAACCCCACAACCACCACCCAGTGTTGTGAGTAAGAGAATCTTGTCCCCATCAACATGGGGACACGGTGCTTTGAGGTGGGGGGGTCCATAAAGACATGGATGTGCGAGTTTGGGGTGGAGGAACTTGAATAACCTGCACAGAGTCCTGATCTAAACCCGATAGAACACCTTTGGGATGATTAACAGTGGAGACTGCGAGCCAGGTCTTTTCATCCACAACAGTGCCTGACCGATCAAATGCATTTCGGGAAGAATGGTCAAACATTCCCATAGACACACTCCTAAACCTTGTGGACAGCCTTCCCAAGACAGTTGAAGCTGTTATAGCTGCAAGGGGTGGGCCAACTCAGTATTGAACCCTACCGACCTAGACTGGGATGCCATTAAAATTCATGTCCGTGTGAAGGCAGGCGTTCCAATACTTTCGATAATATAGTGTATATATACAGTATATATACAGTGGGGACAGAAAGTATTCAGACCCCCTTAAATTTTTCACTCTTTGTTATATTGCAGCCATTTGCTAAAATCATCTAAGTTCATTTTTTTCCTCATTAATGTACACACAGCACCCCATATTAACAGAAAACACAGAATTGTTGACATTTTTGCAGATTTATTAAAAAAGAAAAACTGAAATATCACATGGTATTCAGACCCTTTGCTGTGACACTCATATATTTTACTCAGGTGCTGTTCATTTCTTCTGATCATCCTTGAGATGGTTCTACACCTTCATTTGAGTCCAGCTGTGTTTAAATATACTGATTTGACTTGATTAGGAAAGCCACACACCTGTCTATATGAGACCTTACAGCTCACAGTGCATGTCAGAGCAAATGAGAATCATGAGATCAAAGAAACTGCCTGAAGAACTCAGAGACAGAATTGTGGCAAGGCACAGATCTGGCCAAGGTTACAAAAAAAAAATTCTGCTACACTTAAGGTTCCTAAGAGCACAGTGGCCTCCATAACCCTTAAATGGAAGACATTTGGGATGACCAGAACCCTTCCTAGAGCTGACCGTCCAGCCAAACTGAGCTATCAGGGGAGAAGAGCCTTGGTGAGAGAGGTAAAGAAGAACCCAAAGATCACTGTGGCTGAGCTCCAGAGATGCAGTTGGGAGATGGGAGAAAGTTGTAGAAAGTCAACCATCACTGTAGCCCTCCACCAGTCAGGGCTTTATGGCAGAGTGGCCCGACGGAAGCCTCTCCTCAGTGCAAGACACATGAAAGCCTGCATGGAGTTTACTAAAAAACACCGGAAGGACTCCAAGATGGTGAAAATTAAGATTCTCTGGTCTGATGAGACCAAGATAGAACTTTGTGGCCTTAATTCTAAACGGTATGTGTGAAGAAAACCAGGCACTGCTCATCACCTGTCCAATACAGTCACAACAGTGAAGCATGGTGGTGGTATGCTGTCGGGGTGTTTTTCAGCTGCAGGGACATGATGACTGGTTGCAATCAAGGGAAAGATGAATGCGGCCAAGTGCAGGGATATCCTGGAAGAAAACCTTCTCCAGAGTGCTCAGGACCTCAGACTGGGCCAAAGGTTTACCTTCCAACAAGACAATGACCCTAAGCACACAGCTAAAATAATGAAGGAGGGGCTTCACAACAACTCTGCGACTGTTCTTGAATGGCTCAGCCAGAGCCCTGACTTAAACCCAATTGAGCATCTCTGGAGAAACCTAAAAATGGCTGTCCACCAATGTTTACATCCAACCTGACAGAACTGGAGAGGATCTGCAAGGAGGAATGGCAGAGGATCCCCAAATCCAGGTGTGAAAAACTTGTTGCATCTTTCCCAAAAAGACTCATGGCTGTATTAGATCAAAAGGGTGCTTCTACTAAATACTGAGCAAAGGGTCTGAATACTTAGGACCATGTGATATTTCAGTTTTTCTTTTTTAATAAATCTGCAAAAATGTCAACAATTCTGTGTTTTTCTGAAAAAAAATGAACACTTTCCATCCCCACTATATATATATATATATATATATATATATATATATATATATATATACCCACATCAAACTGTTTTTTTATTTCCATCATGTGATGCTCAAAAAGAAAAGAATTATGGCATCATTGAATTTACTGTTTAAAAACACATTGCCATCTTTGTTTAAAAATAAGAAATGCACTCACAAAACATTATGTACAAGCTGCTTCACTGCAGAGAAAAAAAACATATGCTCACCCCTTAAAATCCTTGTTTATGTGGACAAGCTCTTTTGCTCTGTAGCATTGTGACATCACCGGCTCCACCCCATATACATTGCACCAATCATGTGGCTTCCTCAATGGGTGTCAATATATTTATATTTTTATTTATTAACTGTTTGTGGATGGTTGTTGCATAGTATAAAAAACATAATAAAAAAAAATCACAACTTGCTGCAACACACAGCGCTGTTTTTCCAGATGCAGACTTCTGTCGCATGCCCCTCCTCTTTCTTCATCCATTCGCAAACAGCATATTTTTCCACAGCATATAAGGCATTCTGTAAATGAAGCAGGAGAGATCAGGTTGCCATTTTACTCTTCCTCTCCCCTTCCCTTCCTTCCTCTTTCCTCCATCTTTTCTGATTTAAAGGAGAAGTCCAGCCAAAGCTTGTTTGGCTGGACTTCTTGCATGGATCAAAGGAGTGCAATTCGTTTTGCACTCCTGTGACCCATTGTCAGCAGAGAGCGGATTGAAGTCCGCTCTCTGTTGATGTCACGGACATCAGTCCAGGCACCGCGTCATCCCGACAATGGGAGCCTGGATCCACCAGGTGTCTGGATTGACACCCCGTTCAGCCTCTCAGCGAGCCGATGAGAGACTGAGCCGGCCACCCCCACCCCTCCACAGCTCAGCGCTCCAAAGAGTAAGGAGTGAGAAGAGCAGAGAGCTGTGACTGACAGTCTACAGCTCTCTGCTCAGGGAGCTGTCAGAACCGAGCAATTGGCGGTGTTTGATCGCTTGGTTTTCAGTGCAGAGGCGCCGGGGAAAAAATGCAGCATCGGACCAACGCTGCATCCACCGAGGTAAGTATGATGCTAAAAAAAAAAAAAATGAAACCCATACTTCTCTTTTAAGTTTCTGCTCCAAATTTCAAAATGCTAGCTGCTTGACTTCAATACATCTGGGTCACAATTCTGGAAACTAACATAGAAGCAATAAAACTCAGAACTGCTTATTTGTTACAGGTGAGTGCTTCAGAAAATGCTAAATCAAAAATTACAATGTGATAGCTAGACAATTGATATTTTGCAGAAGCAGAGGGCAGCCATGGCAGCCTATATTTTTTTCCTGATGACAGGTTCCCTTTAAATGAAGGTGAGAAGTCAGCGCCACTGTGAGAGTAATAGTGGATGAATCGTGAACATAATATTCTGCTCTGTGAATAGCAGATAATAAGTACAATGTACATAGTATCCCCAAGGGTGCAATCCAAATGCGGTATCTTCCTAGAAATCCTCCACAATGATAGTCATCCTTCTTACTTTCAGGGAGAAAATAGAAGAAATATCATTAAATGCTGCATTGTGCCAGTTCTGTTTTGTTTCTCGTTTGTAATCCACACAATACAAATCCCTTTCTTAACTCAAATTGCTCATGCTGCTGATTATGGCGGAATTCCCTTTGTTTTCCTTCTATTCATTGTATAATGTAGTGTTTAGTGTAGAATTACACCAATTACCTGGAATTCTTCCTCATTCCAGACTATTTTTTTCACTGACTGACAACAGCAGCAGCCGCCACCGCATAAAGACATCTCTGAGTCAGCCGTGGGGTATTTGGAGAGGAGGGACGCATTCATGGTAATGCATTACTTTACCATAGTAATTCACAGCTTTAGCTTTTATCTAAATTGAACCTTTTTGGCTTTTTATACAAATTTCTCCCGTGGAAATGCCAGTGTGAGCTGGAAGGAAGGAGAGCAGTGGGAACATCAGGAGCCCACTGGGTTAATGTTAGCTAATGTTGGTCTCTGCATCCAATCTGAATCACACCGTGCAGAGCCGTCCGCAGCCGAAGCTATAATCCCAAAAATCTCTCTCTCTGTTTCCAAAATTGATATGTTGGATCTGACAAGGTAATTTGTGAATCAGCGCACACTCATCACACAGCTGGTGGGGTAAAGCCAAGTATACCCCAAACCAGAGTTATTTATCTGCTATCTGAATGCACAAGAGAATTAAACATGCTGTTTCTTCCACTGTTAATAAACTATTTCTTATAAATATGTGTAGCATATTCCTTTAACACCACACACATACATAGTACACACACACACGTATATATATATATATATATATATATATACACACACACACACATACACAGGCACACACACACACACATATATATATATAATTATGTACCGTAGTATGTGTTTGTTGTTTCCACATCATTATTTGGTCTTTATGATTGTACTTTGTGTGCTTCAATAAGTTATACTGTATATCATGCATCATTTCTCTGCGCAGAGTGACATCTCTACTGGATAATGTTGATTTGCCTCCAGTTTTCTTCTTTTTTTTCCCTGTGCTTTATCCATTTGTACATTCCGTTTCCCATAGTGCAATTCTGCCAAACTGTAACCATTCATTATAAATGCCTTTACACAACAGCACATTTCTGTCTCTTGGAATCTTTGATACCACCTCCTTTGTGTTGTACAAATCTATACATTTACTGTGCAGAATGATTTTACAATAATGTATTTGTTTTTTTTTGTTTTTTTGTTTTTTTTACTTATTTTTGTAGTCTACAAGCACTTCAGCTGAATATTTCACTTCAACCAGAAGTATCAAACTGAAAACTTTAGTATTATAATTAAATGGCAATTCAATATTTCAGTGGATGGGCCAGGGACAGCAAGGTTCTTTAGGTGCTTGTTGTTAAAGGGGGTATAACAGGCTGAATACATTGTGAAAAAGACATATTAAAGTAATACTAAAGACTAATTTTTTTTCTTTAAAAATAACAAACATGTTATACTTACCTGCTCTGTACAGTGGTTTTGCACAGAGCAGCCTGGATCCTTCTCTTCTCGGGTCCCTCTTCGGCGCTCCTGGACCCTTGGACCCTTTCCTCTTGTCGAGTGCCTCGGGGGGCAACTGAGCCGAGCTGCAGCTCCCTGTGTCTATTCAGACATGGAGCCATGGTTAGGCCCCACCCCCTCTCCCTCCTGATTGGCTAACTGATTTTCATTGCTAGCAGCAGGAGCCAATGGTGCAGCTGCTGTGTCTCAGCCAAACAGGCGGGAGAGTCCCGGTTGGCCGAGGCATTTGTACACATCACTGGATAGAGATGGGGCTCAGGTAAGTATTAGGGGGGCTGAGGGGGGCTGCTACACACAGATTTTTTTTTTTTTTAATCTTAATGCATATAATGCATTAAGATATAAAACCTTCTGCCTTTATAGCCACTTTAAACCCAACAGCAAACATGTATTATATTACAGCATACCAACTTTTAGATGTGATGAGAATATTTTTCTTTTTTAGACTTTCATTCTTTTAATGTCAAGCTGCAGCAAGCAAGGCCAGCAGAATATTGGCATGCATAAAAAAGGGAATTTTCTCCAGATATAAAACTGTAATCCTGACACTTTATTAAACTCTGGTTTGGCCACATCTGGAGTATTCTGTCCAGTTCTGGTCACCAGTACTCAGGAAGGATGTGCTGGAACTAGAAAGTGCAGAGAAGGGCAACAACATTAATAAGGGGAGGACCCCAATCACGAAGAATGGCTAGAAAGACCTAAACTTGAGAGGAGATATGATAGCCGTATACAAATACCTCAATGGTGATCCCAATGTAGGAATAAAACTATTCAGTCTCAGGGAGTGTAAGAAGACACGGGGCTACACAATGAGATTGGAGGAGAAGCAGTTTAACCTTAAGCTGCATAGGGGGTTTTTCACTGTCAGGGCAATAATGATGTGGAACTCTCTTACACAGTCGGTGGTGTCAGCGGGAAATATTGATAGTTTTAAAAGACTCTTGGACTTGCATCTTAGTGAACACAACATACAGGAATATGGGAAATGATTACCAACAGTGACACACATATACCTACTGGATGGACTATTGTTTTTATTTTAACTTTACCAACTATGATACTATGAATTTCACTTTGTGATCTAGCCAGTAAGTCTGAACAAATGAACAAAAAACCCCAGTATTCAAGGCAAAATTGCATCTACATTCTTAGTACAGTCTCAATAGTAGAAGTAGTGTGGAACACTCATGATTCTTCAGCTTGATATGCTACACTGATGCAGCGCTCCTCATACTGGGAAAACTCAACAGGAAACTGTAAAAGGAACAAACAAGAAGGTGCAAATGCCTAATACATTACCATAAGCTTTATTGAACTCAAATACAAATGTCAAATGGGTACTCACAAAAGTGATAAGGAACGAGCAGTGTATTACACCAAACACAGACCAGTGGTAATGGAGCATCACTAGATCCCATGCATCACTCAGTTGGCAGGCTGATGCATTTCAGATGTCACACCTTCTTCCTCAGAGCAATACCAGTCAGCCAGCCAGCCAGATAGCAAGTCTGTTGTTTTTCAGTAGAACAAACTGTCGTCCATATGTAGCTGTTATGTCGCATACACGCGATCAGATTTTCCGACGAGAAATGTTGGATGTGAGCTTGTTGACTCAAAGTCCGACTGTGAATATGCTCCATCGGACATTGGTTGTCGGACGTTCCGCCAACAAATGTTGGCTAGCAGGTTCTGAAATTTTCCACCAACAAAACTTTGTTGTCGGACTTTCCAACCATGTGTACACAAGTCCGCCGCACAAAAGTCCACGCATGCTCGAAATCAAGTACGGTTTCGGTCTTGTAAAACTAGCGTTTGCAATGGAGATATCACATACATCTTGTATGTCGCTATGTTCGTAATTGTTGGCCAACTTTTGTGTGACCGTGTGTATGTAAGACAAGTTGGAGCAAACACCTTCAAACAAAAATCCACGGTTTTGTTGTTGGAAAGTCCGATCGTGTGTACTGGGCATAAGTGGGTTGAGGAAAACAATTTAACCCTTACTGTATGTAAAAGCTTTATCCCAAAAGGAAAAAAATCTGTTGCTGCTGTAACTGCTTATAAAGTGTTATGGATTCATTTAGGGTATTTAAACCTGATAGTACATTTAACACTTCCCTTACCCAGGTTAATAATGCCGCTGTCCAAAAGTGTCTCTGTTGCTCCTTCATCCAGAGGGTTGGCACTCTAATACAGGATGTGCATTACTGACCAGATCACCAAGTGAAAACAGAGGGAAAAGCTTACAAAAAGAAAATAAATGCAGCCACCACATCTATTGTTTGGTAAGCTACAATATATTACATTTTGGTTTTAGGTTTAATAGCGCTTAAAGTATTGAGTACAAGCAGGGTAGTATAAGCTATAGCATACAGAAAGCCTGACAGAAACAGAGAAAATAATAAAAAATGCCATACTTATTATAACGCCTTTCTTGATGCCTACCAATGGTAGCATGCATATGATACTAGACCTGTCCCCATCTGGTTTTTGAGACCAAATCCATGCATTCTTCTTAAACAACATGGCCAGAAATAGTATTTTGCTATGTATAGACATCAGAAAAAGAAAACTACAGAATGTATGGCAACTATTTTATGTTTTCTTGATGACTTTGTGGTGACATGCATATGGTAAATAACTACTAGCATAACATAACATAAATATTAGTTAAATAATGTGCTTAAAATGTTAATAAAAACATTAAAATCTCATAAGATTAAAAAATAGGACAAATCACACACACACGCAAAAGAAAAAAATGACAAAAAAAATATTCTGTGTGTGTTCTGTGCAGATTAACACTCTTGTGCTCAGAGCTACTAGTCAGAGATAAGCTCAGTGACATAAATGGGGGGCGGTGTTTTTTTGGGGAGCAACAAAGTAAATAGTCCAGTGTGAAGGTAGGAACCGCCTGTCTCTCAATCTGCACCCAATCTGGTTCCTCTATGCGAGAGTATATAGTTGACAGTCGTGCTAATCGGGCCGCCTGGCAGTACCATAGTAGGTTTGGGAGCCCCAGACCTCCCCGGGTCCTGAGGCTGAAAAGAACTTGTTTTGAAAGGTGGTGCCCTGTCTTGTCCCATATATAATCAATTTTCTTGCTTTGAAAGCTCAGAATGTGGTCCTTTCCAATAGGAATCGGAAAGGGATCGAAATAGAAAAAGTAATCGTGGTAGGAGAGTCATTTTAATTGAATTGACTTTTCCCACCCAAGGCAGTTCGTGTTGTGCCCAGGTTCTGAGGTCAGAAACCAATTTCTTGAAAATGGGGGGATAGTTGGCTACGTATAATCGCTCTATTCTGGAGGTGAGGTTGATCTCTAAGTATTAGATGGTCGAAACACTCCTTTCAAAGTCGAACAAATTTTTCATCTGCTCCACCACAGTGGATGGAATAGAAACATTTAAGGCCTGGGATTTATAAAGATTCACGTGTAGGCCTGAAACCTTAGCAAAATCATCCAGCAGTTTGCAGATATTAGGAAGAAAAGTGATCTGAGAAGTAACGAGGAGCAGATCATCTGCAAACAGTGCACATTTATGTGTCTGAGGGCCCCCTTTGATATCTGGGTGTACTCGGATAGCAATCGCCAGTGTTTTTTCTTTACTATAGCAAAAATCAAGGGTGAAAGTGGGCAACCTTGTCGAGTGCCCCTAGCTAGCTTCATGGGATCTAAGTAATAGCCCTGCAGTCGGATCCAAGCCTCTGAAGAGTGGAATAGAGGGGGCTCAATAACCCCATAAAGTTCTGACCAATACCCCACCGGCTCATAACAGCAAAAAGATATGGCCAAGAGACTGAGTCAAAGGCCTTTTGCAGACCGATTGAGAGCAGCATACCCTCTTGCCTAGGGCTCCCATCCCAACGAGATTGGAGAAGGGAAATAATATTGATCGCTCTCCTAACTTGGTCCTGGCCTTGTCTGTCAGGGATAAAACCCACTTGGTCCTTATGGACATAAAGGCTAATAATTGAGACTATACGATTCACTAAGATCTTGGTCAGAATCTTCATGTCGTTATTTATCAAAGATATAGGCCTATATAGGCAGAATTTAGATGTCTATCGAATGGCTCGCCTTTTCTTTTAGAATTAAAGAAGCTTGGTGGGCAAGAAGAGGTGCAAAGATTTTATAATATGGTACAGAGAACCCGTCAAGACCTGGTCTGAGCCCCGTTTAAGGTCTGATATGACTTGCATCACTTCTTTTTCCCTGATGGGGGTTTCTAAGCTATCCCGGTGGTGATCCTCTATAACTAGAAGCGGTAGGCTTTCTATAAATGATTTTAAATGGGATGGGTCCCCTTCTGATCCTGCACTGTATAATTTCTTATAAAACATATGAAAAGATTGCATTATACGGAGGGGGTTCAGTGTTGAGGTTGAGTGTTGACAATGAAGAAGAGGTAAGTACAGGTAAACAGTGTCCACAGATACAGGACACAGGGCCGAACTGTATCGCTTATCAAAAATTATACGCAACTCATAGGTAGATAATAAAATTCAAAACCAGAGTACAGTCAAGAATATATAAAGGACAAAGGTTTTTTGGAGGGTCTAAAATAAGCAATAGAAGATCATTAAAGCATCAATTGGTATATTCAGAAATGGGGAAGGGAAGAGGAAAGATGAGCAAAGACACCCTTAATTTAATGCAATTTAGGAGGCGATGGTTGGGACATGAGTCCCATATTCTGATAGATCCCAAAGTTCCCACACCTTAGTAAATTGGGGAATGGAATCATGTACAGAAGCCATCAAAAACTCCATCCTCCAGATCTCAGCCACCAGGTGCAGAAATCTGGACCACGAAGGAGGTGCTCCGGACTGCCAGCACAATGGGTTAAGCCTTTTGGCAGCTAGCAAAATGTAAGAGATTAGCCGACTTTTTGGCTATGCCTGAAATAGGGAGGCCCAACAAATAACTTAAGGCATCCAGCGGAAGGGACACATCCATCACCTTCTGTATAAGTAGGCTCACATCATGCCAAAAGGGTCGAATCAGGGAACATTGCCAAAAGATATGAAATAAAGAACCTGTGTCAGTTCCGCAGTACCAACAGCACGGCAAAACTGAGGAATCATATTTGTGAATTACATCAGGAGTCTTATACAGAACATGAGAATCTTGATGGATGTCTCCCTTTGAGTGACACATTTGGAGGACTTAAAAACAGAAGACCAAATCCTGTCCCATACCTGTACCGTGATAGATCGGCCCAATAAATGGGACCATCTATTCATATAATGGTGTGTGGTCTCCTCTAGAGGAGTTGACTCATGGAGGATACGATAGATACAGGATATTAAATGTCGTTGGTGAGGGCCCTGAGCGCAGAGGTATTCAAAGGCGGTTGATTTATCAAGGGTCAAGGTTGAGGATTTAGAGTGAAAGAAATGTCTAACCTGTAGATAAAAATTAAAAAGGTGGGAGGGTATATCAAATTTCTCACATAAAGTATTGAAAGTATGTAATCTCCGCGTGATGGGTTGGAACAAATTCCGGAGCTGAAAAAGAGGTGCATTAAGCCATGGGAAAACCCTACCTAGGGACATACTGTCTGGTAAGAATGGATTAAACAGCATATTCACCAGAGGAGAGCAAGGTGAGGTGAGAGAATAATCTTTGAAACATTTACGCCAGATGGCTAAGGTAAAGGTCATTGGAGCAGTGCACTGACGTTTAAAGATCTTTCTCAAGTCTCTTAATGTCGACGAGACTTTCCTTTTTAATTTGAGAGGCAATCTGAATGAGCTTCCCCCTAATCGTCACTTTATGTGCAGCCCAGGGGGTCTCTGCAGAAATACCTTCTACTGTATTAAAGAGAAAGTATTCTTTTATGGCTTTCTCTAATTCTGTCACTCTAATGGGGTCACTCAGAATCGATTTGTTGATTCTCCAGTGAGATAAGTCCGGCTTTTTATGGCTTCTGCGGAATGAGAGGACAACCATGGCGTGATCTGACCATACAGTGTCTTTAATGTAGGATTTGATTGCTAGTGGGATCTGGGTGGTAGAGAGGAAGATGTGATCGATCCTGGCATATGATTGATGTGGGCTCGAGAAATGAGTAAAGTCTCGCCTAGTGGTATTCATTTCTCTCCAAATGTCAGCAAGGCCCTTCTAAAAGATTAACTTAGCGATTTTAGAGCTACTTTTAGTAGGACATCTGCGCAGCGGCAGTGCAGCATCGAAAGTCGCCAAAAAATCTCAAGGTCTCATATCCGGGCACCGCGCTAGCCCCAGGGGCGATAGCAACCAGCACAGACAATTTGTGGGCCGTGTGTGTGAATGGACAACCCTTGTGAAGGGGAGAAGCAATAAGTCTGATGGAAAACCTAGGATACAAGAAAAATGCATGAGAAAGAAATGTGACTAATATAGAATGTAAATTGGTTATAAAGGTGAAAATAATGAGTGAGGTGAACGGTGAGTGATGAGGGGTGTAAAGAGGAAAACATAGTGGACTACAGTACGCCATCTGCAGAACAGTGAGTTTGGCATCTCCAGTAACCAGTAGTTGTACTCTAGAGAGCTGTGCCTCTCCACTCTGGTTTTCCCTACACATTGAGCTATCTAGCTATCCGGTCATTATCTGGACAATGGAGTGTACCTATTGATGTTAACCCTCTGTCACCAGGAAGCGTGGCAATATCGCATATATTATAATTCGGAGTACTTCAACTATGAGAATGATTTTTATTTTATTTTGTTTGATTTTAACTACATCATTTTCATTGGACAGTTGTTTTTTAATTTAATTGTGCATCCAATAAATTAACTATATTGAGTACTACTATTGCCAAAGTTCTTTTGGTACTGCTCCCATTGAGCGCTGCATTTGTTGCTTAATTTTGTCTACTTTTTCCAGAAGTTGGCAGCTGCATTGTTTATCACAAGACTATATATGTCTCTTATGACTGCCAGTTTTTAGCGCTTAATGACATTATTGTTTCTTTAGACTAAGGGGACCCACAGGCAATATATTTAAAGTAATTTTTCATTTTTATTTCTCATTTTTATGGTTTCACTTTAAGCATCAGTAAATGACTGCTCATTTAAAAATGATGTTTCTTACAAACTTTTTTTCATTGATACATGTCCCTCAGGGCAGTACCCAGAACCCCAATAACCATTGTATGCCCAATTACTTGCATATAAGCCTTCAAAATGGGCACTTTTGATTTTTCCAGTTCAGGTCCCATAGACTTCAATGGGGTTCGTTATTCGGTTCCAAACTTTTGCAATGTTTGAATGTTCTGCTAGGAACCAAACAGAGAGTCGTTCGGCTCATCTCTAGTTATGAAGAATAAATTGTTAGTGCCCAAAAAACAAAAAATAGCCCGTAATGGGCACCATCATCCATAAAAATAAGAGGCAAAGCCTCTATTAATGGACTCTCTTGGTACCCACAAGGACAAGGGATTTACACACATTATTTAAAAACTTATGAACAAAATTTTATTAAAAATATCTTTAAAAACAGGCTAAAAATGTGCCGCACTACTTTCCCCATACTTATAACTAAAATCCAGCAAAGAATTATAGATTCCGATGATAGATGATAGGAAACAAGTTGCAGCCTGCAGCTGTTCCTCTACATGTTTTGTGACATTCCTCGCTTTCATTAGGAGGAAAATGAGCACATATTTATCTGACACAGAATATAAGTAGACATTAACAAACAATTAAAAGTTTCCAATATGTACAATGGAAACATACATATCATAGAGGTAGATGAATGACTGCTTACCCGCAACCAAAAGAGGTTAAAAGACTTTAGGCAGGGGAATCAGGAAAGGACAGCTAAGAAAGCTCCAGGGTGGGCATGGAAGGCACAGATGGAGGGGACTTAACAACACCCCAAAAAGTTAGGGGGGCGTAGAAGAGGGAGATATTTGTAATAAAAGTTTGCTCATAGGTTTATAAATAATGTGTGTAAATCCCTTGTCCTTGTGGCTACTGAAATAGTCCAGGATTTGCCTCTTCTTTTTCCTCTCTATAGGGGTTATAAAGTGACAATCCCCACCCCTGTGCCATACATTGCTTAAAAACAAGCAGTGCATTTTTTTTTTTTTTTTTTTTTAGGTAATCTCTTAGTAATAGTAAGGAAGTATAATACTGTACTCCATAATGAAATTGCAAGTCATCCTTTGAGCAACTTGAAGATTTCCCAGTACACCTGAACTTAACCTTAGAGGGAACTGGCCTAATTGCACCAGAATGCTGACTGACCTCTATTGCTACCATTCTGGAGGCACCACATGTGAAAATCCTGGTAATCAGGGAAACAGGTACCAATTGCAAATTGCTTATTTGGCAGACGGTGGGGACAAGTAATTATAAATAATAAGTGCTAAAAGTGCAATTATCCTTTAGGAAATGCCAGAAAATTTCTGCCTCCAGAATTGTGAGTCCCTGCTGCTGGAAATGACAGCCAAATACAGGAGGTCAATGCAAGTACCATTTCAATAAAAATAACATTATTTTTTTCTGTGGAAAAAACAAAAATACTGTACAGAAAAAACAAGAATTTTGAAATATACAGCCCATCTGACTTTGTTCCCTAGTTCCCCTGTTGTATCAATGTTTTATACCTGTTGTATCTTTTCAGGAAGAAATTAAAGTGACACTAAAGCTTCATTTTTTTTTTAAATAACAAACATATCATGCTTACCTCCATTGTACAGCTCGTTTTGCACAGAGTGGCCCCGAACATCCTCTTCTGGGGTCCCTCAGCGGCTCTCGTGGCTCCTCCCTGCATTAGATAACCCCCTGGGAGAAGCGCTCTCCCGGGGGGTTACCTTGCGGGCGCACTCCCGAGTCATTCATTCGGCGTCCATAGAAGCCAAAGGTATGACTCAGGTCACCCTCTGGCGCTCAGGTCATTGGATTTGATTGACAGCAGAGGGAGCCAATGGCTGTGCTGCTATCAATCCATCCAATCAGGACCCGAGACACCGGCTTTTGCTGGTGTGCTCGTCCCCGGGAAGAGATAGAGGGGGTACAGGTAAGTAAAACAGGGTCTCAGGGGGGCTGCAGCATTATAGGAGGTTTTTCACCGCGGATTGCGTCGGAGGCAACGGAGGAGTCTTGGGCGCTTCCGCCTTTCCGGAACGCTGAGGTGACCACGGAGGGGCTGTTATTTACAGCCTGATGGTGCCTCCTCCTCCCAGTGGGGGGTGTTAGGTTGGGGGGAATATCCAAGGGGGCCGAATCACCTGCTTCTTATTTTAATCAACGAGTGGAGATATAATAAGAGGTGTCCATACTAGAGATCACATCTTTTGTCTTTGGATCAACCGAGCGTCCACACCCACTGACCATCAGGTAAGAAGGAGACAGTGAATGGTGCAAACAGCACCCTTTCTGCCATATATAATAATTCTTTCATTATTTTTAATAATATTTTTTTTGTTTCCTTTTCCTTTTTAGAGTCTATAGTCATTTGTAGTGATTTACACTGATCTATATTTTGGACCAGATGTTTTCTATCACAGGGACTCACCTATCAATCACTACATTATATGTTTCTGCCATTTTCAAATTTACACCACATCATTACTACAGTATTTATTTTTTCCATGATTCACTTTTAACGCATTACTAACTGAACAATTTTAGAACAACTAAAATTTGATCACACATGAATATTAATTATATATATATTTTTTTATGGATATTTACTTAAATTGATTAATTTCATTTTCATACATTTCATTTATTGGAACATTCATGAACATTTACAACAACAAATAATTTAATTCAAGTGCTTATAACACTCAATACACACTGGGAATTTTTCTCTCCTCTTTCTTTTCATATGCGAGACCTGCTCGGCGCCACCCTTTTATATATATATATATATATATATATATATAAAAATTCAAATTTTTCTAAAAAAATGTTAATTTCTCCATTAGCTCCCTAAAAATCAATATGTATATAATATACTAATTACTTCAATTGTAATGATTTCCAGGTGCCTATGGCCCTCACCCCCCCCCCTTTTGGAGTGCCAATAATTTGTGATCACTTGTAGTCCCGTGGCCGTGGGGGGTCCTCTACGGGGTCAAGGTGGGGACGGCTCCCCAGCAGTCTTCAAGACCACCAGTGGGAATATCAATTGTCTAATTTGTGTGTGTTTGTTTTAATAAGAAGTCTCTGGATAAGCAAGCTATTTTGACGAAGAGGGTAAATATGATGCAATTATTGTTTTATTTTTTGAATTTTATACATGATATATATATATATGTATAAATGACCATGAATGGATATCATATTTCATATGATTGAAAACTGTCTTTTGATGTAATTATGGAAACACATGAATCCCCTGAGGAAGACCATAAATATATAGGTCGAAATGCATTGGGACTTTGTTCCAAACACCGGACAGCACAACCACAATTCAATGATTTAGGTTGCAGGATTAGATAACCTTACCCTTTTTTCAGCTTTTATGGTATTGCCAATATTGTGATTTTTTTTTTCCCTTTTCTAATGTACTAATCTTGCATTGTATATACCCAGAGCTCATGTTTTAACTCATGTGTCTATATTGTCTATTTCCTTTTTTTGGTAATAAAATCATTATACTCTTACAAATTTATTGACTCACAATTGCTGCTAAAAAACCCCACGGGGAAAATTCTTCTTTTTCTACAACACTTGGATAGGGTTTGTTCTTCCGCCTATGAGGTTGCCTTGTTCTGGGCCATCTTTGTGCTGGCCTTTTTTTGGGGCTTTTCAAGTGGGGGAATTGGTAAGCCGGAATAAACTTGGTGAGGGTGGTTTGAGCATTCAGGATGTGTGGTTAATGGACACTACATTGTGTGTGTTAAGAAGATCTAACACTGATCAGTCGGGGAGGGGTTCTTGGATTGACTTGTGTGTAGTTGCCTCCTCTCCAGTTTGCCCTGTCCGAGCTGTGGGGAGGGGGGTTTTCATGGTTTCGGCCAAATCTTCCGGAAGTGTTCTTTATGCATGCGGATGGGACAGCAATGCAAAATTCTACTTTAGGGCGGTGTTCAGGATATGCCTATTGTCTGCTGTTTGGAGTGCAGACAACTCTTCTTCTCATTACTTTCAGATTGGGGCGGCAATGGAAGCGGTCCGATGGGGACTTAATGGCCAGGTCGTTCAGTGCTTTGGGTGGTGGGAATCAGTCAGATTTTGGTTATATGTGCGCCCTCATTTATTGTAACTTATAAGGTTTTCTATCTGTTGGGTCGAGCTTAATTGTGTGGTCCGATATAGTTGCCAAGTCTGAGTGGCGTATGGCTCACTCTGTTAAAAAGATCAACAAAGCCAGGATAAAAGGTGAACTAGTACATGGCAAGTTTTTTTTTTGTCTGAAATAGGGACCTGGCAAAACGTCATTGAGAGATGGAGGATGAGACCTGGTGATATCTGAAAAGAGATGGTGTGCATCTGAATGCCATCAGCATTGATTTATGACATCTGGGATTGCAGGAGGATATTCAGCGGGCCTGCTGATTTGGGGGGAGGCAACATGTGCATAAGGTGCCACGCTCGTATGCTGTGGCAGGGGGTCTATTGGGTCTTTAAAGGCGGCACTGGTTAAATAATTGTGGGTTGGGCCCATATGAGGTATGGGTGCCCCTTCCTAACAATACAGTGGTAACATTGGGGTATTAATTAGGTTGTATCTGGTAGTAAGTAAGTGGTTAATTGTCCTTGAGCTGGTGTAGTTGCGGCTGGGGTCTTTGATTGGGTGGCAGATACAACCGGTTAATCATGAGTATATAGGCCTTCAAAGACCTTAGACCGGGCATAAGCCGAAGTTGGTTTATTTGTTATGCATTGACTGTATTATTTGCATTAAACATGTCTTGTGAATGGTGTATTTAATTGTTTGTAATAAAAGGCTGGTATTGCCATTCAACTCCAAATAAAATGTGTCGTCTGGTCATTTTGGAAGGGGGAATTGGTCAAGTGTTTAATGTTTTATAAATAATCAGAGCCTCTGCATTCTGCAGGTCCGTAAGTCAAGGCCATGCTCATCCAAAGCAGCAGGAAGAACAACTGCAAGAAATATATCATAAATTAGGAAACTTATCACAGGGAAACAAAACATTTCTTAAAGCTTTACTGAAACAATTTTAAAGGACCACCCCACCCAAAATGTATAATTTTTTTGTGAATGATGAAGAGTTAAACTACCTAAAAATATGCTAAATCTCTCAAGGATGCTGATAAGCATGATTCACATCTATGCATGTTGCTTTTGAGCATTTCTGCAGTGCTTTTTGCTGTTTGTGTTTTGTAATCGTGTTTTTACAGTGATTTTGCCGTAATTTGCTTTTGTGTTGTTTTTTTTTTACATCAAATGTGTACAGGCGGTTGCTAAGAAGCGGGCCAGAAAGCTGACCACCATGTTCTTAACAACCAATGAGTCATCAGCTGTCAGTGGGGTTCCCTGCTGACAGCTGAATGTAAAAGGGAAAAAAAAGGATTGCCGGCAAAAAAAAATTGTGAAGAAAAACGGCGTGGAGTCCCCCCCTCTGACCCCCACCCCAAAGCACCTTGTTCCCATGTTGATGGAAACAAGGGCCTCTTCCCACAACCCTGGCCGGTTGCTAGTTTCCCGGCCCACTCTTTAGCAACCAGGTATATACAGTGAATGTAATGCAAAGAATAAAAAAATTCACACAATGCAAATCGCGGCAAAAATCACTGTGAAATCGCAGGAAAAACACAGTACATGCATTTTAGATGCAGGTCCATTGAAGTCTATTACATGCAAAACTGCATGCTGAGGGGAAAATAGTCCCTGACCCTTTTAAAAAATGCAGAAGCACAAAAATGTATTGATTTGAATGTGTTCCATAGGAACCCATGTTAAAAATAATGTCCTGTGTTTCTGCAAAAAGTATGAAAAAACGCATTGTTGTGAATGGAGCCTTACTGAGATGGCTGCACTTGAGTTTGAGTATGGCCATTTTGACAATTTCCCATTTCTCCTGTTGGATTTTTCTTTAGATATTGGCAAGACTGCAAGAATAGGTGCTGTGTCAAGCAAAGGTGGGATGGAGCAAACAAAACTGAATTAAACAGGACAAACTCTGGAATTATTGCAGGGAAATCATGCTGCTTAGATTTTCAAGAACCAGGGTAATTTTCCACCAGAACTTGCCGGAACGCACTTCCGCCATCTCAGGCAGCCCTCTCCTCTGTAGTTTGTCACATAGAACAGAAGCCGGTAGAAGAAGTTTTCTATACCATTCAGTTCCTCCACCAGCTTCTGTAATATGCTAGGCATCCAGGGAATGTGCTCCACAGCTGACTGATCAGATTTCAGAGGCAGATCTCCCCGCCTGCTGTCTGTCAGATCAGTGTAGCAGGGAGCCGAGCTCTCTGAAACTCCTCCTCGGTTCCTTGCTACACTGATCTGACAGGCAGAGCTGCACGGAGGAGATTGCACAATGAGCTAAGGGGGGAGCCTGATTTGACAGAACAGAAGTCTGCTCAGCACGGCTCTAATGAAGGTGAGATAGCTGTAGAGGGAAAGGGGGAGAAAGGGGGGCTGGTTGTGCAGAGAGAGTAGAGACTGAAGTTGTGGATGTTCTGCAGAGGTCAGAGCTGGAGGGGTTAGATTTTGCAAAGTGAGAGTTGTGAGCAGGGGAAATGTATACAGGGTCAAGAGTGCTGGGGGGGGGGGGGGGGGCTTGGGGTGCAGAGGTGGAAGATGGGGGGTTGTAGAGAGTTAGAGCTGTGGATGGGAGTGCAGAGGTGATTGTGGACTGGGGGTGTAAGCAGTGGATGGGGGTGTGCAGAGGTTACATGTTGACAGAGGTTAAAAGGGGAATTGTGGATGGGGGGAGAGGACTGTGCATGGTAATGTGAAATGTGGAGGGGGTGAGCTGGCTGTGGATGGAGGGGGGTGAACTGTGGAGAGGGGGGAGAGTGGGAGCTGTGGGGGGGGTGAACTGTGGAGAGGGTGAGCTGTGGGGGGGGAGGTGAACTGTGGAGAGGGTGAACTGTGGGGGGAGGTGAACTGTGGAGAGGTGGGAGAGGGTGAGCTGTGGGGGGGGGTGAACTGTGGAAAGGGTGAGATGTGGGGGGGAGGTGAACTGTGGAGAGGGTGAGATGTGGGGGGGAGGTGAACTGTGGAGAGGGGGGAGAGGGTGAGACGTGGGGGGAGGTGAGCTGTGGAGAGGGTGAGCTGTGGGGGGGAGGTAAACTGTTGAGAGGGTGAGATGCGGGGGGAGGTGAACTGTGGAGAGGGTGAGATGTGGGGGGAGGTGAACTGTGGAGAGGGTGAGCTGTGGGGGGAGGTGAACTGTGGAGAGGGTGAGATGTGGTGGAGGTGAACTGTGGAGAGGGTAAGATGTAGGGGGGGGGGACTGTGGAGAGGGTGAGATGTGGGGGGGTGAACTGTGGAGAGGGTGAGCTGTGGGGGGAGGTGAACTGTGTAGAGGGTGAGCTGTGGGGGGAGGTGAACTGTGGAGAGGGTGAGATGTGGGGATGTGGGGGGGGTGAACTGTGGAGAGGGTGAGATGTGTGGGGGGGTGAACTGTGGAGAGGGTGAGCTGTGGGGGGAGGTGAAATGTGGAGAGGGTGAGCTGTGGGGGGGAGGTGAACTCTGGAGAGGGTGAGCTGTGGGGGGGTGAACTGTAGACGAGAGAAGAGAAGGCAACCTGTGGGTGGAGGGAGGGGGGTGAGCTGTAGAGAGAGAGGGCGAGATAGTGAGCTGTGGGGGGAACTGTGGAGAGAGTGAGCTGTGGGGGGAGGTGAACTGTGGAGAAGGGGGAGAGGGTGAGCTGTGGGGGGAGGTGAACTGTGGAGAGGAAGGGGGAGAGGGTGAGCTGTGGGGGGGAGGTGAACCATGGAGAGGGTGAGCTGTAGGGGGGAGGGAGGTGAGCTGTGGGGGGGTGAACTGTGAGAAGGTAACCTGTGGGTGGAGGGGGGGTGAGCTGTAGAGAGAGAGGGTGAGCTGTGGGGGGGACTGTGGAGATGGGGGAGAGGTTGAGCCTTGGGGGGGGCTGTGGAGAGGGTGAGCTGTGGGGGGGTGAACTGTGGAGGGGGAGAGGGTGAGCTATGGGGTGAGGTGAACTGTGGAGAGGGGGGAGAGGGTGAGCTGTGGGGGGAGGTGAACTGTGGAGAGGAAGGGGGAGAGGGTGAGCTGTGGGGGGAGGTGAACTGTGGTGAGGGTGAGCTGTGGGGGGGAGGGAGGTGAGCTGTGGGGGGGTGAACTGTGGAGAGGAAGGGGGAGAGGGTGAGCCGTGGGGGGAGGTGAACTGTGGAGAGGGTGAGCTGTGGGGGGAGGGAGGTGAGCTGTGCGGGGGTGAACTGTGGAGAGGAAGGGGGAGAGGGTGAGCCATGGGGGGAGGTGAACTGTGGAGAGGGTGAGCTGTGGGGGGGAGGGAGGTGAGCTTGGGGGAGTGAACTGTGGCCGAGAGAAGAGAAGGTAACCAGAGGGAGGAGGGGGTGAGCTGTGGAGAGGGGAGGGGGTAAACTGAAAAGAGAAGGTAAGCTGTGCATGGAGGGAAAGGTGTGTGTGTGTGGGGGGGGTGAGCTGTGGACGAGAGAAGAGAAGGTGAGCTGTGGACAGGGAGGGAGAAGGTAAAGAACACTTTACTTCTCTTTCCCAAGGAATGGCGGTATTGGGGGCGGGAATAGGGGTGGAGTTGGGGGGGGTGAGGGGGCGGAGAGTTGACTGGGGAGGGTGGGTTCCTGCACCTATTCTCTGAGAAAAAAAGCCCTGTCAAGAACTATAGGGAAGTCAGGTTCTTCCTATAATCAAAATTAATTTTGAGTGGAATGGCCATTTAACTGAAGACTTGCAGATTAAAAAAAAGTTTATGCTTGATGAATATCCAATATGTTAGTGACACCCAAAATGTCAAGTAAAAGAAATCTAACAGATTTCAATCAAATATGTGGCCTAAACAGTCACGATACCACACGTTTTTGTCACAATACATTGGCAATGCATTAGCACTGATGACAGCTGGGTTAGTTGTGTTGACCCTAAAGACTAAACAACAAAAGCATGGTCTGGAGGCAGACTAATTCCCCTCCCCATAAGAAATTTTAGTAGGAGAAAATTTCTAGTGACAGTAAAGTAAGGGCTGCTCACAACGCGTGATTGAAGGACCAAGAGGCAATGTTCTTTTTAAATAGGATCAATGTCTCAACTATATCAATCCATAAAGAGCTAATTTGTGGCTCATCCATGATGTCCATTTGTGGACATCAGGGAATATCATTCAATATTTTAAGTTAAAAAAAAATGCCATCGGAGAAATGTAGATCCCTTGTTATATACAACGATTATAGATTGTAGGGGTCCTTTAAAACTTTAAACAGAGAGTGGGTTGGGATAAAAGAAACTGGTTTTCGGGGAGGTGCATGCGCGGAGCCGTCTAAGCTAGACATGTCAGCTTAGAGCTCTGTACCGACCGGGACCAGATGGCCTCTTTCACTGAGTCAAACCAGACTGAAAAGACACAGGATAGTATATAATCTATCCCCAGAGTAAGTGGGCATATTTTGGAACTATGTACAGCGGGCGAAAAGCTAAACTGAGGCAAGTAAAGTCACAGGACTCGCTGACTAAACCCACTGTTAGAATGGCGGCAGCATCCTTTTACCACTCCTCACAGCCTGCCTCACAGCCTGTCTCACAGAAGCACTATGAGTCACCCTCCTCAGCACAACGCAGTGAGCCTGATTTTACCTCAGGAATGACTCCTCTTATTCCACAAAACTCCACTATTGGCCCTGACTTATCGGCTCAATTTGAAAGGGTCTTACACAAAGCATTACAGAACACCTCAGATGCCATTACAGACAAATTGACACGTGAAATTCGTGAAGTGAGCCGCCACACTTCAGTCCCAGAACAAAGGATGGATGAATTTGATATCACTACCTCAGTTCACACAGAAGAATTGGAGTCCCTTAAAGAAGATTACACTAATCTCCAAACCCACCTTGAAGACTTTGAGAACAGAGCTAGAAGATCTAACCTACGGATACGTGGTATCCCTGAGGAAATTGAAGATTTACAATCGACTGTAACAGCACTCTTCCAAGAACTTGCCCCATCAATACCAATCGAACGTCTAAAAATGGACAGAATACACAGAGCCCTAACTTCACACAATGCAGATGGACCACCTAGAGATGTTATACTGAAAATGCATTATTTTTCTACCAAAGAGCAACTTATGGAGGCGGCAAGAAACAAAGACTCCTTGATTTTTCAAGGACACAGATATCAAATCTTCCAAGATCTGTCTCAAATTACACTTCTCAAGCGCAAGGAAATGAAACCACATCTGCAAGTTCTTCAATACCACCGCATATCACATGGCTGGAGCTTTCCTTTTTCTCTTTGTTTTTCATACAAAGGTACTCTATACACATGCAAATCAACGGAAGATCTTCTCAATGTAATTAACCACTTACCAACCGGCCCATAGCCGAATGACGGCTGCAGGGCGGTTGGATAACTCTGGGAGGACGTACTATGATGTCCTCCCAGAATTCCCCTCTCGCGCGCCCCCTGGGGCGCGCACCCGAACACATCCGTGACCGCCAGGTCCAGAGGACCCGGTAAATGGCTGCTGATCGCGGCCGTTTATCATGTGATCGCGCCGTCAAATGACGGCGCGATCACATGTAAACAGACCGGCATCATCTGATGACGCCGGTTCCTCTCCTCCCCTCCTGTGTACCGATCGGTACACTGTGAGCGGAGGGGGGGATGGATGGATGTCTGCAGTGCTGTGGGCTGGATGTGTAGTGCCCACAGCGCTGCACAGAGACATCCATCCATCCATCCATCCCTCACTACTATGCAATGCTGTGCAATACTCTGCAATACCCCCACAATACTCTGCAATGCTGTGCAATACTCTGCAATGCCCCCACAATACTCTGCAATGCTGTGCAATACTCTGCAATGCCCCCACAATACTCTGCAATGCTGTGCAATACTCTGCAATGCCCCCACAATACTCTGCAATGATGTGCAATACTCTGCAATGCCCCCACAATACTCTGCAATGCTGTGCAATACTCTCCAATGCCCCCACAATACTCTGCAATGCCCCCACAATACTCTGCAATGCTGTGCAATACTCTGCAATGCCCCCACAATACTCTGCAATGCCCCCACAATACTCTGCAATGCTGTGCAATACTCTGCAATGCTGTGCAATACTCTGCAATGCCCCCGCCATACTCTGCCATGCCCCCGCCATACTCTGCCATGCCCCCGCCATACTCTGCCATGCCCCCGCCATACTCTGCCATGCCCCGCCATACACCGCCATACCCCGCCATACCCCGCCATACTCCGCCATACCCCGCCATACCCCGCCATACTCCGCCATACCCCGCCATACTCCGCCATACCCCGCAATACCCCGCCATACTCTGCAATACCCTGCCATACCCCGCCATACTCCGCAATACCCCGCCATACTCCGCAATACCCCGCCATACCCTGCCATGCTGAGCCATGCTCAGCTGTACTTGCCCTCTGTATGTGGCCAGGCTGTGGAAGTCTCACACATGTGGTATCGCCGTATTTAGGAGGAGCAGGAGAATCTATTTTGGGGTGTCATTTTTGGTATGTACATGTTATGTGGTAGAAATATTGTATAAATGGACAACTTTGTGTTAAAAAAAAAAAAAAAGCGTTTTAACCACTTCCCGCCCGCCGGCCGTCATACAACGTCCTTGACTTTGTGCGGAGAGATTTGAATGATGGTTGCAGCTACAGGCATCAATTAGATATCAGCTTTTTCAGCTGGCGATTCCCTACACCATGAGAATGATCATAGCAGCTGTTCCACTGCTTGATCGTTCTTACGGGAGGCGAGAGGGGATGTCCCCCCCTTCCGCGCTTCTACCGACTCACCGCTACGATCGAAGCCAGGATCGTTTTTTTTTTTTTTTTAATTTCAGGCTTCCCAGCCTAGAGGTGAGATGTGGGGTCTTATTGACCCCATATCTCACTGTAAAGAGGACCTGTCATGCCATATTCCTATTACAAGGATGTTTATATTCCTTGTAATAGGAATAAAAGTGGTCAAAAATTTTTTTTTTTTGGAAAAAAGCATCAAACTAAAATAAATAAAGTAAAATGAACAATAAAAAAAAAAAAAAAATTTTAAAGCGCCCCTGTCCCTGTGTGCTCGCATGCAGAAGCAAACTCATACGTAAGTCCCGCCCACATATGAAAACGGTGTTCAAACCACACATGTGAGGTATCGCTGTGATCGGTAGAGCGAGAGCAATAATTTTGGCCCTAGACCTCCTCTGTAACTCAAAACATGTAACCAGTAAAAAATTTTAAAGCGTCGCCTATGGGGATTTTTGAGTAGCAAAGTTTGGTGCCATTCCACAAGCGCGTGCAATTTTGAAAGGTGACATGTTGGGTATCTATTTACTTGGCGTAACTTCATCATTCATTAGGCTAACTTTACTGTTTTGGTTTTTGTAAAGCACAAAACAGTTTTTTTTCCAAAAAAAACGCGTCAAAAAATTGTTGCGCAAATACCGTGCGAGATAAAAAGTTGCAACGACCGCCATTGTATTCTCTAGGGTCTTTGCTAAAAAAACATATATAATGTTTTGGGGTTCTATGTAATTTTCTAGCTAATAAATGATGATTTTTACATGTAGGAGAGAAATGTCAGAATTGGCCTGGGTGCTCCAGAACGCCTGAAGGTGCTCCCTTGCATGTTGGGCCTCTGTATGTGGCCACGCTGTGTAAAAGTCTCACACATGTGGTATCGCCGTACTCGGGAGTAATAGCAGAATGTGTTTTGGGGTGTAATTTGTGGTATGCATATGCGGTGTGTGAGAAATAACCTGCTAATATGACAATTTTGTGGGAAAAAAAAAAAGTAAAAAAAAAACCTTGAATTTGCAAAGAATTGTGGGAAAAAATGACAACTTCAAAAAACTCACCATGCATCTTTCTAAATACCTTGGAATGTCTTCTTTCCAAAAAGGGGTCATTTGGGGGGTATTTGTACTTTTCTGGAATGTTAGGGTCTCAAGAAATTAGATAGGCCGTCAGTACTTCAGGTGTGATCAATTTTCAGATATTCGCACCATAGCTTTTGGACTCTATAACTTTCACAAAGACCAAATAATATCCACCAATTTGGGTTAATTTTACCAAAGATATGTAGCGGTATAAATTTTGGCCAAAATATATGAAGAAAAACTACTAATTTGCAAAATATTATAACAGAAATGAAGAAAAATGTATTTTTTTACAGATTTTTCGGTCTTTTTTCTTTTACGGCGCAAAAAATAAAGAACCCAGCGGTGATTAAATACCACCAAAAGAAAGCTCCATTTGTGTGAAAAAAAGGACAAAAATTTCATATAGATACAGTGTTGCATGACTGAGTAATTGTCATTCAAAATGTGAGAGCACCAAAAGCTGAAAATTGGTCTGGTTAGGAAGGGGGTTTAAGTGCCCAGTTGTCAAGTGGTTAAAGACCTCCGCCTGTCCACCCCAACTGCAACTACAGATGGACCCAAACGTCGACTGTCATTTTTACCTCCCCCACAACTCCAAGATCTTCAGGACCCTCAAGAAACTCAGGCTCCACTCAGCACCCACAAAAGAGGACGCTTTACTTCGTCATCTCCTGCTGAAGAAGATATTACAGACAGCTGAACTCTAATTGGGTGATACCTATTTAATCACTTCTTTTTTCTTACTATCGATACAATACTCTCTCTCAACCATACCACATGTTATACCTTTGTAGTAATACAATGCAGTATCCAATGTTACCTATTAAACCAATAGGATACTTCTCCAATACAAATTCTTTTTAAATTGTTATATCCATTATGATATTGCTAGAATCGGTTGCTTTCATTAGATCTACTCTCATGGATCTATCTTTAGCTGATCTCTAACCAGTTGCCTAAGGGATATACCCTGCAGCTGCATCCTAGTCGTTCTAATGTTTTAATTCATATAGTTTGCATATATCCTTAGATGTTAGCTGTTAAATAGGTCTAATAGCTGACCTCTTCAAATTTTCTTTTTCTCTTCTGAATAGTTAATTTACATAAATTGCAAAGGTTTACTTAGCCAATTGTGTTTGGAATTATTTTAAACTAAAATATCATATAGATATTAACAATTTTTTTTTCCCAAGTTTAATTTACATCTTTTGATTCATCAGTTCAATGATATCTAATACAATATCAGTAGGCTGTCGTAGTCCCGGAGACAGTTCACTGCACCTCCTTTTTTTTTCCTTGAGTACCCAATATTGATTGGACGCTCTTTGGAACATATATATCTCTTGGTTGGTGATTTATCACCACCCCTTAGATATTAGCTCCACTTAGGAGCAACCTTTTTTATTTTTTCTAAATTCTTTATTTTTTTCCCTTTTTTGTTTTTGTTTTTTTTTTGTTTTATTTTGTCTCTCTTTAACACATTTTATACTAGTGTATATCAATACTGCACAACCCTTGCTGAACTTCCCTTTCATATTTCTGTTCCATAGAGAAAATCTACATTCCCTAACACTTTTACACCAGAGAAATACCCATCTTCAATAATGTCTTCCCTGAATATATTAACGCTTAATGTACAAGGTTTCAACTCTCCTCCAAAGTGGATTATCAGCCACTTACTACAAACGATTTACTTCACTATTGTCACCCCTCATGGTTGATGCCTTTAACTTTCTTCTTAATGATCGCTATTTCCATACAGAATCACTTACCGCCTCCATCTCCATGATCCCTAAGCCCAATACAGATGACACTTCTTGGGCCAATTACAGACCAATATCTATCCTTAACATTGATATCAAAATTTTAGCCAAGATTCTCTCTTCCAGATTCAATCCTATAATCGGTTCTTTTATACATAAGGATCAAACTGGATTTATTCCCTCAAGACAAGCAGGCGACAATATCAGCCGAGCCACAATTCTAGCTCATATAGCACGTTCCCGCTGTATTCCTACATGTTTCCTTTCATTAGACATATGAAAGGCATTTGACACCCTATCATGGCCTTATCTACATTCTATTCCTAATCAATGGGGATTTGGTCCACATTTCCTCAGATGGATCACTACCTTATACCATAATCCGAAAGCGCATATTGCATACTCAGGATTTAAATCTGATTCTTTTAATATAGAAAGAGGAACTAGACAAGGTTGCCCCCTTTCCCCTCTTCTTTTTGCTTTAGCAATAGAACCCCTAGCCCAACTTATTAGAACTAATCCAAACATTAAAGGTCTAGAACTTGGCGGCTACCATCATAAATGATGCATGTTTGCGGACGATGTCCTAATATTTTTAACATCCCCTATAATATCAGCACCAACTCTTCTTGACATTCTCTCAAAATTTGAACGAGTATCGGGGCTCTCAGTTAATCTACACAAATCAAAAGCCTTAAATATTTCACTACCTCCTGATCTTCACACCCAATTAATTCATTCCTTACCATTTGCATGGTCACCAATTTCTATATCCTATTTGGGAGTCAACTTTACGTCTAACCCAATGGATCTATATGCTACTAACTACCCGCCAATGCTATCACAACTCTCTAAACTCCTCTCAAACTGGTCAAATTTACCTCTGTCATGGGTGGGTAGGATTGCAGCGATAAAAATGTCTATCCTTCCAAAAATGTTATATCTATTCAGGGTTCTTCCTATCGCTGTCCCAGCACATTTCTTACGTATCTTACAACGGAAAACTTTACAATACATTTGGGGCAATGCCAAACCTCAATTACCTAAACCTACCTTGTATTCCCTCAGAATCTGAGGGGGTCTGGGTGTACCAGACTTTACCAAATACTATTATGCAGCACAACTGTCACAATTAACTAAATACCATGCTACATCTGAAATTCCACTATGGGTGGCATTGGAATCGGTTGACTGTGATCCTCTTTCTACAGCAAATCTTTTATGGCTTTCTCCATCACAACGTCAGAAGCTTACTAATCCAATTACCAAACACAGCCTTTCAATCTGGGATAGACTGAAAACTCGATTTGGCCTCCAATCTTCACACAATCCTCTCCTCTCCTTCTTACATAACCCATCACTCTACCCGGCCTGGTCTTCCCCAACATCTTTCCTAGCTTGGTCAAAAGCGGGATTAACGAGGGCATATCATTTCTATAAAACCCGGGTTATCACACCCTTTCCATCTCTCTGTGAAACATGTAATATCCCGCCCTCAGAAATGTTTAGGTACCTACAAATCAAAAGTTTCCTGTCTACTAATGCACCTTCAGACTTGACGTCTCCTAATCTCACCTTATTTGAAAAAACTTGCAACAATGATCCTCATAGAAGAGGACTCATCTCAGATATATATACTCAACTACTCTCACACAACTCTTCATCTCCACTGACTTATAGCACAAAATGGGAAACAGACCTTCAATTACAACCCGAACAAATAAACTGGTCCCAAATATGGAATAATACCAAATCAGCAACACCTAATATTGTCGCTCTCGAAACTAATTACAAAGTTCTCACCAGATGGTACCTAGTCCCTGCCAGAATCTCCAAGTTTTCTCTACAATACCCGTCCCAATGCTTCCGAGGATGTTCAGCACTAGGATCACACATGCACATATGGTAGGAATGTAAAATTGAATCCTTTTGGTTGGAGGTGTTTAAGATGCTTTCTACTATGTTTAATATTCCTTTGCTTCCTGATCCAACCACAGCACTCCTAAATGATAAACCAAATATTTTATCACACCGCCAGTTTAAGCTTATGCTCTTCATAACCACAGCAGCCAAACAGACCATAGCGAAAGCATGGAAATCTGACTCACTCTGTATTTTGTCATTTAAGAACAGAATAACTCAGTTCATGATCCACGCAAAGACCGAAGCAATCTTACTTGACAATTTATCGAAGTATGAAGCCTTATGGAGACCATGGTTTGAGCATTTCCTACCTCCAGGATTTGATAATTCATTATTTCTTCTTTGAAGACATTATATGGAAAACCTATAATGTTACTATAAACTATACATATTGCCTTTAATTAGTGGTTTTCTCTGGTAATTCCCCCATGTCCCACCCCCTTATCTCCTTACCCCCAACACTGTGCAGTTACTACCCCCTTCACTTACTACTTGACTTTCTTGAAGTGTGAATGACTAAAAATAGTTGGAAAGACTTATTTAATCTCCAGATGAAGCCAAGCCATATTTCAGGAACTTGGCCCTGGAACTATTTACTGATTCTCCCCCAACTATCTTACTTCATTTTCTCTATTATACTTACTTTCCTGCATCTTACCTTTCCCCACACTTCTTATTAAACTTATTCCAACCCCATACCTCCTATACTTTACCTTTAATTTGTATAATTCTTGTTTTCTGTATTCACTTAAAATGATATAAACGTTTATGATATATTGTGTGTTACTTTTCATACCATATTCACCTATGTGATGCATTACAATTGCCTGTTAGCTTATATATACAAGAATGTTATTATCTTTCTTTGTAAACCTGAACTATATTTAACTCAAAACAATAAAATATTTTAAAAGAGAAACTGGCTTAGCCTTGCAGAACACCAGCTTTAAGTTGGTGGGCACTGAACTCTCCCATACTAGTAATGAGAAAATAGGATGGCAGGTAACACAGGACTGACAGTATCAACTAATACCAGCTAAATTGACTGGATACAATGATCTGTCTCTTACCTATATGTGTCTCATTGCCTTAGGTGAACAGAACTTCCCTGTACAGCATGCCATTGCCCCAGTATACTTTACATTTGTCTCCCTCACCAAGGGAGCTAGAAACTATACTTTTGAGCTTCATCAGGCTTTGTTCAGTCTGCAGTTTTTGCTCAAAGGCACTAGAGTCCCCTCTTGGTTATAGCAAGTAAAGGGATTATGGTTACCATCCTCCTGCTCTAAGATCAGAGATTGGACCTTTGCAGCACTGTGAGTGACCACTAATACCAGCAATACATTGTCATCAGGGCCATCTTTAACGCAGGGCAAAAGGGGCAGCTGGCCTGGGCCCTGTCATTGCTGTGGGGCCCAAAGCAGCTGCCACTTAAGCCCTGCGCTGCCCGCAGTTTTCCCTGAGTAGTGGGTGCAGCCAATCCCCCCCCGCTGTCTCAAGTGGCGGACACAATATGACAAGAGAATGGGACAGCTGCGGGCTTCATGTGCTTGAGCCCACTCCTCCCGCTTCTCCCTCTGTTAGGAGCTGCGTGCGGGAGTGACAAGGGAATGACAGAGCAATGCCCCATGTTCCTCCTGCCCCCACCTCGGCCTGACAGACCTGTGTAGCACACAGCCGAGTGTAATGTTCTGGCTGTCTGCTACAGGTCTGATAGGCGGAGACTGTGTTGCACCGCCATATCATCAGGTGAGAAAGAACACAGTGGAGAGAAGGGGATTCACATGTTCAGAGAATTGGGG
Source organism: Aquarana catesbeiana (assembly GCF_042186555.1). NCBI lineage: Eukaryota > Metazoa > Chordata > Amphibia > Anura > Ranidae > Aquarana > Aquarana catesbeiana. The sequence goes on along the minus strand of NC_133333.1, from coordinate 96,893,288 downwards.
GTACAGAGGTGAACATGGGGGGTACAGAGGTGAACATGGATGGGAGGTACAGAGGTGTGTTGGAAGAGGGGGTAAAGAGGTGAACATGGATGGGGAGTACAGAGGTAAATGTGGATGGTAGGTACAGAGGTGAATGTGGATGGGAGGTACAGAGATGTAGTGGAGGAGGGGGGGTACAGAGGTGAACGTAAATGGTGGGTACAGAGGTGAACGTGGATGGGAGGTACAGAGGTGTAGTGGAGGAGGGGGGTTACAGAGGTGAACGTGGATGGAAGGATACAGAGGTGAATGTGGATAGGGGGTACAGAGGTGGACAGGGGATAGAGAAGTGAGCTGTGGATAGAGGGGTACAGAGGTGAGCTGTGGATGGGGGGGATACAGAGGCGAACGTAGACGGGGAAACAGAGGTGAACTGTGAATGGGGGGATGGTACAGAGGTAGACAGGGGATACAGAAGTGAGCTGTGGATGGAGGGGTACTGACGTGAACGTGGAATACAGAGGTGAACTGTGGATGGGGGGGTACAGAGGTGAACTGTGGATGGAGGGGGGAACAGAGGTGAACTGTGGATAGAGGGGGGAACAGAGGTGAACTGTGGATAGAGGGGGGTACAGAGGTGAACTGTGGATGGAGGGGGGTACAGAGGTGAACTGTGGATGGAGGGGGGAACAGAGGTGAACTGTGGATGGAGGGGGGAACAGAGGTGAACTGTGGATGGAGGTGGGTACAGAGGTGAACTGTGGATGGAGGAGGGTACAGAGGTGAACTGTGGATGGAGGAGGGTACAGAGATGAACTGTGGATGGAGGGGGTACAGAGGTGAACTGTGGATGGAGGGGGGTACAGAGGTGAACTGTGGATGGAGGGGGGAACAGAGGTGAACTGTGGATGGAGGGGGGAACAGAGGTGAACTGTGGATGGAGGTGGGTACAGAGGTGAACTGTGGATGGAGGAGGGTACAGAGGTGAACTGTGGATGGAGGAGGGTACAGAGATGAACTGTGGATGGAGGGGGTACAGAGGTGAACTGTGGATGGAGGGGGGTACAGAGGTGAACTGTGGATGGAGGGGGGTACAGAGGTGAACTGTGGATGTAGGGGGTACAGAGATGAACTGTGGATGGAAGGGGTACAGAGATGAACTGTGGATGGAGGGGGGGGACAGAGGTGAACTGTGGATGGAGGGGGGGACAGAGGTGAACTGTGGATGGAGGGGGGTACAGAGGTGAACTGTGGATGAGGGTGCAGAGGTAGGGAGAATATGCAAGTACTGCCCCTTGTGCTGATTTTTTTCTGTGCCCTGTATAATACAAACACCTCACAGTACACATTCCCAATCCCTGTGTGTCATCCTGGACTCCTCTATCTCCCTCTTCCCTTCATCATCCTGGACTCCCCTAGCCCCCCCAATCATTATGGACTCCCCTATCTCTCTCCCCCCGCTATCATTATTATTAATATTATACAGGATTTATATGGCGCAGACAGTTTGTGCAGTGCTTTAAAAACATGAGGGCAGACAGTACAGTTACAATACAATTCAATATATAAGTTTACGTGTGTGTTTGTTTTTTGGGTTGTTGGAGGTGGAGAGAAAATTTGCATGGGGGGGGGGGCAAGAAAATGTTTGCCCAGGGTCCAATCAATATTAAAGATGGCCCTGATTGTCATCAGATTCAGCAATTACATTTTCAACATCCAACATATTAGGTAACTGTGCGTTCAATGTGGTTTGCTCTTTTCCTCTAGTAGGAGAACTGCGCATTTCAACTCAACTTTCCTCCTCCCTCTGTTCATCCTCAGATTTCCTAGATGCACCCCTCACTTCTTTACACAGTACCTTGGTATGTCCAGAGGGTCCAGTTGTGAAGTCAGAGGTCTTCTATCTGTTCCTAGCAGAACCCGTGTGGCAATCTTGTATGGGGCTCCAATCTCTCTCATCTCACTTTTCACCCTAACTGATAAAAACACATAATGGGGGAACACAAGTGGGTTCCCCAACTTCAATAACAGTAATGCCGTGTACACACGATCGGAAATTCGCCAGCAGAAGACCGATGAGAGCTATTGGTCAGAAAATGCGACTGTGTGTATGCTCCATCGGACTTTTGCTGGCGGAATTCCCGCCAGCAAAAGATTGAGAGCAGGTTCTCAATTTTTCGGTCAGAAAAAGTTCCTATCCGAAAATGCATTCGTCTGTACAAATTCCGACACGCAGAGTTCCTACACATGCTCAGGAACCAATTCGACGCATGCTCGGAAGCATTGAACTTCATTTTCTCAGCTCGTCGTAGTGTTGTATGTCACCGTGTTCTTGACGGTCGAAAGTTCAGAGAACTTTTGTGTGACCGTGTGTATGCAAGGCAAGCTTGAGTGGAATTCCGTTGGAAAAACCATCCAAGTTTTTTTCCGACGGAAAATCTGCTTGTGTGTATGCGTTTGTATTCATTTGTATTCATACAAATAGTTCGACATCTGAAACAAGCATGAATACTTTTAAAAATCAGGATGAGGAAATGTTGGCCATCCTCAATTCCCTTCTTGAGGAAAACGAGAGAGAGGAAATTGGGTATGGCCCTCATAAAAGGCAGTTGAAACTCAATATTAGATCCACTAAGATGCCCCCACTTAATAAAAATAGGTGGTTGAGCCTATTTTTGGATATGGTACAGACGGACCTATCCAAAAGTAGATTGGAGCGTAAAAAGTGAGGACAACCTCTCCCCAGAAGAACGTAAAGCCATCCGGGAACTGTCAGAAGCTCCACAGCTAGTGATAAAAAGGAGTGACAAAGGTGGGAATGTAGTGCTTCTAAATGAAAAAGATTATGAGAAGGAGGTGTTTCGCCTGTTAGGCGATACTACAACTTACAAAAAATTACTCAGTGACCCCTTCCCCAACCTTGTTGCGAACCTGAACAGTAAACTTAAATTAGCTGGGGAAGCAGGATTATTAGGCAAACGGGAATTAAATTATCTTATGGTCAATGAATACAATGTACCGGTATTCTATATTATCCCAAAAGTACATAAATCTCTGGAGAATCCCCTGGGGAGACCAATTGTCTCAGCGATAAAGGGCCCCCTAGAGAGAGTTGGAAAATACCTAGACAACTTACTCAAGGAGATGGTCACGGGCTTAAAGTCCTATGTGAAGGACACAGGTGATGTCCTGAGACATATCTCAAAGATTACTGTACAGGGAGAGCTCCTCCTAGTGGGGATCGACGTGGAATCCCTTTACACGTCGATCCCCCACGATTGGGGGATTAGAGTTGTGGAAATTTTTCTAGATAGACATTTTCCTAACTATGGACCACAGAATGAATTCTTAGTGGACCTATTGACCTTTGCCCTCAAAAATAACTTCTTTCAGTTTCTGTCAACTAACTACCAGCAAATCAATGGCACATCCATGGGGGCACCCTGGGCCCCGGCATATGCCTGCCTTCACTTGGGATTATGGGAAGAGGATGTGGTTTACACCTCGCCAATGTACCTGAGCCATGTACATACGTGGTTCAGGTACATCGACGACATGTTCGTGGTTTGGAAGGGTGATCAGGACTCACTGGCGTTATTTATAGACTACCTGAACCTCAACGACTGAAACATCAAACTGACTTACATATGGGACAGAGAGAGGATTTCCTTTTTGGACCTATCAATTGGCAGAGGAGATCTATCTCTGGTGACCCACACTTTTCGGAAGGAGACTTCCGCAAATACATTGCTAAAGGCAGATAGCCACCATCCAAAATAGCTCAAGGACAGCATCCCTGTTGGCCAATTCCTCCGAATTAGGCGGAATTGTTCCAACAGAGAAGACTATAGACGTGAAAGTGACGAACTGTATCAACGCTTCCGGGAACGTGGATACTCTCATAAACAACTAAGGAGAGCAAAGCAGAAAGCAGCAGGACGTGATCGTCCTTCTCTTCTAGACGGTAAAAAGACGACAACAAAAAATTCTCAACATGTTCCCCCTTCCCCCATTGCTCCGGACCCGGTAAGAATCATCACCGAGTTTGGGACCCAATGGGATACGGTCAGATCCATATTGGCTAAACACTGGGAGATTCTCACGAACACCCCGGGCATAGCTCAAATAGTTGGACCTGCCCCAAAAATGGTGGCAAAGAGGGCCAGAAATCTAGGTGACTGCCTAGTTCACTCTGAACATGTCAGAAGCACGGACAGTTCTTGGCTATCCCAATTCCCCAGAAGCAAGGGCATGTTCCCCTGTGGACACTGTCAGGTATGTCCATATGTACACAGGACAACTACCTTTAGCGACTCTCTCAACAAAAATAACTTTGAGATTAAAAGCCTTATTAACTGTGCAACTACAAGGGTCATATATATGTTGACCTGCCCATGTAAAAAAATTTACATTGGTAAGACCAAATGCCAGTTTAGGATTCGCTTAGGAGAACACATGAGGGAAATCCTGGAGAAAAACCCTGAGAAACCGCTGGCCAGACACTTTGCCCAATACCACCAGGGCAAGCTGTCTGGCATGCTGGTTAAGGGGATTTATGCCCTGAATCTTTCCTCTAGAAGAATCTTGCAACAAAAAGAAAAAAGATGGATTTTCCGTTTGGGGTCCCTGGTTCCGTTAGGCCTAAATACGGAACTGAATTTACAGCCTTTCTTGGCAGCATAAACAATATGGAAATTTACCTTATGAAGAATTTGTCAATTATTCATCTTTTGGTCCTCGCAGCTTTCCCTTCAACTATACTGGGACTATGCCCGAGTACGGCCATCACTACCTACTCTCTTTCATTGATTACTAGGGTGCAAGACACACACTAGAGGCTATAGACAGTGCCTTGTTCGCATCTTTTATCAGAACTCCTTTAACTGACCTGACTGACATGACAAAGATAAACATACAAAGTCAAGATTTATTGATGTAGACTAGTTATTTCAACGACCTACATTAATAAATCTCCCTGCGGCTATGCTTTATTTTTTAAAAATACACTAGGCTAATATAAGCCGCCATGGATAATCCATATCCAGAGATCGCCCTATAGAGATTAATTACTATGTGGATGCACATTTTCATTCCCCCCCCTCCCCCTTTCCTTCTCTCTTTTCCCTCCTTTCCTAATTTCCCCCCCCCCCCCTTTTTTTTTTTTTTTTTCTTCTCTTCCCTTCCCCTCTCCTGCTTTCCCATTGGAGTCGATTGTTGTTCAAAACGTATTCCCAATTTTATTGTTGCTTTGATGTCTGGTATATAATATAAATGGAATAAATAATGACATATTCAAATGTTATCTACATTGATTAAATGTTATAATGCCGGAAATAGGGAAGCTAATAGTATTTAATATCTGCACATGTATATGTGCTTTTTCATCTATACTCCATATATATGGGCTGCATAGTTAAGAGATCGTGGGCTAAGGACCATATGGATATATAACTGTAACCTGCTATACATATGAAGTAGCAAACCAGCAGCGGGCAATAATGTGGACACATACAGATGGGGAAAACCTCCTTCACATAGATCACTGGGTGGGCTTGTACGAGGAATGGACGACAATAAGAAGGAGTCCTCGCACGCCACCTAGATGTCCAGAGGTAGCTACACAATCTCGTCTTGTGAAACACGTTGACGTCACTCCGTCCGGACATCATGCCCGCTGTCATCCCCCGTAGGGGCTAGCTGGCTCGTGTACCGAGAGATCGTTCCGACTGTGCACGGAACAACCGTGTGGGAGGAAAAAGGCGCACCTGGATGGCCGGCCATTCACTCACTTGAGGAGTGCTTCGGGGAGCATGGAAATTCCGCAGCAAGTACCCGATACCATATGCAGTGGCGAGTGGTGCAGACTACAGTATAGGTGACATACGCTCCGGCAGTACCTGAGGACTTCCATACAGGACCCGGAAGTGGTAAAGTACAAGATCACCCTTACTGCATACTTTTCAGCTCAGCATACAACACGCTAGCCACTTCTCCATCTACCGCATCAGTTCGTATCTGGTTACATCTAGTACACAATCTTGCCTATTGAAGTATTCTCTGCCATATTTATACCTGGACTTCCTGCCACTCCAGCTCTATCCTCATTTATTCATGGCCATTTATTTTCCATCCATAGGTTGATTGGGGTTCATTGCAAGACCCACAATAGCGCCCCACGCCACGGCTCTCTACTCTCTCTTTTGTCTTACCCCTCCTTTTTTCCACCTCCTTCACCCCATTTCCCTTCCTCGCTCTTCCCCTTTTCCTTCCCTTCCCATCTACCCTGATTTCGAGCCACCCCCTGGGGGGATTGATGTCTGTTCAGCAGCCTTACTCAGCATTGCTGAACACTCCTCATTGTCAGTAGGCTGCACAGACATCAATTACCTAGATGTCCGGACGGTTTTTGTTTGTTTGTATTTTTGACTATATGTTATATGTCCCCCTTGTCTGTATCATTGTATTGGTTGGTTTACCTTACCACTCAATTTTTATTAGGGCCTATTGAATATTGGTCATGCTCTCTTGTCTTCATGTATTACATGTTTTTGTACCACAATAAACACAAGTTTTATTACACACACATGTAGTTGGTTTGCCTTTCCTTTGAGCCCCACTTTTCTTCGGTCCCTCCCCTGTCAGGGACAATTTTTGTATTGTGTGTATGCGGCATTAGGATCCTCTTTTGGATGGCGTCACAATTTGGTTACCCATGATGACAGGGCCCCACTTTCCCACTGACAAACAGCACAGAGGGTTTGTTTACAACATAATGGCCAGGTGATGTTGTTTTTTTCTGGTCAGGACAGTTGCTGCTGAGGTGTCTAGCTTGTTACCAGGAACTTTTGGTGCTGGTCACTAGGACAACTAGCTTTTAGGTATAGTAGAGTCTGCCATTGGTGATTTCCTTCCTTTCCAGCCAAGGGGGGGCACCTGGGGGTGGTTAGATACAGTAGTGTTTATAAAAGTATCTGCCAATTTTGCTTCCGCTTTGTCAAAATTAGGGTTGTGTTCCAGCATAAACTGTCAAATTTCTGCAAAACAAATGTGTGGGAGTTGATCCTGGATCATCAGATCTTCCGGGGACTTATAAGAATCTTTTTCAGGTCTTTCGTTCACTGCTGGAATGTGGTATGTAATCAGTTTACCACATCCATGTAAGAGTCTGAACGTCCTTTCTGCAGTAGCAGCAGACTAGCAGACTCCTTAGACAAAAATAGGAAGGTAGACAGCAGTACAGAAAAGAGCCTTTAAGCTGTAACCATCAATCTGTACTTTTGCAGCATCAGCTTTCTCCTATAGCAACTGAAGAAAAGCTCACAAGAAATGCAGGAATTCTCTGGATGAGGCTGTCTTGACGGTTTCAAAGGCTCTCAGCAGTTTCCCGGTCTATGACAGAGTAACTGCTGGTGCTTCATCTCAGGTCTCCATCCTTTCCTTCATGCCTCCAGGGAACAAGCAGTCTCTCTGGCAGAGCCTCGAGCATATGGCTAGGCCTTAGGCTTTCAGGCCTACCCAGAACAGCAGTCGCTCACACATCCACATCAGACCAAGGTCTGGGTGGGAAGACTCCAATCACTTGACCTCTCCAAATATTTAAACTCTCTCCCAGCATGCTCAGTGGACATGAAACTCCTACTGATTGGCTAAGAGAAATATGAATATTCATAAGCTAGCTTTACTGTAGCTCATAACACTGATGCCAAAGGTAACAGTGCCACCTACTGACAGAAAGGAGGAACCAAAACTACACTAGGCTTGGGGATAAAAACAAATGATCACAAAGACTGAAAATCAGCCCGGTTAACTACAACCCAGCACAGCTAAATTTACTGGTAACCCCTGTTTAAGACAAGGGTGCTACACATGTTTAAAAAAAATAGAAAATAGAATTAAAAAAAAATAGAGAGAGTGGACTGTTGATATACAGTATATACATGAAATTTACTTTTCAGGTCCATCATCAGTTGGTAAAACCTGGTTTGGGCCATGAAGCCTGGAGATTTCTTAGTGATCTGGGAAGGATGAAATCTCCAATCCTGGGTCCATGTTTTGAAAAACCACCAGCACAATAACTGGCTAGGTGTATTCTGGGCTTTTAGGAGAAATGTGACTAGGGTTCTGGGCTCCAACCTGGAGAGAGGGGAGAAGCCACTGCAGCAAGGGGCTGCTAACTGCATGGACAAAGTTTATGTTTTTGAGAAGACTGTCTGCAGGAGACAGACAAAGGCCTAAAAGTGCAAGGCCAGAGAAGCAGTGCAAGTGTAAGCCAGGAAGCTGCATGTGTATTTCTTTGCAAGAGAGAAATGTTGAAACCTCCTGTGAGGGAAACCCTTTGATTTTGATTTATGAAACTTTCCACTAAATAAATCTGGGCAAGGACAGCCTTAAAAAGAAGAAAAGCTAGTGGCTATGTCCAGTGGTGACTGCTTTTTTTTTTTTTTTCAAGGGGGCCCCCCTGGTCAATTGGTCATTCCAGCCTGGCACTTACCCCTTCTAGGTTGCAGGCGGGTAGGGGCAGACGGTAGGCGGCGAGTAGCGGATCCTGTGTCAGCAGGCGGCGGGCAGCAGCTCCTGTGTCAGTAGGCGGCATGCAGTGGCTCCTGTGTCGGCAGCGGCTCCTGTGTCCTCTCCTTCTCTTATGCATCACGGCGGCTTCCGACATGCATCTCCTCCCTCCCCCTCCTAGGCGTCCAATAGGATCGCCTGTCCTTTCAGCCAATCGGGTAAAGGGTCTCTAGACCCGCTTCCTGATTGGCCGGGAGGAGGATCAGTGTGGCAATAGTGAATATTCTTTAGCTATTGTCGCACTACTGGGGGGGCTTGGAAGGCAGTGCTCTGCACCCTAAACAAGCAACAAAAGATACAAATATATATATATATATATATATATATATATATATATATGTGTGTGTGTGGCGCTACCCCACCTACAATATAATTGTTGTATACCTGATCATTGCACCTTATATTGATTATTCTTTTTGTATTCGATTACTTCTATATATTATTGATTTTTAGATCATCAGCTATTATATTGTAGGTGGGGTAGCGCCACATATATATATTTAATATAGTGCTCTGCACCCTGATCCCACCCTTTTTTGAAGCCTATTAGAGCCTCATTTCATGGGGGCACTTGTGCTCCCGCATCCTGCTGCGTCCATTGATGCAGACAGCAGGACTCGACCCGCCCCCTGGCTCCCATGTCACTGGATTTGATTGACAGCAGCGGGAGCCCCTGGCTCCTGCTGCTATCAATCTATCCAATGAGGACCCAAGACAGGGGCTGGAGATGCTGTGCTTGTCCTCATTGCTGGAAATATCGGGTTCAGTTAAGTAAAAGGGGGGCTCTGGGGAGCAGCTGCACCACAGAAGGTTTTTCACCTTAATGCATAGAATGCATTATGGTGAAAAACCACCAGACTTTACAACTCCTTTAAAGTTCTACCATTTGAAACTAGTTCTCACAATATGTATACTGTATATAAAAAATATATGCGCTGGCACCCACTGCACTAAATCACAATGCCTCCCGCTGAGGTTACACTGTTGCAGGGTTATTCACCTAACTTATGCACTAATACTCTAAGCAAAACTATCCCTCTAGGCTGCCAACCAATGTGTGATGATGGCACTCTCACTCTACAATTATTACAGATAATTTAAAGCTATTGTACAGAGACATTAGCTTGTTGGGATAACAATCTAAATGCCCACTGAAAGCATTCATCTATGGGGTCAGTTAACTCTGCAGTTAACACTTTATACAAACAATAGCTGCCACCACATATTTTAATGGAAACACAATTCACAATATCTGCTATAATGAAAGGAAAAAACAGTGCAAGAAGAATATTTACAGAAAGGAATATTACAAAATAGACAATAGCTACAGTAAAATAAAATGGATAAAATATGAAAAATATATAGGAAAGTGTGCTTGATCTTCACTTCTGTTAGAGTCCAATTCAATGCAGCGTAATGCCCCGTACACACGGTAAGATTTTCTGACTGAAAATGTGCGATGGGAGCTTGTTGTCGGAAATTCCGACCGTGTGTAGGCTCCATCGGACATTTTCCATCGGAATTTCCGTCACACAAAATTTGAGATCTGGATTTCAAATTTTCCAACAACAAAATCCGTTCTCATAAATTTCAATCATGTGTACACAATTCCGATGCACAAAGTTCCACGCATGCTCTCAATCAAGTACGAGACAGAAGCGCTCGTTCTGGTAAAACTAGCATTTGTAATGGAGATAGCACATTCCTCACGCTGCAAATTTTAAAATCTTTTAATGCAGCGCATTCTCTTCTTCTTTATAATGCTAGAATAATGAAGTTGTTTTGCTGCTGATATTCACACAGAGTTCTGACAAACTGATTTCTTTATTATTTTTCGTGATCTCATGAATCATTTTTTTTTTTCGTCAGATCTCCATAATAATGTTTAGAATTTTTGTTTTTATATATATATATATATATATATATAGATATCTATATATATATAGATATCTATATATATATATATATATATATATATATATATATATATATTATCCAGATCTCCTATTTTTTTTTTATATGTAGTGATCTCCACATTTTTTTATTTCGTTTTGTGTCAAGTTACCACAACACCATTATTATCTTGTATTTTTAAACCTCAAGGAGGTTGGTGTACCTTGTTAATTTAACATTGTGTTTTTGAAATGTACCTGCCTACTCACAAACAAACTGTCCTTTTTGAAGTAAAACACATAGGCATGTATTTGTGAAAACTAAATAGCCATTTATTATGGGTCATAACAAAATAAAGAGGAAAGCAACGCTGGAGAAACTGGTAAAATTTGCGAAGCCTTTGTACCCCAGGGCAGACATCAATTATTTTACAGTCAAAATTGGTGGCCTGAGGAGTCCTTATAATAGTGAGCACAATCCAGTCCAGGACTAAAAGAGATCAGGAACAGCAGCAGATGACATATCTGTCCCCAGGCTGTGGTCTTACCACAGCCTGCGTCTTTTGTCAGACCAGACTGAACCCCGGCCATCACTTTCTTGTCTTCCTTCCATGCTTCCTTCCACACTTGCTTCCAGGCTGTGGCTCTGGTGTTGTAATTGTGGCAGGAGGTGGAGGAGGAGGACCAAACATGGCTTTGGCTTGTGAGTTCGCCCCTCAACATTTAGGGCTTGTAATATAACTTCCTCTCATAAAAGGCGTTGGCCCTCCTCCATTTCCTGCATTTTGCAGGCTGCCATGTAGGCATAGTCCTCTTGAATATTGGGGGGGGTTCTGAGGGCCGCAGTAGCCTTCCGAAATAGGCCAGGTGCTGCCTCCTCCAGGTTACTCCTCTTCCCGGGACTTTTTTTTGAAAGGCGCAGGGGAGGGACCTGGGATTCAGGCAGGCTACTGGGCCCAGCCACCTCCTGGCTGCCACTTACCCCCACCACCTCCTGGCTGCCACTTTCCACAGCCTCCTCCTGGCTGAGACTTTCCTGTGTATGAAAAAGGGACATAGTTTTAGTTTTTGGTTCATCAATCATTTTCAGCTCATGACTGTTGCAAATTGAATGTTAATAAATAGAAAAGACTATCATTCTGACCCCAGCATTTTTCATTCTTGTCCCAATCATTTGTGGCCACTACTGTCTATTGATATGTAAAACACTTTGTAAAATCAGAAATGACTGATCAATAATAACATCTAGTTAACATCATTAATGATTTGACTAGAAATGTGTTGAACAATGCTATACCTGGCTCAAGCTGGGCTCCTCCACTTCTTCCTGGCTGGAAGGCCCAGGTTGGACGTCAGAAGCCTGAGCTGAGGTGGAATGAAGCCTTGAAGGAAGACTGGAGAGTGACGTCCTGGGTTCAGTCTAGCCTGCCAGAAAATGCAGTCTGTCATAGTACCACAACCTTGGTACATGAATGTCATCTGCTGCAGCTCTTGATCTCTCTGAATCCTGGACCTTCTTGCGCTCCTTATTATAAGTGCTCCTCATGCCACTAATTAGGGCTTTCAAATAGGGGATGTCTGCCATGGGGATCACCGGCTTCACAAATTCCAGCAATTGATCCAGCTCTGCCTTCTTCTTTGTTTTATTGTTATAAAAGGGGTGCTTTACCTGCCACAGACAGGGCAGCTCCCTGTACATATCAATGAATATGGGGATAAAGTCCTGATCATTCAATAGAACCATTTTCTCTGCAAGACACAACACAAGACAAACCCTAATGTCAGGCTAAACTCTCCTAATCGTGTCCCAATATAGGCCTCAATCTATAAGCAGTATAGGCCACTGATGCACCAAGTTAAAGTTGTACCTTCGTTCTAAGGATCGGCACTTCCGATACTCCTTCCTCCACTCACAGATTGTACGTATGACGCACACGTGTTACGCTTTATATACACTGCTCAGGCGTGAAACTCCGCCCGACCCTGATGTTCTTTCTAGTCTATTCCCCGCCCCTTGTCTTTCGGCGCAGTGGGAGAGCACATGGCGGACAAAGAGCAAGTGCATGCAGACAGCAGCAGCAACGATGAAAGGTCTCGGGGAGCAGGCGGGCCTCCGGGCTCTCTTAGGGGATATAGTCCATATTAGGTGGGATGGCCACCATTCATTTGTTAATTACATCTGTTAAGTAGCTGAGTGAAGAGGTGATAATCCCAATGATAGACACCGTTCAGTTAGGGTGGAGGTGAAATACAGGAGGAGTGAGAGAGAAGTGGCTGGGTGCAGCAGGAGTCCCAAGATAGCCTCCGTGCCTAGGCCAAAGCCGTGGACTTTCCTAGAGGCGACTGCCGTCTACGTGAGTTCTGCTCCGATCAAGCCTGGATATTTCCCACTAAGCACAAGCGATAGGTCAGCGCTCAGTCACTGCTAAGGGCATCAGCTGTAAAGGAGGGAGGTCTACTACTCACTGTGCCCACGGGAGGAGGTAGGAGCCGGAACGATAGGCCGCAGGCCTCAGTATGATGTCAGGCCAAGGAGTGTTCAGGGCCTAGGAGGCCTCAGGCAGCTTTCAGGCAGTCAGCCCCCGCTGCAGAGTTGTCCAATGTTCTCTGGGGATGAGTTGTTGGCGTGCTGAGATACAGCGATCGTTTCTCCTTCAGGTCTCAATGTGCTGAGAAAGAGGGCCCGCAGGCCATAAGATGGCGGCAGGCCACAAGCCCGGAGACTGAGGAGCCGACCCAGGATGTACACAACCGGACAAAGTCTGTGGCAAATAGATAGTTGTGGCTGCAGCACACAACGTCCTGAGAGATATGCTTGCTTGCCCTCTTTTAGTGGTATATATAGGCTACGCTGAATGCAGAGTATATATATATATATATATATATATATATATATATATAGATATACTAGTCTGACTGTATATATATGTAAAATACACTGCCACTAACCAACTAACCTCACTAATCTAGCTCAATCTCTCTATCTCCATCCACTATAACACATTATATGGGTGCTGTGTAAAGTAAAGTGTGGGGTGTGGACTTATTCCCCCAGAGTCATGATTGGCCAAAGGCACCCTGCCGTTGGCCAATTATGGCTCTCGCTGTGGAGCATGCTGTGATTGGCCAAAGCATGCAGGTCAGGTGCCAGGCTTGGCCAATCATTATACAGCAATGCACTGCGGTCTTGCAGTGCATTATGGGGCACTCGAATTTGCTGCGAACGGGCGAACACCCGATGTTCGAGTCGAACTTACGTTCATCTCAAACTCGAAGCTCATCCCTATTTATTATCCTTATGGGATGGAATGTGTCCCATTCACCTTTTGCACCTTGTAATACATTGGGTGTTTGGTATTGGACTAATTGTAATTCTCTTATACATTTGGGTGGATGCTTTATATGTAGTACTTCCATATCAGGATTTATGAATTATGTATGGATCTTGGTTCTGGCAATTACACAAGCACTATACTAAACTGTTTATTCACTTTACTGTTTGTTAAAATATTTACAACCTAGCAATTTTGTGACATGCTTAACTCAGAGCTTGTTCACACGATTTCAACTGGGCTGCATTTTTCTGCACACCACTGCACACATATGGTGTAAACAGGGCACATAGACAATTATTTTTCTATCTGTCCTGTTCACACCATATATGTCCAGGGGGGTGCAGAAACACATGGTTGAACGGACAAAACCCTAAGAATCTCTTCGTAATGCTGTTTTAAAATGGCTATCAGTGCTCTGGCTTGACAGACTTCTTCTAAGTACTGTTTATGTCACCGCTAGATGTTTTAATGTCAATTTTACAATGGCTGTTAGCAGGCTTGCTTTTAGAGATATCCTGCTAAGGGGTTTAATGACACTGGGCTAAGCAGGATTTATGGTCCTGCTGGAAGTTGTGTTTATTTAACTTGATCTTCCAGATCTGGATGTATTCTAGTGTGTGGGTGGTTTATGTCCCTAGGATGCAATATTTAAAGAAGTTGTGAATGAAAAACTTCCAAGACTCATATTAATATAGTTCACAGTATGTAAACACTATATTAGAATTCACTCCCCCCATTTTTTTGAATCTTTTTTCTTTGTTTATAGTCCAGCAGTGGAGGCTGGTGTTTTTTTGGGGGGGGCAAACAACCACCCATCCCCCCGAGCGGAACCGCCCCCCCCCCCCCCACTGTTTGCTAGTCTGTTCGTCACTTACCCAAACGTGGTGGTTGGTGGGTGACGCGTGGCAGGCAGTGTGGTGCAGTGGCTTGGGTCAGAGTCCTCTCCTCCATGGCGAATATTGATTCGCTGTTGTAACACACCTGGGTGGGATTGGAGCACACTCTCTGCGACCCGAGCCCACCCTATGTTGAAGCCTATTGGAGCCTCTGGCTCTAATTTGTGCTTAAAAAAAACAGACCCTCTGCATTGGAATCCATGCGCCGGTGTCCTGAAAGGGGCCAGACGCATGGATAGGGGAGGCAGGGATGGACCCGGGGGTGGTGCCGTGCGTCCTTAATGGACGGACCGCCCCTGCGTTGGACAGAAAACATCTAGTTTCCAGATAACTAACACTCTTCGAAGCTCTATGCTCTAAGAAAAACACACAACGTCACCTTATATCATCCATGCACTCCCTCCTATTTATAGACACCCCCTCCTAACCCCAGCATGGGAAAAAGACCTCTCCCGAGAAGACTGGGAACAAATATAACTAAACATACATAAAGGCTCAATTAATGACTACTCAGGAAAATGGTTACAAAATACAAACTTGGTGGTATCGAACCCCCCACCCTGATACACAAAGTCTGCCCAGAAATTCCTGAGACCTGTTGGAGATGCCAATCTGGTCGAGGGACATTATTGCACATCTGGTCCTGCCCACGTATCCAAACTTTTTGGGCTGAGGTAACCCGCATTAAAGCTCCAGTCACAACATACAACTTGGACCACATCCCAGCACAACTCCTCCTACATAACATCAATCTCCCACAGGAAGCCTACTTCAAATAGTTTGCCATGCACATGGTTAATGCCGCAAAACAATGTATACCGTATCGCTGGGGCACTACACACACCCCATCCATCAAAGAATGGCTCAGAAAGATCTGCAAAATAGCAGAAATGGAATGCCTGATCAGTGTTGCGCACAACACCCCCACAGAATTCCTCTCAAAATGGGCATGCTGGAATCACTTTCAAACAACGGCTGAATACCTCAACCTAACCAACTTCCTATCTTAACTTTCAAATACTCCACAGTGATCGGTTTTCTTTCAAGGGCCCCAATTCTCTGTCCAACATTAAACTATTATATAGGCCTCATCCTACTCCCAAAACCAACTGAGGGAGTGAGAGATGGAGACCTCTAATAACCCATACCAATACCCCCCCCCCTTTTTTTTCTCCACTTCCTGTTCTGCTTTCTCAATCTCTTTTCGGACATACAGAGACTCCCCTGTATGCATTGTCTTAACTTTCTGACAAGTTCATAATCCATGCACCACTTCCCAACACTCCCTACATAGATCCCATCTTTATACCACCATATCTAAGCCCCTCTTCCTAAAATAAATACAATTGTACTGGTATACACACTAAAACATTACCTCAATGTCACAAATGATCAGCCTCTGGAAGGAAATTAGTCCTTTAGACTTCCTGCTTACCTCTGCTATGCATTTTTCTTTTTTTCTTTATAGTGTGGCCCATTAGATATTTTGGCACTCTTAATAGACACATTCCAGGTTAAGAGACAACATATGCTTTAATAACTTCAATATAACTGTAGACATGATAAGTTCATAGCACTTATTTTATACGGAGGTATGATATATTGATGAAGGTATACCTCCAACTGTTCACTGTTTATGTTTGCGGACACTAGTTACTCCCCTTTGATACTACCTGTGGATATACAGTACAAGATAGGCTTGTTTCTCTGTATACCTCAATTTCTGTACCATGCTATGTATGTGTCAGAAACCATAAAATCAGACTGAGACAGAAGTACAGTTAAATCACACTTGTTTAATAATAAAAGTAAATAGAACAAACGTAGTCAAAGTGTGAAAGCCAGAGTTCAGGAACCGGAAAGGATAGTCAGACAAGCCAAATGACAGGGAGCCAGAGATGAGCATAGTAAAACAGCAAGCAGAATCTGGAGCCAGAAGTGATGTCAGCCAAGCAAGTCTCTTAAGTGGAATGTAGGAGAAAGTCTCTGTGATGTTGACTAAGGTGAAGCCAGAGATCCTCTGGGCTGGACAGCTTAAATAGGCAGGACTGACGAGCAGGATATCATCAACAACTGAGTAAATGTGGAGAGATAGGAGCTGGCAATTAGCCGACAGCTGAGCGGCCAGCTCAGAGAAGGAAGGGCTGAGCCCAGCCCTGACAGTACCCCCTCCTCAACGACCCCTCCCCCTCGGAGGACCACCAGGCTTGAGGGGGAAATGTCTATGGAAATCACGGCGGAGGACAGGGGCATGTACGTCCGAAGATAAGACTATAGAGCGTTCCTCCGGACCGTACCCTTTCCAATGCACCAGGGACTGTATGCGCCCACAGAACCTACGGGAGTCAACAATGGACTGTACTTCATACTCCTCATGGTTCTCAAACTGTACAGGGTGAGGACGTGGCACCGAGGTGGTAAAGCAGTTGTAGACCAAAGGTTTTAATAAAGAGACACGAAATACATTTGAAATATGCATATTAGAAGGAAGGTCTAATGCGTAAACCACTGAGTTAATCCTGCAAAGAATACAGAAAGGCCCAATAAACCAGGGTGCGAACTTTAGTGAGGGAATACGAAGTTGGAGGTTGCGAGATGACAGCCAGACCCTGTCCCCAACCTGGTAGGAAGGTGCAGGCATGCGTCTGCTGTCAGCATGGAGTCTGTACCTATCATTAGCATGTCGCAAAGCCTCCTGGACTTGTGCCCAAGTGGAACGAAGACCACGGAGATACTCCTCTAGCCCTGGAATACTCTGCGGAACAAACGAGTCAGGCAACATGGAAGGTTTGAAACCATAATTCGCTATAAACGGGGACAATCGGGAAGCAGAATTCAAGGGACTGTTGTGAGCAAACTCTGCCCTCCTTAATCCTCACGAGATTGTATGCCCCTCTCAAATCAAGCTTCATGAAAACTGTTGCTCCCTTGAGGCGGTCAAATAACTCCATAATCAATGGAATCGGATAGGTATTCTTAATCGTGAAACGATTGAGACCCCTATAATCAATACAAGGTCTCGGTTCACCACTCTTTTTCTTCACGAAGAAAAAACCAGCAGCAGAGGATGAGGATTTGCGGATGAAACCTCGAGAAAGTGCGTCTGCAACATGCTCCTTCGTGGCCTTATCCTCCAAGACTGACAAAGGGTAAACCCGGCCACGAGGGGGTACGGCACCAGGTTGAAGGTCAATTGCGCAATCATACGGCCAGTGTGGAGGTAAACTACCGGCTTGACCTTTGTCAAAGACATTGTCAGAGAGGTTACCTCGGTGGATATGGTGTTGCTCGCCGTGGTGTGTGTCGGGGTGCACACTGGCGCACGCGTTCCTGTTCGTCCTGGTGTGTGCGCTCCTGTAGGCACTGGTGTGTGTGACTCGGCTGGCCCTGGTGTGCGCGCTGGTGTTCAGACGCGGGTGCGCGTTAGCGCGTGCGTTCCTTTGGGCACTGGTTTGCATCATCCGGTTGATGCTGGTGTGCGCGCCGGTGTGTGGGTGCGCGTGCGTGGGCATGTGCGGGTGCACGCGCCCGTGCGTGTCGGTGCATGCGCACGTGCGCCGTTTGGCGCCAATCTGCCTATTTAGGCTAGCTGCACTCTCTGCTTGGTGCTGCCTGATCAACAGCTCTTCCATACCCTTGTTCCTGTTTCCTGTGCCTGTACTTTGATCTCCTGACAAACCTGGCTTGCTTCTTGGACTCCTCTGAACTCTGCTCGCACCTGACCTCTGGCCTGTTTGACTACTCTTCTGCTTGCTCCTTTGTACCTCGTTGCCTGCCTGTTGCCTAACCCAGCCTGTATCCGGACCTCCCTGCTCAACTCCTGCTCAGCTCCTGTTTGCCTGAGTTCCAGCTTGCACCTTGCTGCTCAAGGACTGTCTGTCTATCTACCAGCATCTGGACTCTATTACCAGGCTCCCATACCACTCTGCACTCCTGTGCTTCCTGTATACTCTACCAGGGGCCGCGAGTCAGATGCGTAAGAAAGTCTACCCTCTGCCCAAGTGGACTCGCCGGTCAGGTACGTAGAAGTCTGACAGACATCGCTAAAATCGCGGTACTCCTCCAGCAGGGAGAAGAGTGAAGAGGTGCACAGGACCTTGGCTACCTTCTGGAAGCATGTCTTACTGCATTGTGGCGACCAGGAGAGAACCTCAGCACGGAGATAATCAAATGAGAGGTTGTGCCTCTGTAACCAAGGATAACCAAAAACCAGCGGAAACTTAGGTGAGGAAATAACTTGGAATTGGATTATCTCATGGTGAAGAGCCCCTACGGCCATGGACAATGGAACCGTCTCATGAGTCACATGGGCAGGCTGTAGGGGTCTCTGGTCAAGAGCCGTAATGGCAAGTGGCGTGTCACGCAGCTGCAGCGAAATCGAGTGCTTCGATACAAGGGCAGCAGCAATGAACAGGCCTGCAGCCCCAGAGTCGATTAGAGCCTGTATCTTGACAGATGACTCAACCCAAGAAAGGGTGACCAAAACCAGGGGCTTATCCTTCTGGATAACTGGGGACGAAACAATGCCACCTAAGGTCTGTCCGTGGTTCGGGCGTTCCCTGGACAAGATTTAAAAAAGTGACCTGCCTGGCCACAATAAAGGCACAATCTCTCCCTCCTCCTAAAGGTTCTCTCATCCACAGAGAGATCCGTGAAGCCCAAATTCACGGGTTCATCTTCACTGACTGACTCGGTACCAGGAGGCATGGGAGGTGGGGGAGGCACGGATGGGACTGCAAAGCTCGGAGGCAAATGTACAGGAGGCTTCCGTAAGTGCTTCTTAAAAGAACGTGATCAACTTCTCCAGCTCAGTGGGTATTTCTCGGACTGCTATCTCATCCTTGATGGAATCCGAGAGACCATGAGAAAAAGCAGCCATGAGGGCCATATTGTTCCAAACAACCTCAGCAACAGTTCTCATACCCTGTTTGATGGACATGAGACACTTGACAGCAGAAGCAGAGCATTCTGGAACGTCAAATACCCCTTTAAAGGTGGCCACAAACTCAGGGTAATTCAAGACAACAAGTTTTTGCATCTCCCATAGAGGGTTTGCCCAGGCCAAGGCTCTCTCAGAAAGCAAAGATATCACAAAACCTACTTTGCTTCTGTCCGTGGGAAACATCTGGGGCAGAATCTCAAAGTATATCTCAACCTGGTATGTATGTGATGGAAAAATCTGGACAGCCGCACTCCGGATTGGAAAAGTGAAAAATAAAATCCTCTTTATTGAAAAAGTAATAACATGATTAAAATCCGTACATGGCTTTGTTGGGATAATGCAGATTATCATCATCATTTTTATCTTTATGTCGTTAAAAAATTTTTTGCATATATTTATGCACCATACACACATATTTAGTCTTTTCTTGTAGACACTGATAGTGGTGTTGGATGCACATCTTTTTATCACATGCATATAGACCCAATTCCAATTCTTATCCTATACACCGTTTACATTATACCGCAGCCACCAGCTCACATAGTTTGCCCATACTTGCACCTATCCGTATGATAATTTATACGTTTGAACGTCAAATTCCAGCACCCATCTCATTATTGTGGTTTTGAAAAATAACAAACATGTTTTTCAAAAACCTTGAATAGAATTTTTTATTATTTATATATGTTGACATTTGCCAATATGAATACATTTCATTTATATATTCATGTCTTCATTAGTGATTCCACTATAGGACGCACATCCAATTACATCTATGCCAAAAAGATCCCACACAGACTAACGATCAGCTGTTTCAAATCAGATAATCAATATGTAGTCATGTGGTAGATAAATTATGTGTATATAAGTGGTGATCACTTTCGTACAAACCAGCTATGAGTAAGCGCTCTATGGGAGCGTGAAACGCGTTAGCGGTTAAGCTGCATTATCCCAACAAAGCCATGTACGGATTTTAATCATGTTATTACTTTTTCAATAAAGAGGATTTTATTTTTCACTTTTCCAATCCGGAGTGCGGCTGTCCAGATTTTTCCATCACATACATACCATTGGAATAGCAATTGCCGGCACCTGGGGCTCTCACAATCATCCACACAGCGGAGGACGGGAAGCTTGAACCCGATCACCTAGAGCGGTGGTAATTATCCTGTTTATCTCAAATATCTGGACTTTTGCTACATATTTTTCTCCACCAGCTCGGTCATCTCCC
This sequence comes from Aquarana catesbeiana, assembly GCF_042186555.1. Lineage (NCBI taxonomy): Eukaryota > Metazoa > Chordata > Amphibia > Anura > Ranidae > Aquarana > Aquarana catesbeiana. The sequence goes on along the minus strand of NC_133333.1, from coordinate 96,872,445 downwards.
CGCACCACCAAGGTATATATATTTCATTATAACCTTATGATTTTTGGAAGACCACTCTCGGTCTCAGAGTGAGAGAACAATATTGGAAATAAATCATGGATCATCCCAGTACACAAGTGCCTGTTGTGGAAGCAGCTTTTAGCAGAACTCTTACAGCACCATCCAATAATCCTCTAAGACAGCCATTGCAAGCATACACCTTACAACCGTCGGAAGACGATGAAATACAATTGATAAGGCTCTTTAGGAAATTAGAACAACTAATGTCTAAAGAGATTAGAGCCTATTGGGACATTACTTTTCTTACAGAATATGTATCAATACTGCACATTCCTCGAGGACTAAGAATCAAAAAATTTCCTACCTCAGATTTATTTGATGAAGATTTCAAAAAACAGTGGACAGACACTTTAGACACCTGTTCCTTTAAACTCATGGAGATTTTGATCGCCTCAAAGAAAAAAGAAACAGAGAAGTTACAACTGGATATTTCCACAATACAAAAAGATCTTATCACTTCTCAAGCGATTAAAGGTTTCTCTGAACTCGATGAAAGGTTAAACAAGAAACTAGATCGAATGGAAAGAGCAGTAATTGATACCAAGAAAGGCAAAATGGCCCGGGATAAGGATGATTATCAAGGAAACAAGGTCTACACCTGGCACAAGCCACTTTACAAGTCCAACAGATCCCGCAAAAACCGAGGTAAACGAGTAAGTTTCTCAGACCATGAAGGGGAGTCGGCCGACAACACTCTAGCACGTACCATGTCAAACTCATCACTTGACAGATCTCCAACCCCACCAGAATCCATCAGATCCACCAACAGCCGCTCCCCTGGAAACCCTCACAGGTCCAGACAAACCAAGAAAAAGAAACCCTCCACAAAAAGACAAGAAGAGGTGGTAGGAAACACAAACGCCACGAACAACACACGCTATATGCTGCGGGAGAAGACGCCGAAGACGCCGAGGAAGTAAAACACAGTGTGATTAATTTGTCCAAAAAACAACTGAGCACAGAAGAGGTCAGCCTGTTGGCCAAAGGTTTGAACTTTTGTCCTAGCAGACATTTCAACCTTTTTGAAACAATTTTGGACATTAATAAATTCTCAAGGACTTTAACTCTTAGGAAACATTTTTTTGATTGTGCAGTGGATGAGCCCAATGTGTCTGTAGACAGCTGTGACACAGGTGAGTCCCCTTCTTCACCCATACTATTCGTTGATAACTGTGCTCTACAGGATTTAACTGATTTGGCACATGAGTCAGATCCTTGTCCTCTAAATCCCACGGATGTACATATTGAAATCTCCAGGGGTAGATCAGATTTTTATCCGGTGGCGGCTAGAGGTAAGAGTCTTGACTCATTCCAAAAACTGGTGGAGGGGGACTTGGTACACCTGGCTCACAGCTGCAACAGAAAGAAATTTACACAGGACAATCTGTCCGTCAAGGAGAGACAAGCCTTTAAGAGGCTCTCCGTAGACGACCAGATTGTCATCAGAAACGCAGATAAGGGGGGTATGGTGGCGGTTTTAGATGTAGAAGTCTACAAAAAAGAAGCTCTGCGTCAACTATCTGACACACACACATACCAGAAACTACCCTCCAACCCCACTATTGCTTTCAAAAACACGCTCTCCACACTCATAGATAGAGCCACACAAATGGGTATATTCACTCCTAGGGAGAAAGAATTTCTTATTCCAGAATGCCCCATAACACCAATATTCCACCACCTACCAAAGATCCACAAGGGGTTAAATCCCCTTACAGGTCGACCTATAGTGGCGGGGATAGGCTCTTTAAATGAACGCCTAGGAGAGTGGGTAGACTCTCATTTACAGCCAATAGCCACCAGTCTCCCTGGTTACATAAAAGACACGAACGATTTATTGAACAAACTGCAAGACATTAAATGGGAAGACAATTATAGATGGATCAGCTGTGATGTATCTAGTTTGTACTCTAGTATCCCACATCATCTGGGGATCCAGGCAGTCACTTATTTTCTTAGAAAAACAGGCAAACTCTCTTTGATTTTACAAGAGTTCATTGTACAAGCCCTGGAGTACCTTTTAACACACAATTTTTTTATGTTTGATGGGGACTATTTTCTCCAGAAATGCGGGGCCTCTATGGGAGCCAAATTTTCCCCCTCACTGGCCAATATTTATATGGGCTGGTGGGAGAGGTCCCGCATCTTTGGACCAAATAGTCCCCGCCGCAAAGATACGGTCTTTTTCTGTCGCTTTATAGACGACCTGTTATTTATTACATCAGATAGAGAAGCTAATTTGGATATCTGGCTGGCATATTTCAATGACAATTCATTAAACTTAAAATTTACGGGAAATCTGCAATCCAGATCCATAGAATTCCTTGATGTGCAACTGGTGGGGTCCGGTGATGCGATTCAATCCAGTCTGTACAGAAAACCTCTCAGTGGCAACACTCTACTTAGAGCTGACTCTGCACACCCTAAACACACCATCAGAGGCATTCCATATAGCCAGTTTTTAAGGTTAAAGCGCCTATGTAGCTCTCCTGATGCTTTTGAGGCTGAAGCCAAAAGCATGGCAAACAGGTTTAAAGCTCGTGGCTATAAAGAAACATCAATACAAAAAGCACTCAACACAGTAAGATCCATCCCAAGACCTTCACTTGTAAAGAAAAAAACAGCTAGAAACATTCAACAGAGAAGGGACATGTCCCCTAGAATCCCGGTATTCTCTACTCCATACAGCTCAGAATTTAATACAATCAAGAAAATTATCATGAAACACCTTCCTGTTTTGTATAATGACCCTATATATAGTAACATCCTTTCTAAAGGGATCAAGGTTGTATCCCGCAGAGCACCCACATTGGGACGTTCACTGTCTCCCAGTCTGTTCTCAACCAACCGAACAAAATCCAATTGGCTCAATTTCACAGGTAATTTCAAGTGTGGAATAAAAACTTGTAATTACTGCAGGTACATTAAAACGGGTCAACTCATAAAATCATGCAGCAATCAAAAAGAATTCTGGATCCCCGTGTTTATTAATTGTAACACCAATTTTGTGGTATATGTTATCACATGCACCAGTTGCCAGGTACAATATGTTGGACGCACAACACGGCGTCTCAGAGACAGGCTACATGATCACCTGTACAACATTGAGAAAGAGATCTTAACCAATGTATCAAAGCACTGGGTTTATACACACCACAAAGACACTTCCAGTTTAACTATTCAGGGCATTGAGAAAATCATCACACCGGTGAGAGGAGGTGACAGATTCCAGTTACTGTGCAAACGAGAAGTCCTTTGGATATTCTCGTTAGACACCAGGATTCCACGGGGGTTAAACTTTGAGTGGGACGTTTCACATTTCTATGAATAAAACAACATTGAAGCTATATCCCCGAGCAATACATCTGTAACCCTTTCCTCCCAACTTTTTCCTTGATTATACATCCACATTCCCTTTTTTGGTGGATGATGGAGCAAAAAAACATATAGGGACACATATCAATATATCAGTTCCCTTTTTTACACATATCCCCAGTAACCGATACATTTTATTGGGCTACACACACTCCAATCCATACGAGCAAATGACTAGTGATATGCATATATGTTTTCATTTAAAAGAAACAATTTACTATATCTTTTGCATTCACTGTCACTTGAATCTCGTTTCTAATTAGACATTATTGTTTGATGGTAGCTGCAGGTAGACCATAACACTAAGGCTGGCCATACACCATGCAATTTTCTTGTTCAATTTTCTTTGGATTTGCCTTCAGCTGTGTGGTTGAAGGGCCTGCCTGATTGCATACAAGTTGAGGGTGTTTGGGTTTGGCCTCCTATTGTATGGTTTTGGTGAATCTAGACCAGAGTTGCACGGGAGAATTGTATGGTGTATGGCTAGCCTAACTTTGCACAAATGTTTTTTACCACATGTGTACATGGTTCATTACCTTTTTTGCAAGGTTCCCATGTGTTTTGAGTTGATTTAAGAGCTGTGGTCTTCAAAGAGTTAGACCAGTTGTTTATTTCACATAGTAATTGGTTTAGTGAGGTTGTTACTTATCTATTGATATAAACACATATATTGGAAGAACCTGTCATATGGTCACTGCCAATATTATACTATGTATAGAAAGAATAGAGACAGGTGCATAAACACTGCATTTTGTCCCATTTTTATCTACCTCATATAGTTCTGCCCATACACTTGAAGACAACTCATCGAGAGATGTGATTGCTTCAAAGAAAGACGTTCAGCAACGTTAATGTTGTTACCTGATTGGGATTAATGCATCCCATGCGGAGTGATGCAAGGTTTTAAATGAGCACTTTTGTGAAGCTGGAGTGGCGGGGTTATCAGAGAGTGATAAGTTTCACAATCCTTTATATGTTGCAAAGAATAATATTCACACATGTAGGAATTGAAGCAAAAGCATTTATTCACACATAGACTCCTGTAAATCAGGAGACTTTTGGTCGCATTATTGCGACAGGACGCCAGTTTTCTGCCCAGCTTCCAATTCACATATGTCACCACGTTTTTTGAAAGTTGAAATCATCATGTATATACACATACACACACATATAAAGAATTGCTTTTCATCATCATTTTTATCTTTATGTCGTTAAAAAAATTTTTGCATATATTTATGCACCATACACACATATTTAGTCTTTTCTTGTAGACACTGATAGTGGTGTTGGATGCACATCTTTTTATCACATGCATATAGACCCAATTCCAATTCTTATCCTATACACCGTTTACATTATACCGCAGCCACCAGCTCACATAGTTTGCCCATACTTGCACCTATCCGTATGATAATTTATACGTTTGAACGTCAAATTCCAGCACCCATCTCATTATTGTGGTTTTGAAAAATAACAAACATGTTTTTCAAAAACCTTGAATAGAATTTTTTATTATTTATATATGTTGACATTTGCCAATATGAATACATTTCATTTATATATTCATGTCTTCATTAGTGATTCCACTATAGGACGCACATCCAATTACATCTATGCCAAAAAGATCCCACACAGACTAACGATCAGCTGTTTCAAATCAGATAATCAATATGTAGTCATGTGGTAGATAAATTATGTGTATATAAGTGGTGATCACTTTCGTACAAACCAGCTATGAGTAAGCGCTCTATGGGAGCGTGAAACGCGTTAGCGGTTAAGCTGCATTATCCCAACAAAGCCATGTACGGATTTTAATCATGTTATTACTTTTTCAATAAAGAGGATTTTATTTTTCACTTTTCCAATCCGGAGTGCGGCTGTCCAGATTTTTCCATCACATACATACCATTGGAATAGCAATTGCCGGCACCTGGGGCTCTCACAATCATCCACACAGCGGAGGACGGGAAGCTTGAACCCGATCACCTAGAGCGGTGGTAATTATCCTGTATATCTCAACCTGGTTGAGAAACCCTCTGCATTGGACTGGATCATCCCCAAATCGCTGGGGCAGTGGAGCGAAACCAGACATACCTCTTGTAGAGGTAATACTGGAGGCGGGTGCCTGCACAGAGACTGGCACAGCAGCAGGGATGGCCTGCAACACAGGTTGTACCAGAGCAGCCACAGGGGGAGTTTCCAGGTGGGCCGTGCGACTCAGGAGCATTTGTAACGCCATGGCAAACTTATCCATGCTGTGATCTTGCTCATCCAATCTGGAAAAAATATTACCAACAAGTGGATTGACTGCATCTTGAATTCATGGCATTCGCCTACTGTCAGAAATCATTAAATCAGACCGAGACAGAAGTACAGTTAAATCACACTTGTTTAGTAATAAAATTAAATAGAACAAACGTAGTCAAAACATAGCCAGAGTTCAGGAACCGGAATGGATAGTCAGACAAGCCAAACGTCAGGGAGCTGGAGAGGAGCGTAGTAAAAGAGCAAGCAGGATCTGGAGCCAGAAGGGATGTCAGCCAAGCAAGTCTTTTAACAGGAATGTAGAAGAATGTCTCTGTGATGTTGACTAAGACGAAGGCAGAGATCCTCTGGGCTGGATGGCTTAAGTAGGCAGGACTGATGAAGCAGGATATCATGGATAACAGCTGAGTAACTGTGGAGAGATAGGTGCTGGCAATTAGCCGGCAGCTGAGCGGCCAGCTCAGAGAAGGAAGGGCTGAGCCCAGCCCTGACAGTATGCTTGTTGTTTTGATTTTCAATAACTTTTTCATGGAAAAAAATAAAAAAGCCTACAGGCATGTAACACAGGTGTTTTAAACAATAGTTACATAGTAAGTGAGGTTGAAAAAAGACACAAGTCCATCAAGTCCAACCTATGTGTGTGATTATAGGTCAGTATTACATTGTATATCCCTGTATGCTGCGGTCGTTCAGGTGCTTATCTAATAGTTTTTTAAACTATCGATGCCCCACCGCTGAAACCACTGCCTGTGGAAGGGAGTTCCACATCCTTGCCGCTCTTATGCCCCGTACACATGGTCGGATTTTCAGACGGAAAATGTGTGATAGGACCTTGTTGTCGGAAATTCCGACCGTGTGTAGGCTCCATCACACATTTTCCATCGGATTTTCCAACACACAAAGTTTGAGAGCAGGATATAACATTTTCCGACAACAAAATCCGTTGTCGGAAATTCCGATCGTGTGTACACAAATCCGACGGACAAAGTGCCACGCATGCGCAGAATAAATAAAGAGATGAAAGCTATTGGCCACTGCCCCGTTTATAGTCCAGACGTACGTGTTTTACGTCACCGCGTTCAGAATGATCGGATTTTCCAACAACTTTGTGTGACCGTGTGTATGCAAGACAAGTTTGAGCCAACATCCGTCGGAAAAAATCATAGGATTTTGTTGTCGGAATGTCCGATCAATGTCCGACCGTGTGTACGGGGCATAACAGTAGAAGTCCTCAGGAGCTGTATGACTTCAAACCAAGAGTACATCAACAGGTGTATGACATCTCAAGTGAAGAAAGATACACCACCACTGAAAATGAAGAGGCTTACCAGATTGAATGGACCCAAAGGGGCATATGCCGAGTTGGGTCAGACAAGGCTTGGGTGGTCAGTGGCTGTAGATGGCCCGGAGGGGTGATGTTTATGGGATGAACCATAGGTTGCTGTATCACTCGGAACGATGTTGGGAACCAGGTAATGGTGATGACAATTAGGAAGAAAGGAGGAAAGGCCACATAGTGTAAATCCGTAAACAAATGTGAAATTTATTCAAATTAAAGAAATACACTCACATGTAGATCCATTAAAAAATAGCGCTGTAAAGAAGTGGCGGCAGTGGGGTCCTTCCCGACGCGCTTCATCCTCTTAGACGTCATCTGGGGGGTTCCCCCCACTGCAGCCAACAAGGTATATATAGGGGATACATCAATGTTGATGGGAAACAACTCCACGTGTGCAAAAATTATCACTTCCGGTATTCGGGCAGGATGGCCGCCCGGCGTGCGTTCTACGCCTCACATTGAATACAATGTGGATACCGGAAGTGCAACTAATAGGTCAGAGTGATATGCAAGACAGATCTGACATAATTAAAAATAAAACATGTTAGCTAGTGAAGCATAAGTAGTGTCCATTATCGTGTTATAGAGGGGACACAATTTGTGGTGATAGACAGATACGTTCCTCCTTGGGAGGGAGGGTGCCATGACCAGGGGCGTGTCCCGTTTAGAGACCTTCTGGATCCATGAGCTCTGTACACTTTTTCCACTGGGTATTAATGTGGAACTAGACGTCAGTGCCTTCATTAACAGAGCTTGACGCCTTGTTTCATTTTAATTTTATTTTTTATTGCTCTCTCCTTTTCATATTTTTTAAGTTATGGTTTACATACATGTATTGATTTTGTCACTTTATATGTATGTACATGTTCTTATAATACACATGTATTAGATGAACATCCATCTCCACATCACTATGGGAATCCACTCCACGATGATGTATTTGTACATGTATTCAGAAGAGTACAGTCATTATTATATCATTCTTCTGTTTTACTATTTTATTCAATTTCACTTCATTTAAAATTAGACATTTTCATTTGCATCACTGTACGTCTTTGATGTGGTGCATGTTAGGCCCTCAAGGCAACACGTCCTTTTCGCTTTTTTGAACACGTGATCATGCATCACATTAGTCGTCATTATTTTTTACATATCTTTTCACATATTATACACAAATGCCCGATGTAACAATGGTACGTGATTTAAACATACGTATCATTCAAATTTTTCATGATTACACACATGTTCACACATATTTTTACACTGGAATATTTGCCCCCTTCTAGTTTGTTGATTTGGGGCCACCTCACGCATTTCTGGGTCATCTATGTGACATTGCATTGGTTTGTAGGGGTTGTGCTGTACTGCTGGGATGACACGTTGTCTTCCCGGCTGAGGACCGCCCCCTCACCAGCGCCAGAAGGACCATATATTTACGTCCTTCCTCCCACTACGCATGCGCTCGACGTGCATGCGCTGTATTATCCATCAGACCTGGATGCGCGCGCACTCTACCGCGCAGCAATGAGTCATTGATTCTTAGAGACTGTTTGATCTTTTTAGATTTGTCACTACATCTACACATTACATAATGGACACTACTTATGCTTCACTAGCTAACATGTTTTATTTTTAATTATGTCAGATCAGATCTTGCATGTCTTGCATATTAGACGACGTCTAAGAGGACGAAACGCATCGGGTGGGACCCCACTGCCGCCACTTCTTTACAGCGCTGTTTTTTAATGGATCTACATGTGAGTGTATTTCTTTAATTTTAATAAATTTCACATTTGTTTATGGATTTACACTATGTGGCCTTTCCTCCTTTCTTCCTAATTGTCATCACCATTACCTGGTTCCCAACATTGTTCCGAGTGATACAGCAACCTATGGTTCATCCCATAAACATCACCCCTCCGGGCCATCTACAGCCACTGACCACCCAAGCCTTGTCTGACCCAACTCGGCATATGCCCCTTTGGGTCCATTCAATCTGGTAAGCCTCTTCATTTTCGGTGGTGGTGTCTGTCTTCACTTGAGATGTCATACACCTGTTGATGTACTCTTGGTTTGAAGTCATACAGCTCCTGAGGACTTCTTATCATTTGGATTAACACATATATGGATGGCTTTCCCTCCACATTTCACATTTGGAACCGTTGGTTCACCTTTTTATCTTTGACATTGGACATTTTAATACCTTTTAGCGCTACACTTACTTTGTTTTTTCCTTTTACTTGGCATATATCTTGCTGGCCTTGTTAGCTGCTGTTTTTTCTTTAGGGTAGCGCATAATTACATTGTATATTTTTCGCACTTACAGTAAAGAACCCTCTACGCAGTTTAAGGTTAAAACTCTTTTCTTCCGATTTTGCGAGCGGCCACGTGTCTTATTAAACACTCTTCCGTGAAAAAGTTTTATCCTATTGTGGGGTCACCAGTATGGTATTTGTAAATTGAAATCATACCCTCTCTCAAGCGTCTCTCCAGAGAGAATAAGTTCAGTGCTCGCAACCTTTCTTCATAACTAATATCCTCCAGACCCTTTTATTAGCTTTGTTGTCCTTCTTTGTACTCGCTCCATTTCCAGTACATCCTTCCTGAGGACTGGTGCCCAGAACTGGACAGCATACTCCATGTGAGGCCAGACCAGAGTCTTGTAGAGTGGGAGAATTATCGCTTCATCCCTGGAGTTAATCCCCTTTTTAATGCTTGCCAATATTCTGTTTGCTTTGTTAGCAGTAGCTTGGCATTGCATGCTATTGCTGAGTCTATCATCTACTAGGACCCCCAGGTCCTTTTCCATTCTAGATTTCCCCAGAGGTTCATCCCCTAGTGAGTAGATTGCATTCATATTTTTGTCACCCAAATGCATTATTTTACATTTTTCTACATTAAACCTCATTTGCCATGTAGTTGTCCACCCCATTAATTTGTTCAGATCTTCTTGCAAGGTTTCAACATCCTGCGGAGAAGTTATTGCCCTGCTTAGCTTAGTGTCGTACGCAAATACACAGATTGAGCTGTTTATCCCATCCTCCAGGTCGTTTATGAACAAATTAAACAGGATTGGTCCCAGCACAGAACCCTGGGGGACCCCACTTCCCACCCCTGACCATTCAGAGTATTCCCCATTTATCACCACCCTCTGAACTCATCCTTGTAGTTAGTTTTCAATCCATGTACTCACCCTATGGTCCATGCCAACGGACCTTACTTTGTACAGTAAACATTTATGGGGAACTGTGTCAAATGCTTTTGCAAAATCCAGATACACCACATCTACGGGCCTTCCTTTATCTAGAGGCCAGCTCACCTCCTCCTTGGTTTGGCAAGAAAGATTCTTCATGAGTCTTTTGTGTTCTATCTTAGCCGCCCTAATTGCACCCTTACATATCTTGTTGCATTGTTTGTAAAGTATGAATGCTGATGACGATCCCTCAGCCTTGTATTTTTTGAAGGCCTTCTCCTTTGCTTTTATATGCATTTTTACATTAGAGTTAAGGCATCCTGGACTTTTGTTTGCTCTTTTAAATGTATTTCCCAATTGGATGCTCTGGCTAATGCCCTTATTTAATATGTTTTTAAAGCAAACCCATCTCTCCTCTGTGTTCTTTGTTTCTAAGATTTTATCCCAATTTATATCTTCTAGCAAGGTTCATAGTTTAGGGAAGTTGGCTCATTTGAAATTCAGTGTCTTTGTGTTCCCCTTGTGTTTCCTATTTGTGTGATTTATACTGAAGCCAATTGACCTGTGATCGCTGTTTCCTAAATTGCCCCGTGTTTCCACATCCGTGATCAGGTCTGTATTGTTGATAATCAGTAGATCTAGTAATGCCTTGTTTCTAGTTGGTGCATCTACCATCTGACCCATGAAATTGTCCTGCAAGACATTTAGGAACTGGTGAGCCTTAGACGAATACGTGGTTCCTCCGCCCAGTCTATGTCTGGATAATTAAAATCCCCCATTATGATAACACTTCCCATCCTTGCTGCTAATCCAAATTGTGATAGGAGGTCCACCCCCCCTCCCTCAAGTTAGAGGGGCTATATACTCCCAGTATTATTTTCCCCTTAACTTCATCCCTTTGGAGCTCTACCCATAAGGTTTCCACCTCCTCCCTAGCTCCCTTATTGATGTCATCCTCACATTCACTTGTACCTTATTCTTGATATATAGGCATACCCCTCCCCTTTTTATACCCTCTCTATCCCTGCGATAAAGGGGATACCCTTGAATGGTTGCCAGCCAACCATGAGAGCTGTTAAACCAGGTCCCTGAAATTCCCACAAAATCGAAATCCTCCTCATTCAACAGTATCTCTAGTTCACCCTTCTTGTCCGCCAGGCTCCTGGCATTGGTGAACATGCCACGTAGTTTAGACCGGTCGCATACTGTCCTCTTATTGGGTGTTCCGAGATTGCAAATATGACTTGCTACTATACTCACCTTGGGTTTATGAGCTTTAGTCAACCTACCACTAATGCCCCTAATACTACCCTCTGGAATATGTTCATTGCTGACTATATCTACCTCTGGACCCTATCCCCGTCGCCTAGTTTAAAAACCCCTCCAACTTTTTTTTGTTTCAATAAGTTTTTATTGTTTTCACAAGAAATGAGTAGGAAGTACAAGACATGGGCTTATAGTAGTTGGTCCCCACTACTATTGTTGCATAACAGACACGGTTCATTATATGAAGAGAATAACAGTTACTATAACTCATCCTTGTTCTATGTTTACTAGGGTACAGTTTAAAATGATAAAACTTGATGACACAAATTCCAGTTAGAATCTAGTGATCCATATCATGCTGTTAGTTAAAATGCATATACTTCTACAACGTACCATAAGATAGATGAGAAATGACAAATGAGAGAAATAGAAAAAATAAATTAAATTTCCATTAACCAACCAGAGTAAAGAAAAATAATAATATTAATCCTTTAGTGACAGTCTGATATCACAGGCTATCTATGTATTCATTCTAGGAGTTGATGGACCCATATGCTGTGAGTACCACTTCTGCCAAGAGCACCAAAGCTCAGTAATGTTCAAATGATTACCTGTACTATATGCAAATTGTATTTCATATGCACTATGTGTGTTTATTATTTGTAGGGTTTTTACCAAGATGGGAGTTCTGCTATCCTTCCAGTTCTGGACTATATTAAGTTGGGCTGCTAAAAGTATATGAGACACCATTGCTCTTATGTTGGTTGGGATTAAGTCTATATCAAGTGACAGAAGCGCCCTCCCGAGGAAGGTGTAACTTTTATTCCTATAACCTGCTCAATTAATGTGAGACTGGTATTTTTCAATATGTTGACAGGACCAAAGGATGTGTGGTAGTGTCCCAGGTCCCCCGCAATTCCTCCAGCACTCTGAGGATGTTCCAGGGGCAAGTTTTGATATGCGATATGGGGTGAAGTACCATTACATAATTTTTTGATACAGTTCCCACAGGTTGGCACTTCTGGTGGATGCATATGTTGTACTACAGGCTTTCTCCCATTGATCCTCAGAGTATACTTTCCCAAAGTCCCTTTCCCAGGCTTGTAGGTATTTATATATTAATGGCGTGCCTTTGATTCTTGTGTTAGTGGTTGTGTAGTATAAAGCTACTTGCCAGGGTAGGTAGGTGATTAGTTTGTTATCATGTTTCAGTAAATTGGAGATTTGGATATACTTATAAAACTCCAATGGGGGAATAGAATATTCAAGTTGTAGCGCTCTGAATGTTTTAAGCGCAGGGCCTACAAACAAATGCTCCAATAGAAGTGCTTTGGTGGTGCACCAATTAGTCAAGTCTATATCAGGTATCAGGAGTGAAATAGCTATTATTGGGAATTTTAGAGAAGTAAGGGTACCTGTGGTGGATATAGATTTGTGGAAGTAGCAAAAGGCCTCTACAGAAGCCTGTATGGTAGGGGCTACTGTGGGTGTTGTGGATGAGCAGAAAGGGCTTGTTATACGGTAGTTTTATGTTACCTCCTATAACTTGGTGCTGTTCAAGCTAATCCCGTAGAGTGTTGTGGTGTGTGGTAAACCATTCTTTTTATTGAGCTAATATTGTTGCTGCATGGTAGTCTCTTACATTCGTGTGCCCCACACCTCCTGCCTGCTTAAGTTTGATAAGCCTGCTAAAGGCACAGCATGCTTTTTTCCCCACCCATAAGAATCTATTTAGCTCCGATTGTGCCTGCTGGAAGAAGGATTTAGGTACTTGTATGGGTAATGTTCTGAATAAATACAAGAGTTGAGGGAGAACTTGCATTTTGAATGCAGCGAGTCTGCCTGACCAGGATAGTTCATATTTCCCTAAGTTGTCCAGTTTTGAGCAAAAGGAGTATAGGAAGTGGATATAGTTTTCTTTAACAAGATCAGACACTCTAGGAGTGAGAGTAAAGCCCAGATATGCTATACCTTTTTCTTTCCACATGTAGGGGAATCTTTTGCTAATACTATGTCTTACTACACTGGGTATGCCCAGTCCTAGAATGTATGATTTAGTTTCAAAACACCTATGTATGATTTAGTTTCATTGACTTTATAGTGGGATATGGCATTAAACAGCTGCAATGCTTGGTGTACCGAAGCCAAGGAATTTGTAACATCAGTAAGCATCAATATTATATCGTCATCGAACAGACTAATGGTATGCATCCTTCCATTAATTGAGAATCCTGTAACATTAGGATGTTGACGTATGTATGCAGCCATGGGTTCCATGAGTAAGTTAAAAATTTGTGGAGATAATGGGCACCCCTGGTGGGTTCCATCTGTTATATTGAAAGGGATTGAAAGTATACCCGAGATATAGACCTGAGCCGAAGGGGTTGTAAATTGTGCCATAATGGCTTGGAATTGAGAATCCTGTAACATTAGGATGTTGACGTATGTATGCGGCCATGGGTTCCATGAGTAAGTTACAAATTTGTGGAGATAATGGGCACCCCTGGAGGGTTCCATCTGTTATATTGAAAGGGGTTGAAAGTATACCCAAGATATAGACCTGAGCCGAAGGGGTTGTAAATTGTGCCATAATAGCTTGGAATATCTGGCCCTTAAAGCCAAACTCATTCAGGACCTGTGCCAGGTACTCCCAATGGATCCTATCGAACGCCTTTTCTCTGTCCAAAGCTAGGAGCAGAGAATGTGTCCTAGTTTTGCTGGCAAGGTGAATAATATTAATCAGGCATAATAAAAACAATATTAAAAACACTCTCAGATGAAGTCAGGAAGTGACGAAACGCATCAGGGATGTGATCTCCGTGGTTAACCGGAAGTGACGCGTGCATGTCACGGACAGCTGGAATACTAGGAAGTAGGATTGGACCGCTGGTGCACACAGACGTCCCCTTATTACTACCGGCTGATGGGTGATTTTTGCACAAGCACTTTCATTGCTTGAATCATTCGGATTTTCAGTACGTATATATTGTAAGGGAATGATTGGGGATTAATAAATGCTTCTCAACAGTATCACACTATGTGGCCAATTTGTTTCCTTGCATGATACGGCTTTAAATCTGGTGGGAGTTCGTATAGAGCGGTGGCAATTAAGTGATAAGATTCAAGGCGCATTATCTTTGCATATGTGGTGAGTGCATCCCCAAAGGGGAGATCATCTCACGTGGTGAACTGTTTGGTGGAAGGTGTTTCTTCACGCTTAATAACTAACATATGACATCACTGAATCGTATCGCAATATACCATATATGAACATCATATTGAAGCTTGCCATCTTTAAATATATGACAAGAGCGCTGCTGCAATATTATAAGGGACTCTGTCACTTAGAGTGTTTTTAATATTGTTTTTATTATGTATTTTATGTTTCTAGCGGCTGCTGTATTGTGATTTTATAATTAAGGTTATAATTTCATTTTTTCTGTTAGTTTCACTACACATTTAACCTCAATTGCTATATTCAGGGAGCTGAGCGGTGCTTTTTTTTAGGTGGGCCATTTAAAGTATTTTTTACATAAATATTGATCAGGCGTCTAGTAGCATTGGCTCTGATGACCTTTTGTAAATCCAGATTGATATGGATGGATAAAGGATGGTAGTAAATCCACCAATCTACCAGCGATCAATTTGGCATATACAGTATCTCACAAAAGTGAGTACACCCCTTAAATTTTTGTAAATATTTTATTATATCTTTTCATGTGACAACACTGAAGAAATTACACTTTGCTACAATGTAAAGTAGTGAGTGTACAGATTGTATAACAGTGTAAATTTGCTGTCCCCTCAAAATAACTCAACACACAGCCATTAATATCTAAACTGCCGACAACAAAAGTGAGTACACCCCTAAGTGAAAATGTCCAGATTGTGCCCAAAGTGTCAATATTTTGTGTGGCCACCATTCTTTTCCAGCACTGCTTTAACCCTCGTCTGCCTGGCTATCCTGGTCATCCTCCCCCTATATTGTCCACCATATTAGGGTTTCAACAAGATTGTGTGCCTGGTTCATTTACAAGCTGTATCACAGATTGCCATTGTTCCGGAACCCTGAGTCTAATTAACCTAGGATCCAGCACGGTTATCCATCCATCCAAAATCCACCACCACCACCTGGCAACATTTGGAATATCCCTGTCCACCATCATTCAGCACTTCTCATAAAGCTTTGATCTAAGCCCATGAAGGTAAGGGCAATGTGAGCATAGTTGTATGCCGATTCCGCTTGGTTATCGAGTTTCACCTATTCAAACACCAACAACCACCAATGAACTTTCTTGATTAAGAGCACTATAGATGTCTCACACACTGAAGATTCATTATCGACATAGAACTATTTGTGTTATTTATTAGCATCAGCGTATTGTAATATATGCTAAGTATTTCTACAGTATTTCAACATTGCACTTATTCACTGCATTTTTGCATTTTATTATATTTAAACCTCAACTGGTGACTCAACACCGTTATTCACATAGGTCACGCATAGGAATTTATGGTTATTTGCTTTTTTCTGCATTTCTGTGTTTTGCACTAAATCATTTACAGATTTATCTAATGGAGTTCACCAGAGCTTCACAGGTTGCCACTGGAGTCCTCTTCCACTCCTCGATGACGACATCACAGAGCTGGTGGATGTTAGAGACCTCACGCTCCTCCACCTTCCATTTGAGGATGCCCCACAGATGCTCAATAGGGTTTAGGTGTGGAGACATGCTTGGCCAGTCCATCACCTTTACCCTCAGCTTCTTTAGCAAGGCAGTGGTCATCTTGGATGTGTGTTTGGGGTCGTTATGTTGGAATACAGACCTGTGGCCCAGTCCCCGAAGGGAGGGGATCATGCTCTGCTTCAGTATGTCACAGGACATGTTGGCATATATGGTTCCCTCAATGAACTGTAGCTCCCCAGTGCCGGCAGCACTCATGCAGCCCCAGACCATGACACTCCCACCACCATGCTTGACTGTAGGCAAGACACACTTGTCTTTGTACTCCTCACTTAGTTGCTGCCACACACGCTTAAGACCATCTGAACCAAATAAGTTTATCTTGGTCTCATCAGACCACAGGACATGGTTCCAGTAACATGTCCTTAGTCTGCTTGTCTTCAGCAAACGGTTTGCAGGCTTTCTTGTGCATCATCTTTAGAAGAAGCTTCCTTCTCGGATGACAGCCATGCAGACCAATTTGATGCAGTGTGCGGCGTATGGTCTGAGCACTGACAGGCTGACCCCCCACCCAGTGGCGTAACTAAAACCTTCAGGGCCCCGATGCAAGAAATCATGAAGGGCCCCCCTAACCCCTGGACAGCGCTTTTCCTAGGGGGATGTCTGATAAGAGGAGGAGCCGCAAGAGCCACCGAGGGACCCCAGAAGTCGGTGTTCGGGGCCACTCTGTGCAAAACTAACTGCACAATGAATGAAGGTATGACATGTTTGTTATTTACAAAAAAAAACCTTTACAATCACTTTAAGGGGTTAAAACAGGTGGTCAGGAGGCAACATATTGCCTCTTTACCGGTTGTCAAATGCCTCTGAAAAGTGATCTGAGCATTGATCGCTTTTCAGAGGAACAGCATTTTGTTGCTGGTACTGTGAACGAGCAAGAAAAAAAAATCAGTCCTGATTGTACACATATAGGGTGTCAGGATTAAACGTGCATACATAAAATGTGCATACATACATCTAAACAGTGGCGGCTGGTGCTCAAAATATTTTTGGGGGCGCAAACATTTTTTGAAAAAAATCATCAAATGCAGCCACTGTGCCCATCAATTGCAGCCACTGTGCCACTTAAATGCTGCCAGTGTGCCATCAAACGCAGCCACTGTGCCAAACGCTGCCACTGTGCCTATCAAACGCAGCCACTGTGCCCATCAAACGCAGCCACTGTGCCCATCAAACGCAGCCACTGTGCCCATCAAATGCAGCCACTGTGCCCAAACGCTGCCACTGTGCCCAAACGCTGCCACTGTGCCCAAACGCTGCCACTGTGCCACTTAAATGCTGCCAGTGTGCCATCAAACGCAGCCACTGTGCCAAACGCTGCCACTATGCCCATCAAACGCTGCCAGTGTGCCCATCAAATGCTGCCAGTGTGCCCATCAAACGCTGCCAGTGTGCCCATTAAATGCTGCCAGTGTGCCCATCAAATGCTGCCAGTGTGCCCATCAAACGCTGCCACTGTGCCCATTAAATGCTGCCAGTATTCCAACAAATGCAGCCACTGTGCCAAACGCTGCCACTGTGCCCATCAAACGCAGCCAGTGTGCCCATCAAATGCTGCCAGTGTGCCCATTAAATGCTGCCAGTGTGACCCCCGACCGCTCACCGGCACTTACCCTGTCTTGGTGGGGCAGCGGGTGACTGCAACGAGTGGGGTCCTCCATGCGTCTCCTGCTGTCCTCATCTCCCGTCCTCTCCTCCTGATAGGCGTCCAATAGCAGTGCCTGTCGTTTCAACCAATCAGGTGACGGGTAACAGACCCGAGCACCTGATTGGTGGAGAGGCAGTTTAGTGTTAGGAAAGAGATAGTCATTCGCTTTTCTAACACAGCTAAGTGGCCTGTGAGGTCACCTTTTTTGATGCCTATTAGAGCCTATGGCTCTAATCCGGTGCTTCAAAAACACCCCCCGCCACTGTAATTCAGGTTCCCTGCGCCCAAAAAGGGGCTGGGTGCCTGAATAGGGGGTGGCATCGACGGCCATAGATAGATTCATGCAATGCATGAATCTATCTATTGGTGATAGAGGGGTGGCAGGAGAGACGGGGCGGCGCCCGTGTGCCCTTAATGCATGGGTCACCACTGCATCTAAACACACACACACACACACACACACACACATACACATAGATAAACACACACATAATATACACACACACACACATATACTGTATATACACACACATACACATAATATACATACACATAATATACACACACATATACTGTATATACACACACAAACACATATACATATATAAATACACACATAAACACATGCAAACACATACATGAACACACATATAAACACACATAAGAACACACACATACATGAACACACATATAAGAACACACACATACATGAACACACATATAAGAACACACACATACATGAACACACATATAAGAACACACACATACATGAACACACATATAAGAACACACACATACATGAACACACATATAAGAACACACACATACACACATACAGAAAGCCTTTTAAAAAACGGCAGTGCTTTACCTCACCTCTTTATGCAGGGTACTGCACTGTGGGGGGAGACAAAGAGCACACCACACACTGCTTTCACTTTAGAACAGTGTGACAAGCTCCCCGCACAGTGCCGATTAAAGTTTGGCCGCTCCTCCTATCAAGATAAACAGGGGGGCCCTCAAGGGCCCCCTGCAGCATGGGGCCCAGTCGCCATGGCGACCTCAGCGACCCCTATACTTCCGCCACTGCCCCCACCCCTTCAACCTCTGCAGCAATGCTAGCAGCACTCATACATCTATTTCCCAAAGATAGCTTCTGTATATGACGCTGATCACGTGCACTAAACTTCTTTGGTTGACCATGGTGAGGCCTGTTCTGAGTGGAACCTGTCCTGTTAAATCGCTGTATGGTCTTGGCCACTGTGCTGCAGCTCAGTTTCCGGGTCTTGGCAATCTTCCTATAGCCTAGGCCATCTTTATGTAGAGCAACACTTCTTTTTTTCAGATCCTCAGAGAGTTCTTTGCCATGAAGTGTCATGTTGAACTTCCAGTGACCAGTATGAGAGAGTGAGAGCGATAACACCAAATTTAACACACCTGCTCCCCATTCACACCTGGGACCTTGTAACACTAATGAGTCACATGACACCGGGGGGGGGGCAGAAATGGCTAATTGGGCTCAATTTGGACATTTTGACTTAGGGGTGCACTCACTTTTGTTGCCAGCGGTTTAGACATTAATGGCTGTGTGTTGAGTTATTTTGAGGGGACAGCAAATTTACACTGTTATACAAGCTGTACACTCACTACTTTACATTGTAGCAAAGTATCATTTTTTCAGTGTTGTCACATGAAAAGATAGAATAAAATATTTACAAAAATGTGAGGGGTGTACTCAATTTTGTGAGATACTGTATCTTTAGATCATTATTGAGTAATGATATGGGACGAAAATTTTGTGGTGTGTTAAGTTCCTTCCCTCGCTTCGGCAGTGCAACAATCATCGCTTTGAGCATTTCAGAAGGAAAAGAGGAGGAGGAGGAGGAGGCGGAATGATTATACATCTCTGTTAGGTGTGGAGCCAATATATCTCTGAATGTCTTGAAATATTCCCCTGTGAAACCGTCTGGTCCAGGCGACTTGTTGCTGGGTAATAAGTCTATAGTTTAGGGGATTTCTAGTGTAGTGAACGGGGAGTTTAAACTTCCCAGTTGTTTCTCCATGAGTTGTGGAAGTTTAATTTTGTCAAGAAATTTGGTAATCATGGAGGATGTGGGTTGGATGGTATTTGGGTCTTGTCTCAAGTTATAAAGTGAGCCAAAGCAGGTGCTAAAAGCATCCGCAATGGCCTGAGGGTGATACAGTTTAGACTGGCTCTCTGGGTGGATAATATAGGTGATTTTGGCCTTACGTCTATGAACTCTAAGGCGAGCGGCTAGTCATTTTGCTGCTTTGTTACCAGTCACATAATAGGACATTTTAAGCCTCCTAGAAGCTTTTTCAAAGTCCTCTAATAGTATTAAACAGAGGTCACATCTGAGTTTGGTTAATTGTTCAGATATTGCTGGGGACGTGTTGGTTTTATTTTGGGCTTCTAGGGTTTGAATCTTAGAAGAAACATCATGTATTTGCCGCCCCCTTTTCCTCTTAGCCCTTGCTCCCAGTTTAATAAGGAGACCCCACATAAACACTTTGTGAGTGTTCCAGGTTACAAAGGGATCAGTAACCGCGTTTGCGTTGTGCTAAAAAAATTCAAGCAATTCCTTTGTTAATTCAGATTTGGAAGGATCAGCCTTAAACAGCCATGGGTTGGATCTCCAAACAAATGTGGGATTGACATTAGATGTGTCCTTAACTAACAGCCATACTGAGGTGTGATCAGACCAAGTGATATAGTTGATCTTAGATGCTTTTATTTTGGTTAGTAACCATTTGTCTGTTAAAAAGAGGTCAAGTCTTGTGTAGACTATATGGCTTGTGGAGAAAAAAGAATAGTCTCTTTCTGTGGCATGTAGACCACATGCCCGGAAAAGCAGGGGCTGGAGTGAATGTTGATGTCTAATAGAGAGTGTGGTGGAGTCCATTTTAGGGTCAGGGGGTAGATTGAAGTCCCCACACAACAGCAGGTAGCCCTGTTGGATTTGGTCCTGTTTAGGACTCTGAAGAAACGAGTTTGGTGTTCATTTGGAGAATATACATTTACCACTGTGTAGGTGGTAAAGTTAATGTGACAGACCAAAATGTGGTATCTGCCCTGCGGGTTAGACAGCTCTTTATGCAGTTTAAAGGCAACCATGTCTCTTACAGCAGTAAGTATTCCTCTTTTTTTTAACTGTGCTTGAGAAAAAGATATGTGGGAATTTGAGGCTGGAGCATTTAGGTTGAGCATGGGTATTAAAGTGCGTTTCCTGGACACAGAGAATGTTACATTTGTTTTGTGCCGTCTCTTTCCATAATGTCCTGCACTTTGCAGGGTGGTTAAGTCCCTTGGCGTTGATAGTTAAGAAAGCTACGGTCATCGTGTGAAATAAGGATGGAGGATTTCGCATTGCATGTGCTGGTAACACTTGTATGAGTAGATGATCTTGGGGTTGAATCTCCAAAAGCGATAGCTGCCCAGATCCAGGTATTTGGAGGTTGTACAGTGAAATGACCTTCAAAGTGAAAGGGCGGTTGTGACTCCAACTGCGGATATAAACAGTGGTTAACTGTGAAATAAAAAACAAGAACGAACATAGATATAACTGCAAAAAAAACAAAGGAAGGTCAGTGTGACCTGAGTGTGGCTTATAGCCACTTAAGACTGTATAGGGGGTAAAAACGAAAAAACAGTTCAGCTTAATGGTTTTCTCCTATTCAGGGAGTGGTAGCTAAGTTCCATTGCTTGCTGCAGCCAATTCAAGTATGTTTGCAAGCATATTTTGAGGTGACCAGGTTCAATTCCTCTGCGATATGTTCAGGGCTCCTTGGGTTGGAGGCCCGTGGTGAACCCTCTGGCAAAATGTGCCACATTTTGAGTAAATGCAACCCTTTAGCAAGAGAGTCCACAACATGGTCTTTACCTTCTTTGATTACCTTCTAATGATTAGTTTGGTTGGGAACCCCCACTTGTAGGTGATCTTATGGTTCCTTAGTGCCTTTGAAATGGTATTTAGGTTCCTGCATTTTTGGAGGGTAAATTGGGATAGATCAGCAAAGAATTGCAAATCCTTGTATTGCAAGGGAAAGAGGTCTTTGGTGCGTGATGCTGCCATTAAACATTCCTTTACATGAAAGAAATGGAGACGTAGTATAACATCTCTGAGTATGTTGTCAGGTAGGTGTGAGGGCTTTGGAAAGCGGTGGATCCTATCCACTGTGATATCTAAAGGATGTAAAGAGTTGTGCCGCATATTTATGCAGATCAGATTGCTGGACCGATTCAGGGACTCCCCTAATTTTTAAATTGTTTCTCCTAGAGCGATCCTCAGTGTCTGGCATCCAGTAGATCATTGATGGTGGTTGCAAATTCCTCCATTTTTGTTTCAATATGATCTACCCTGGATGATGTTGCTTGCAGTTCCACTACAAACTGTACACAGGACATCATGTCAGCGTGCAGTGAACTTCTTAAAGAAATTAACATGTCCTTTAATGTGGTGTCTAGCACTGGCTGATTATTTGTGGGGAAAAGATCAATTGAATCTGGGAGATCTCTAGTGTCCTCCCCTGAATCTAGGCCCCCGGCTCATCTCATGTCTGGAATCCGTTGCATCCAATCTTAATCACACCTTCTCTGGGCTCCCTGAAGCAGGAGTGTGAAGGGGGTACTGTGGGCTTTTAGATGATGCATTCCTTTTTGCTGGTTTGACTTTTGCAGGTCCCTGTTGAGGTGTGCTGGACAAAGTGAGAACAGATGAGTCTCTGCCATCTTGCCTGTGCTCAGGGGTGAAGTATGCAGTTAGTTTCTGTGGCTTCCGGTTCTCCTTATTCTTCCTGGGCATATTTGGTCGGTTCCCCGGGGTTCTGTCTTGGTTCTGGTGTGCTCGGTGGGCTATGTTTCAGGAGCTGCAGCCCACTATGTGCCAAAATTACCCTGATTGCTGTGGAGCTTCTCTCTCAAGCGTCCATTGCTGTCCTTGGCAAGCTCGACCCCCACCCCTCTAACTTTTTAGCCATCTTCACTCCCAGCAGATCTGCACCCTCCTCATTTATGTGCAGTCGTCCCTTCTATAGAACTGGTGACCGACTGAGAAGTCGGCCAGTTCTCCAGGAACCCAAACCCCTCCTTACTACACCAGCTCCTCAGCCACTTGTTTACTACCCTAATCTCCCTCTGCCTTTCTGGTGTGGCTCGATGTACTGGTAGTATTCCTGAGAATACTACCTTGGAGGTTCTTTTCCTCAATTTAGCTCCTAAGTCCACAATAGCTGTGGTGAATATGTACATTTCTTCTCTTGTAATGGTGATAGTAAACAGGTGTGAATTTTAGAAAGTGCATGAAAAGTCAGACATCATGGGTAGAATTTTAAACACACTTTGACAAACAAGGCATATCTGTTAAGTATCATATAGATGACAGGCATAATGTTGCCATGGTAAATAAAAACTAATATCATGCTCTGTATTCAAATAAAACCATGTTGATATGCAGCTTACTAAGTCTTTTCATATTCAGCCAGCTATCCTCACTATGGATGCTTTGACATCACTCCTACCACACAATGTCTTATTTCCTCTGTCCTAGGTCCTGTGAGTCCCCTCTAGGGAGCTGTTACAAGGAACTGCAGATAAGAGATTATCTCATCCCTTCTGTCAGTGAATGTGGAAGGATCTGTTTAAACAGAGCTGCAATGAATATTACTCAGAACAAAATGAGGCCCTTAAATCTGGCTATTTGTGTCATTATTAATAACCCTTAATTGTAACTCCTAATCATCCCAAAACGATGTTGGTATTACTATTCATGACAAATCAGCCTACTGGGGATTTGTAATTTTTTTCTTTGTCTGAGCAGATTTGAGTGAAAAAATTAGACCATATGTCACTTCCCATTTAACGTTAAACATTTTATTATTTTTTTTCCTTCTGTATGGAGAAATAGAGACAGGGAAATTTTTTCAGCCTTCTGGTTAAGAAGCCTAATGCCCCGTACACACGGTCGGACATTGATCGGACATTCCGACAACAAAATCCTAGGATTTTTTCTGACGAATGTTGGCTTAAACTTGTCTTGCATACACACGGTCACACAAAGTTGTCGGAAAATCCGATCATTTTGAACGCGGTGACGTAAAACACGTACGTCGGGACTATAAACGGGGCAGTAGCCAATAGCTTTCATCTCTTTATTTATTCTGAGCATGCGTGGCACTTTGTGCATCGGATTTGTGTACACACGATCGGAAATTCCGACAACGGATTTTGTTGTCGGAAAATTTTATAGCCTGCTCTCAAACTTTGTGTGTCGGAAAATCCGATGGAAAATGTGTGATGGAGTCTACACACCGTCGGAATTTCCGACAACAAGGTCCTATCACACATTTTCCGTCGGAAAATCCGACCGTGTGTACGGGGCATTAGAATTAACATGGGGTTGCTCTCCCGTTCTGCAAAAGAAGAGGCATATTTTTTCCTATCTCACCGCGTCTTCAGTGTCACTTACAACTTTACTTTCCCCATCAGCTCATCCCTCACAGCTAATACCTTTTTTTATCAATTGACCCTTCCTAGTAGATTGATCTGATCACCTCTGATTCCTCTTGTACCAAATTGTAATGTAACTATAATGTCTGCCTTCATTTTGTTAAGTGCTGCTCAAACTGTTGGCGCTATATAAATCCTGTATAATAATAATAATAATAATAATAATACTACTGCTGGATAAAAAACAGAAAAGAGAGGGCGCACCGGCCTAGTGCATTATCTTTAAAAAGGTTTATTAAAACAGAAAATGTAAAAGTACTACTCATAAGGGTAGATAAAAATCACGCATAATAGTTAAATGATGGTAGCAGTCTCCAGACCTATGGACAAGACGTGCAGACCGCTGCTGGCTGATGCGTTTCGAAGGTAGCACCTTCTTCTTCAGAGCTCTGAAAAAGAAGGTGCTACCTTCGAAACACGTCTGCCAGCAGTGGTCTGCACGTCTTGTCCATAGGTCTGGAGACTGCTACCATCATTTAACTATTATGCGTGATTTTTATCTACCCTTGTGAGTAGTACTTTTACATTTTCTGTTTTAATAAACCTTTTTAAAGATAATGCACTAGGCCGGTGCGCCCTCTCTTTTCTGTTTTTTATCCAGCTCATGTAGCCTGCCCGAATATTCTTCCGGGAAGATGGTAAAGGCCAGACACCTGTTTGATGAAATGTAGTGGCTACTTTTGGCACAAAATGGTCTACTGGACGAAGTTCCACTCAGTCTGGAAAAAAGTTAATATGCTGATATTCCCAAGGCCTGAAGTTTAGAGACTCTCCTGCCTGAAGTGATGGCCGTCAGAAAAACAGCTTTTTGTGTAATGTCCCACAAGGAACACTGCTCAGTCGGAGCAAAAAGGGCGGCCAGATAGAAAGTCCAGCAGCACAGACAGATCCCATTGGGGAAAGATTCTCTTCCTAGGTGGTCTGCTTTTATTGACTGCCTTTAGGAACTGTACTACTAAAGGGTCTTCAGCCCATTTGATCTTTGTCACTGCTGAGATGGCCGACACTTGCACTTTGAGCGAACTCAGGCTAAGGCCCATGTCCAATCCTGATTGAAGAAAATCTAGGACAGTTGAAAGTGGAGGTGCAGAGGGATCCATTTCCAATCCCACCAGGAAATTTGAAAACATGTCCCAAACCTTGGCATAGACTTGATGTGTAGAAGGTTTTCTGGCTCTTAATAGAGTAGAGACTACCCTAGAAGAGCATCCTAGGCTCTCCAGCTTCCTCCTCTCAACAGCCATGCTCGCAGCTCCAGTCTGTGCATGCTCAGATGCAGGAAGTCTCCCTGAATCAGAAGGTGGGGGAACACCGGAACACCGGGAAGGGTACTGGAAGGGTACTGGTTGCTCTATGCTGAGATGGACCGCCAGTGGAAACCAGGGTCTCTGTGGCCAAAATGGAAGAATCGCCATGACCTTCATGTTCTCCTTCAGCAGCCTCAAGAGGAATCTCATTATCAGAGAAACCGGGGCAAAAGCTAGGGCACAGTCCCAAGGCGCAACTAGAGAATCCGTCCCGTCCGCCTGAGGATGCGGGAACCGGGATAGAAATCTTGGGAGTTTGCAGTTGCTGGGAGAAGCAAAGAGATCCATTTTGGGGTTTGCCCCACATGTGAACCAGTTGAGTAAAAACTCGGGGGGTGTAGAGCCCACTCGTTGTGGTCCGGAAATGCGCGAGAGAGACGACCAGGGAAAGGCTAAATCCGAGCTGGTCCGGATCACCCTCCGAAGAGGAGGAACTGCTGTCTTCCACCTACTGTGCAGACTCTGCTGAGATAGCGCTGAAATGAGGAGCGCTAACTGCTGAGGTTCCTGGTTGATCCTCCATCAGAGATTCCTGGCTGGGGCCACTAACAGGCTGTCTGGTTGGAATAATAGACGTGACCATTAGAGATGGAGTCTCGCACCACCTTCTTTAGTAAGGTTGACACTTGTGCAGTCTCCTGCTCTCTGTCCACAGCAAACTCCTCCAGGCAGCCCCTGCACACTAGCTTGTGGGGCATTGGGACTGCTCCACAGGCCCAGCAGGTCTTTTTATTAGAGTGCTGGTATTGCTCAGGAGAAGAGGAGGCATGCCGCCTCTTTTTTTGACTTCCTTTTGAAATGGGAGTGGTGCCTGTGACTGCATTTTCCTGAAGAGTCTCTTTCTTCTCCGGCTCTAGATCTTCGAGAGCGTGCGGGGCTGAAACAAATCAAAACAATCCGCAGTAAGAAGGCACTCTTTTTTTTTTAAAAACCTGAAAACTTACCCAGATGTTGGTCCCCTACCTTAGAAGTTAGGGGTCTTGTATAAATGGTGACTGACTCATGGCTGGAGAACGGGTGGGATGGCCAGCTGAAAAAGGAAAGGCAGGAAAAAGAAGACAGGATTTTAGAGATATTTGGGATGAAAGAATAAAATATGCTTCCAAAAAGTCAAAGGAAAATGCTCCCTTTTTTTTTTTGGTGAGTAATACCTGGGCTCCATAGAGTGAAAAGGAGCATTAGGCAGCTGCGCTCACCCTATTGGGGAAAAGAAAGACCCCTGTAAGGTGTGCATTGCACCCCCGGACGACATGGACACAGGGCCACCACCAGAGACCTATGTGTAGCGCTGGTAGATTTTCTATCAATCTACTGCTGATAGGCAAATTTAGTGGGTTATCAATTCATACATAGTCAGATTTGCCTCTGTTCCAGCTTGGCTGAGTTGCATGTAGTTTCACACTGTGCCTGTGGGTGTCGTTGTCGCCATGGGTCGGTGTTGGAAAGGCAACACGCTGAAGCGTATGAGTGCTCCTCTGTCCCGGAGATAACTCGGTGGAGGTGGTCCTCCGAGTTGCATTCTGGGGGAGGGTATTTATGGGACAGACGCCATGTTCCGGGGTTCATTTTGTTCCACCTGCTGGCCCTCCTGGCTGACAGGTATGTGCTAGGAATACTACCTCGTGGTCCTCCAATCGGGAGGCCCACGTAGCTGCAGCATGTGTGTGGGCCCAGAAGCCTTTCTGGGGCCTACCACAGCGGCAGAGGAATGGTCCTGGGCTGTCTGTCCTGGAGGGAAGAAGCTGGACAACTGAGAAGATCCCAGGGGAGGACCAGTCATGGAAGGATCATGCAGAGTGCTGGTCTGGAGAGGGGCCTGACTCAGTTGGAGGACGTATCCTAAAGTAACCGTACCGCATAGTACTGCCGGGTCGGCTTAAAGGTTATAGTACTGTGTTTGCTGTTCATCTTAAACCATTACATCCTGTGGCAGAGGATCGTATGGGTTTTGTTCCGATCAAGTCTGTGGCAGAGACTTTTGTTCATGCTGCGTACTGGCTGCTAGGTTAGTGAGAGAAACCTATCCAGGTGGGCAAAGATTCAACTCTAAAGAGATAGTACATTCATCTACAAGTTCTCAATTCCTAGTGCTACACCAAGAAAAGGTATTTGAACTTCCCTGCAACTCTCCTTCTGCCTCTTTCCTGCTACTTCCTTCAACTATTGTTTATTAAAGCATTGGAAAAGATACTCAAGTGTTCGGTGCTTACATTGTATGGTGTTAAACTCAACGGGACCCTAGACCTGGTTCCGGTGAAATAAAGGTAATGGAGGTGATGGTAACAGCCCGCTATAAACCAGCAGCTCCACCGAGAGTTATTGCTACATATGAGGGGAAGAAGGAGAGAGAGACAAAAGGAGATAGCAAGAGAAAAGGTGACAACAGAGGGTAAGAAACAAACGGAGACCCAAAAAATAAAATAAGGGACAGCAAAACCCTAAACAGCACATGTGGTCAATATAAACGAAAATAAAGAAATAGCTGCCCCCCCTCCACACCTCTGCCCGCAGTCACTTAGTAAATGGCAGATTTTGTTCCTAGTGAGGAAACACCGTGTGCCCCATCAAGACCCACAGAAGGTACTTCCTAGGCTATAGTGCATTTAGCAGCCCGAGCCTGGGACCTTGTACTGGGAAAGGCTCAACCCAGCCGGATGCTGCACGGAGGCAGAGGTGGGGACATATACTGCTTATTTCATCACTGGTGCTTTGAGGTATGAGGAAAAAAAGAAGAATGGGGGGTGACTAATTATGCCTTTTTTATGCTAATCGCTGATCCTGAGAGAGTGGTCAAGAGGCAGAGCTCTATCACTAGTATGCTGTCATGTTGGCGTCAGGAAAATGTGATTTCCTAGATTCCAATTTACTTAAAGAATGTCGTCAGTTTTCAGATTTTTGTACATCCAAATGGATGAATATTATCGTCAAACAAAGAGAAAGGAAACTGAAAAAATACAAAAGAGAACTTGACAACATACATTTAGAACTCCACAAGCACCAGTCTTTTGGTCTCAAAAATAGACGCTTGTCCACCTTAGGCAAAAAAAAATATATAGAGCAGAAAACAACTTACACAATAAAAAAAATAAAAATAAAAAGTTAGATAGGGACCTCCAGGATTATAGAGAGGATAGGGTTTTCACCTAGGTGTAGGAACAGACATCCCCCTCACACAGGTGGACCTATCCCGAGCCTAAAACTCAATACTCAAAGCAGCCAACATCATAATTACAATAAACGCTTTAATTACCACAGCATACGCCAAAATAAAGATAGAGTTTCCCAATCCATCAGGCCTTTACCAAATCATCCAGATAATTTAGACCCTCAGGAGGCTAATGCCAACTCCTTCTCCACAATAACTTCTGTTATCAGCAGTACGGTACCTATACCAGTCACGGGTCATTATGACCCATTAGTTAAATCATCCAGCTCCACCAGTTGTTCATGCCACCAAAGCTTTTCAGCCCTAATTGCCTGAGCATTAGGGATGAGCCGAAACTGCCCACAGTTCGGTTCGCACCAGAACATGCAAACAGACAAAAAATGTGTGCGAACATGTGAACACCATTAAAGTCTATGAGACACGAACGTGAAAAATCAGAAGTGCTCATTTTAAAGGCTTATATGCAAGTTATTGCCATAAAAAGTATTCGGGGACCCGGGTCCTGCCCTAGGGGACATGTATCAATGCAAAAAAAGTGCATTAAAACGGCCATTTTTTTAAGAGTAGTGATTTTAAGAATGCTTAAAGTGAAACAATAAAAATGAAATAATATCATACCTGGGGGGTCCCCTTAGTTTGCCTGTAAAATAGCAGATTTTCCCCATGTTTATAATAGCACCGCAGCAAAATTATATTTCTAAAGGAAAAAATTTTATTTAAAATTGCTCATGGCTGTAATGCATTGCTGGATCCCGGCAATATACATAAAACAATAGTAAGAATTAATATAGTGACTGCGCTTAGTACAATAAATAGGTATGCTGCCCCCCTGAAGGAGCTCCCCTAGGGGTACTCCAAAAATGTCAGTCCAAGGGTCATAGTCGGCTCAGTAAATAGTATCATACCTGAGTGCTACAAAGTATACAGTGGTGAATCTAGGGCGAATAAAAAAAGGGGCTATATGAAGGGAGTGTGGGGTACCAATTGAATGGTCATTGATTAGCTTGCATGAACATATTGTTCTTCACACCAGCAGAGTCTGCAAACAAACAGAGAGAGTGCTGTGTGAGAGAAGGTAAATCAATGTAAAGTAAGTAAAGTGCCTGGACTTATATAAAGCAACAAGGCAAAAGCTTACATACCGGTATAAGGCTCTTTAGTTAGTGGCGTCAGATCTTGCAGCATCTATGTCCAAACGGGTCGCCTCCGTTCAGGGCAATGACAGACTGACACTGATCACTGCAGCATTTAAAAGACTGAGAGGGGAGGGGTCGGGCGTGACACTGATCTGTAAATTAGCCTGGATCATGTCAATCAGCATGGAAGAGGGCAAAGAAAAAGGAACCTCCAGGTGAGAGTGATTTTGCGGCGACACAGCACTCTCTGCGGCATCCCCACATTCTCACTCCAGCCAGGATTAGCCCAGAACTCCTCCCACTCTTCTGTGAGAGGGGACAGAGCGCAGCCAACTGTATCTTAGCAGCCAGGAGCGTCGTAACAATATAATAGCCGGCTACATAGTAAGACCACAGGATAGGAGGATCATGTCAAGCACAGATGCATCCATGGTTCTCCATATTTACTATGTGAACATTTTAAACAATAAAGGGGTCCTACTGTGTATTCAGAGCTTTTGGAAATAGGGGGCAACATGTAAAAGGTGTCAAACAAGACGGGGGGGACCCCGAGCCATCACTGCACGGCGCACCCCACAGGCATAAGCCTGAGAGGTGGGTCATGCAGCGGCAACCCACCGACGCAGAGAGGGTGGCCGAGCCAGGCATCTAGATGCCCGCAGGGACGCCACATGAAAAAGGCCCCCCAAGAGGGACACAGAGTCCCTGGGAGGCCCCCCTGCACCGGGCGGGGCAAAGAGGGGCCAACAGATGTACCCGAACATATAGTGCGCCATAACCAGACATGGCAATGAGAAATCCAATAACTGCGGGGCATCAAAACAGGTCAAATGTACATCATCAAGGAACTAAAACACGATGAGCAGGTCAGGGGTAGACAAATCTAAGTAGATGGTTTAAACATAACATTACACAGGTGACCAACCTAGATTGGATGATCGGACAGTGTGTTAGATCAAAGGGGGGGGGGAAGAGGGGGAGGAACCACGATATAGGAGACTATAGATCTTTCTCACATTCTCCTGATGCAAACCCCTCTAAAAATGGCCTATAGCTAAGCTGTTCATTTAGGCCTGGGGGCGAGGTGGCAGCAAGGTCAACAATCCAACGGACTTCCCGTTGTAAGAGGACCTTGTTCCAGTCCCCGCCCCTGGGGTTGGGATGGATTCTATCCAGGATCAAAAATTGAATTCCTGGAAAGATCCCATGATGTTCATGAATTACGTGCCTTCCCAGAGGGAGATCTGGGTTTGCCTTTTTCATGGAAGTGATGTGCCTGGAGGCTCGCAGGGAGAACTTCAGTTTGGTCTTCCCAACGTAGAAACGTTGGCACTGACAGGTAAGAAGGTATATCACCCTCTCGGTCTTGCAGTTGAAAAAGTGATGGGGTTGGTATGGTCGGCCATTGGGGAGAATGATATTTTTACTGGTGTTCATGTATCTGCATATAGAGCAACCACCGCAGGTGAAGATCCCAAACCTTTTACATGGATTGTTTCGGAAGTCGCCTACAAATTCACTCTGGACCAAATGGTCTCTTAGTGAACTAGTGCGTCGATATGTAATGGCCAGTCGTGCAATTAAATGTGGGCGTAGCATGGGGTCATCATATAAGGTATGCCAAAACTTGTTAAGAATTAATTTTATGGATTCGTGTTGATTGCTAAACCTCATAATGAGCCTGACTGTAGGGTAGTCATTGGACTTCCTTCGATGGCTAAACAGTAGCTCGCGTCTGGTATGTCCATTGGCTCACTTGAATGCCTTTTTCAGAGAGGAAAGACAGTAACCTCTAACCGCCACCGTGATTTGGGCAATGGGTACTCCAACACTGTCATGTTTGGGTAGGCTGTTTCTCTTGTTTTGGTTCATGTTCTCTATGCAATGCTATGACAATATTATGCGATAGAAAATGTTGTATTTATTTATATTTTTTCCAATCTTGTATTTTACCATACAGTAAGAGCTTGTCCCACGAGTCGCCCTTGACGAAGGGACGGTCAGTTTCAGTCCCGAAACGCGCAGGCCTTCATGGAAGACATTACAAGCATCTTTATCCAATGCACATCAGTACAGCTGTGTTTCAGCTTTTTATTGTGTTCACTGTGTTATGTTTAATAACTATACTAATGTTTTGTATACACATATAAATTTTTTTTTGGAATAAAATTGTTTTTACATTACGCTGTTGCCGTTAAAGTCCCACAACCTTATTTGGGGGTATTTTTTTCACCCTTCACTGCTTACTAATGACTCCTTGTCTGCATATATGTGCCATGTTTTAACATGGCGCAGATATATAGATGATGTGTTCCTTATATGGGACGGCACAGCTGAGCTCTTACATGAGTTCCTGGCCGCAATTAACCATAATGAATTTAATCTGAGCTTTACTATGTCATATAGTGAGACAGAGATTACTTTTTTGGATGTGTTGGTCAAGAAACAGCCCGATGGCAGCCTCTCGAGCCAGCTGTACCTTAAACCTACAGCGGGAAACTCGCTTTTACACACCACCAGCTTCCATCCTAAACCCCTGCTGTCTTCCATACCTTATACACAATACCTCACGTAGAAATTGTTCTGATAACTCCACATTCAAAGATGAAGCTGATAAATTAAGGTTATGACTACTTGAGAGAGGTTACTCTCAGTCTTCCCTTAAAAAAACATATAAAAGAACATTAGATTTGTCACGTCAGACTTTACTGGATACACACAAACAACCCTCTGCTGATAATACTACCAGAATCATCACTACATATACAACACAGCACAAACAATTAAAACGAATTCTCAGCAAGTATTGGCATTTGCTAAAGATGGACCCTTTATTATCTCCATTCATCACAGATACACCGGCTGTAACCTATAGGAGAGCACCAGCTGTTGGCGACCGAGTAGTCAAAAGCGAATATAAATCTTACAGAGGGGACATATTGGGGACTTTCTCATGTGGCAGATGTTCCTATTGTCAGTACATGGATAGACGTAGGAACATCCATTTACCAAATGGACGACTATTCCATCCCAGACACTACATTAACTGCAAGACTCCCGGCGTAGTATACCTACTCACATGTGAGTGTGGGTGTTACTACGTCGGGAAGACTATTAATGCCTTCTGGAAGAGAATATATCAACATACTTTAACTATTTCAAAACGTGACCCTGATGTAACCATTGGCCGACATATGGCCTCTGTAGACCCTACTTCAACTCCCGGGATTTTCTTTCTGGGACTTGATTGCATTCACTTTCATTCCAGAGGTGGCGATTTTAATCAGACCCTTCTTCAATGTGAACTGAGGTGGATTCACAATTTACGAGCTACTTCACCACCTGGATTGAATGAGGCCTTCAATTTTAGATCATTTCTCCCCGGCTTCTCTTCAGGGGTCTGTGAGCTTAATTTGTGAACTATTTTATTTCACTATATGTAATAACATATCCTGCCATATACTGTTGTCAATTTCTGTATTATTATCTCTATATGGACAGTGTTGGCAATACTGAACTACCAATTGTGAATGTTGTTATATAGATCTAAATATTTGCCAAGCGTGACATTATGTTAATTGAATTATGTGCCCAATTTAATTATTAGTTTTGTTTTTTCCTTTTTTCTTTTTTTTTCTTTCTTTTTCCCACCCCTTCTTTTTCCTTTATCCAAATTATTTGTAAACATGCTGGCTGCCTTCTTTGATCTGTCCACTAGATGGTGTGGTTTTATGTCCCTGTGCTTCTGTGCTGCCGCCCTTGCGCCGACACCTGGAGGGTGGGCTCCTCCTGTGCAGCTTGGGTCAGTGACGAACCACTTCCGCCCTCGCCCTTGTTTTGCTGTACGAGGGGGAGCGTCTTTATGCTCTCACCGTCATCCCCATGACAACCGGTGGATGCTCACGCCACGTCATCACGCCATTCCTGGGCGTGGCTGCGCCGCGCGCCTCTGCGCCTGAGGTATGCCCTTGAGACCTATGTCATCACACCGTGTATACCAACAGGCTGTGCTGACCGGTCTCTCTAGCTGCACCTGATTGGTTGTTACTAGGGGGCGTGGACCTCCTTTTCCCCACACACTCTGATGCCTGTTATACGCTGTTTATCAGCCTTGTCTCAGCTGTGCCTGTACACAGCTGTACTGACATGATTGCCTTTCCCTTATTGGTTCACCTTCCTATATACAGGTAACTTTAGTGCTCACATCCGGATGGCATGTGTTGATTCACTAGCCGTTACCGGGCTGTTAGCTTCAGATGTCCACTTCTTAATCCAAGGTAAGAATCATGCTCTATGCAGGTTACACATGGACATGGCTGCTCACCTTACATGCCTGTTATATATATTTTTCTTATGTCCCTCTCATTGCATATTTTGTGCAACCTTTCATACTTTTTTAATATACTTTTTTGCTCCTTTTTGGTGCAATTTCTCCCCACAGTGGCGACATTTGTTTGCTACAGGGAAGATTTGGCGTCCCTTGTGAACGCGCTCTGGCGACTTTGCGCATTGACACATGGACTTCCCTCGTCATGTGTGGACCTCTGCAACCAGCATGTGACCCCCTTATTTGTATGTTTTTATCCCTCACATGAGTTTGATTATGTAAGTACTATAACTTTGGTTACCTGATATTGTGGCAATAAATAGACCAGTTTTTGAGGTCTTTTTCTTTGCTATGTCACTGTTGATTACTTATCTATATATTTATGTTCTAGAGACAAGAAACATTTCCACCTATCTGTAAAAATCCCCTGAAGAAGGACCATATAAGTCCGATTACGGTCTTCTCCGAAACATGTTGGGATACAAATTTTAGCCACCTACCCTCATTTCACCCATTTGGATTGGGTCGGTCTTTTGGGTTTGATGGCATTGGGTGATAGTATTTATTTATGTTTTATATGTCCTATATCAACTCATCTTTAATATATTTATCTTGTCCACTGTATATTCTATTCTTTTGTCTTTTAGACACTTTTTATTGTTGTAAACCAATAAAGTTGGCATATGTTTGCCTTTTATCCCTAAGTACTTTTTTCATCATTTTTTCCTCCTTTAAAGTCCAAAGGGGCGTCCCCCATATGCACTCTGTTGCATATAATTTTTTCTAACATTAAATCGGATGAAGGCAGGTCTGCACACTAATTTATTCTCATATAATTTAATTTTATATATATATATATATATATATATATATATATATATATATATATATATATATATATATATACAGTTGCAATAAAACGTATGTGAACCCTTTTGGAATGATATGGATTTCTGCACAAATTGATCATAAAATGTGATCTGATCTTCATTTAGGTCACAACAATAGACAATCACAGTCTGCTTAAACTAATAACACACAAAGAATGAAATGTTACCATGTTTTTATTGAACACACCATGTAAACATTCACAGTGCAGGTGGGAAAAGTATGTGAACCCTTGGATTTAATAACTGGTTGAACCTCCTTTGGCAGCAATAACTTCAACCAAATGTTTCCTGTAGTTGCAGATCAGACGTGCACAACGGTCAGGAGTAATTCTTGACCATTCCTCTTTACAGAACTGTTTCAGTTCAGCAATATTCTTGGGATGTCTGGTGTGAATCGCTTTCTTGAGGTCATGCCACAGCATCTTAATCAGGCTGAGGTCAGGACTCTGACTGGGCCACTCCAGAAGGCGTATTTTCTTCTGTTTAAGCCATTCTGTTGTTGATTTACTTCTATGCTTTTGGTCGTTGTCCTGTTGCAACACCCATCTTCTGTTGAGCTTCAGCTGGTAGACAGATGGTCTTAAGTTCTCCTGCAAAATGTCTTGATAAACTTGTGAATTCATTTTTCCTTCAATTATAGCAATCCGTCCAGGCCCTGACTCAGTAAAGCAGCCCCAAACCATGATGCCCCCACCACCATACTTCACAGTTGGGATGAGGTTTTGATGTTGGTGTGCTGTGCCTCTTTTTCTCCACACATAGTTTTGTGTGTTTCTTCCAAACAACTCAACTTTGGTTTCATCTGTCCACAGAATATTTTGCCAGTACTGCTGTGGAACATCCAGGTGCTCTTGTGCAAACTGTAAACGTGCAGCAATGTTTTTTTTGGACAGCAGTGGCTTCCTCTGTGGTATCCTCCCATGAAATTCCATTCTTGTTTATTGTTTTACATATCGTAGATTCGCTAACAGGGATGTTAGCATATGCCAGAGATTTTGTAAGTCTTTCACTGACACTCTAGGATTCTTCTTCACCTCATTGAGCAGTCTGCACTGTGCTCTTGCAGTCATCTTTACAGGACTCCCACATCTAGGGAGAGTAGCAGCAGTGCTGAACTTTCTCCATTTATAGACAATTTGTCTTACCATGGAC
This sequence comes from Aquarana catesbeiana, assembly GCF_042186555.1. Classification (NCBI taxonomy): domain Eukaryota; kingdom Metazoa; phylum Chordata; class Amphibia; order Anura; family Ranidae; genus Aquarana; species Aquarana catesbeiana. Next base: position 96,836,053 of record NC_133333.1, on the reverse strand, counting down.
TGATGAACAGCAAGGCTTTTGGAGATACTTTTATAACCCTTTCCAGCTTTATGCATGTCAACAATTCTTAATCGTAGGTCTTCTGAGAGCTCTTTTGTGCGAGGCATCATTCACATCAGGCAATGCTTCTTGTGAAAAGCAAACACAGAACTGTTGTGTGTTTTTTATAGGGCAGGGCAGCTGTAACCAACACCTCCAATCTCATCTCATTGATTGGACTCCAGTTGGCTGACACCTCACTCCAATTAGCTCTTGGAGATCTCATTAGTCTAGGGGTTCAAATACTTTTTCCACTTGCACTGTGAATTTTTACATGGTGTGTTCAATAAAAACATGGTAACATTTAATTATTTGTGTGTTATTAGTTTAAGCAGACTGTGATTGTCTATTGTTGTGACTTAGATGAAGATCAGATCACATTTTATGACCAATTTGTGCAGAAATCCATATCATTCCAAAAGGGTTCACATACTTTTTATTGCAACTATATATATATATATATATATATATATATATATATATATATATATATATATATATATATATATATATATATATATATGTGCACACACACATACATACAGTACTGACATATTGACCGGGCCAGAATTTGTCCAAGCCAACTAGAATTTACATATCAAAAGAAGGACTGATGACTCTTTTGCTATGTTAATTTTATGCAAGTTCAACTAGGTATTTGGGGAATAGCCTTGAATCCAATTGAACATTTCAAGGGGTACATTGTTTACATACTTAAGAGTGATAAAATATGTTAATTGACTATTCAAGAAGTATTTATTGATGGTAACTAACTAGACTTGAGGGGGTATTCATGGGAAATGGTGGCTTGTTTACCTGGTAAACACTCAAGTGATCGTAAAAAGTAATTACAAGTAGAGTCTTTTCACCTTGATTAACCAGCTGTTATTTTTTCTTTCTTACATTCTTTCTTCTTTAAGATGACAGCACAGGTCTAGATTATAATACACATTATTGCATGCATGGAAGCTATATAGGTGCATAATATAGATTGGACATATGCTGGATTGTAGTGTCTCTATGCTTGCTAATACATGCTAGGTTGAATGGGACTCTGGTGTTCATTTCAACATTTACTCTGATTTTTTCATTTTTTGCAAGTATCTTGTGAACTTTGTTCTGTGCTAGGACTCTATAAATGCATCTCTCTGGATTAAACGATTGCTGCGGGAATAACTATAATAATAATAATAATTATCATCATCCCACTACAATATCACCACACTGTTCTGAGATGTTATCGCTGTCTTCTGGATCTGAGCATATTCAGTGGTATCTGATTGCCTAGTTGTGTATGATGGTCCATTTAGTGTGTTGGGGTGAAAACTAGAGCTATGAAGATAGTTGCATCGGTCAGTCAGTTTCCTGTAGATCGAAGCGTGAAGCTTGTCATCCCTGATTTATACAGTAGTGTCTAGGAAGTTGATGTGTTTGAATAATCCATTTTTAGTTTGATTGATGGGTGAAAAGTGTTTAATGATTAATGAGTAAAATTGTTTTAGATTTTCTTCACCATATGTCCATATGATAAAAATATCATCAATATAGCAATAGTATCTGTTCTTATCTGTATAGTATAGTATCTAAGTTTTGGTTGTATACTGTTCGGGAATTTGTCCTCAATAAGTTTGCATATTGGGGTGCCATTTTACTTCCCATAGCAGTACCCATACACTGAAGATAGATGCCATTGTTAAAAGTGAAGCAGTTGTGTGTAAGAATGAATTCAATAAGCTGTGTAACATCCTCAGCAGTGTATTTGGGGTTTGGTGAGGATGATAAGAATCTGTGACATACAGCCAGCTCATCCTTGTGAGGGATGTTACTGTATAGAGAGATTCTACATCCATAGTGACTAGAAGTGTATTTGGTCGTAATTGTTGTATATTGTTTAGCTTGTTCATAAAATCAGGTGTGTCTTGCAGGAAACTCGCAGTATTCACGACTAACAGTTTTAAACATTTTTCTACAATGCCTGAGATTTGTTTGGTAAGTGTATTTATACCTGTTATGATGGGTCTGCCAGGATTTCTTGGCTTGTGAATCTTGGGCAGCATATATAAGTCCCCAATTTCTGGATTATCTGGAATCTCATTGATAAGTTCTGAATGTAGGTGGGTTGGTATTTGTTTTAATGGGACCTTTTAATCCTTAGTAGTATCCTGGATCGGAATATAATCCAGTTGTTTATAATAAGTAGCATTTGCCAGCTGCCTCTGGCCCTCTTGTATACATTTGTTTGTATCCATCACAATAACTGCTCCCACTTTATCTGCTGGTTTGATGGTGATGCCTGATTACATAGTTACATAGTTAGTCAGGTTGAAAAAAGACACAAATTCATCAAGTTCAACCAAGATAAGATTATTGTGAATCTTGTAAAACATGATTTTTTAAACATTCTGCTAAAACTTTTGTGAATTAGTACTGCTGGGACCTTAAAGAAGAAAGCTTTTCCTGAAAAGTTGTATGTTAGTGCAAATAAAAAAAGTATCACTAACAGTACTCAATTTGGATGCCGCTGGCAGTCAGTAATAGTTGCAGGAACGGCAAGTTGCGTGAGAAGTGCTCTGGGACGCCATGTCACTGACATTCCGGGACACACAGTACTATACTTTGAAGCTTCCTATTGGGGCACACTGAAAGCAGGAGGTGCCAGAAGTGTCGGTAGGGGACCCCAGAAGAGGAAAATCCAGGCTGCTCTGTGCAAAACAATTACATTAAGCAGCTGTATTGATTGAACCAGCTGGAGATCGACATCTGCATTTCAGTATAGAGCCTGGGGGTGCCTCCAAAGCGTGTTTGGACGCAGTTAACCACTGTGTCAGATGCTCTGAGGTGAGCGCAACAGCCTTGGGGGGGTCATTGGAGTGCACCGGAGCATGGTTTTGCAGCACTATAGATTGGATGAGCATGCTGGATGATATTACATATGGACACTGTTTCACACGTTTCATTTGGTTTTAATTATTTATGATTTTTGCTTATCACAAAGGAACATCTGATAGAATTTTTTGATGTATATGTAGAGCACTGTGCACTTTCATATTCTATGTTGCACTTTTGATATTGCATATGCACATTGCACTTTAAAACTTTTTCTGGCATGGACTGTCACTTATGAATTTACTACTTTATTTACTTGATCGACATTTGATGGTTATGAATATATCACATACGTTTTGTATTCGATTGATACACACTTGATGCAAATTTACACATAGGTATATATTTATTATGATTTTTTCTAGCGCAACGCACTTATTTCTTTATAACAGTACTCAATTGTTTCTTTTATTATATAAACTCAAAAGTCCCGGTTTGACTTACAGTGGAGCTCCACCCAAAAGAGGAAGTTCTGCTTTAAGGACTTGTCCTCCGCTCCCTTTGAACAATTGGTACGTTTGAGGAGCGAAGGAGGGAGCAGGTACCTGATTTTGCCAGGTACCTGCTTCCCACTTCCGTTTCCTGCGCCGCAGCGCTCAGAAACGGAAGTTCTCCTCCCTCCCCACTGCAGTCTACTGGGACACTGACAGGTCCCAGAAGACTGCATCCACCACTCATGATGCGCAGCACGACTGAAGCCGCAAGCTGTCACAACCGGGTGCCCATAGTGTGGATGCCAGTACCGGGGACCGAAGACAGCGGATAAGACTGACTGGGGTGAGCACACCGCTGGATTGTGGGACAGGTGAGTGGCTGTTTTTTAAAAGTCAGCAGCTACAGTTTCATCCAATCAAGCAGGCCATTGTACTACAGCTCCACTCTTCGTGCGTGCTAACTAAACCCCTGTTTTTAACCCAGACTGTTGGACAGGTTAATTTGGTCAGTTGGCAGACTGGTTGGTGAGTTGAGCTATGGAATGTTCTGCTTTTGTCTTTCATGTGATAGCCCTTCCATGTGCTCCTTGCTGTAAAGGCCAGTTATAGGTGGGGGCAGGGGCCATTTGTTTGTTATTGGTGTATATTTGGTCTGGGGACACACTGTACACCTTTGCTGCCATTATGCTCTTGCTGGGTGTCCAGTGTGCTCCTGTTCCTTTAAGGGGGATCTGGCTGCCTCCAGGCCCACCTGCCCCTCATCTATCCATTTAATTCATGTGCTTCCATTGAGGAGACACTCATAAATTTAGTAGTGTTAGGACTGCAAGCATACACAGGGTGCCGTGAAGAGGCCTTGCAGCTTATGCATGCGTTTGCAAATGCATGCTAACTAAACCCCTGTTTTTAACGCAGACTGTTGGACAGGTTAATTTGGTCAGTTGGCAGACTGGTTGGTGAGTTGAGCTATGGAATGTTCTGTTTTTGTCTTTCGTGTGATAGCCCTTAGGTCCTTCTCCTTATGGAGTGACAACTATCTCCTAACTGTGCTATTGAATTTTCAAACTGTCACATGATCCTTTGTTGGAGACTACAAGTAGTTGTGCTGACACACATTGTACAATCATCCTTAGAGCGAGTACAAAAAAATAAAAAGTTAAGAGAAAGGGGAAAATAGTCTGTTATGAAAATAATTAATATTACACTGTGCTTTAGCAAACCATCACCCACAGAGTTTAAATCTCTTTATTATATTAACCAGTTGCCTACTGGACCCTTTCACCCCCTTCCTGCCCAGGCCAATTTTCAGCTTTTAGCACTGTCGCACTCTGAATGACAATTGCGCAGAACACTGTACCCAAATTAAATTTTATATAATTTTTTTCACAAACAGAGCTTTCTTTTGGTGGTATTTAATCACACAGTTTTTTTTTTGCTAAACAAACGAAAAAAGACCAAAAATGTTGAAAAGAAAAACGAGGCTGCACTGATGGGCACTGATAGGCAGCATTGATGGGCACTGATAGGTGGCACCGATGAGCACTGAGAAGTGGCACTGATGGGCACTGATGAGGCAGGACTGGTGGGCACTGATGAGACTGCACTGATGGGCACTGATAGGTAGCACTATTGGACTCTGATAGGGGGCACTGGTGGGCACTGAGAGGTGGCACTGATAGGTGGCACTGATGGGCAATAATAGGCAGCACTGGTAGGTGACACTGATAAGGAGGCACTGATTAGCAGCACTGATGGTCACTGATTGGCAGCACCAATGAGCACTGATTTGCAAAACTGGTGGGCATTGATTGGCAGCACTGGTGGGCACTGTTGGGACTGCACTAATAATCAGAACACTGATAATTAGTGCCCTGATTATCAGTATCCATGTCTCTCTAACACAACCTGGTTATCGGATCTTTTATCTCTCCTCATGCTGTCAGCATGAGGAAAGAAAAGCCGATATCTGGCTTGTGTTGATATCCGTGATCAGCTGTCATTGGACACAGCTGATCACGTGGAAAAGGGCCGCTGTGATTGGCCCTTTACCCCGATCTGCAATCAGATGAGTCCAAAGGACTTGCCAATCACAGAACGAAGCTCGATCACGGGAGAACGTCCATGTACACTCTTCTGGCTGTGTCATTGGACACAGCTGATCACGTGGTAAAGGGCCGCTGTGATTGGCCCTTTACCTCGATCTGCGATCAGATGAGTCCAAAGGACTTGATGATCACAGAACGAAGCTCAATCACGGGAGACGGTCCATGTACACCCTTCTGGCAAAGTAAGCCTGTGTCAGTCACCGGCTCTCTGCTTTGCCCCCCCTTGCGCTCACTTGAGCATTGGGCTGTGGAGGGGCTGGGGGCTGAAGCAGCTGGTTCAGGCTCTCAGTGGCTTGCTGAGAGGCTAAGCCAGGTGCGGCTCCAGGGTTGTGAGCGCATTATCACGATCTTGACCCAGCCTGGACCGGCTTGAGAAATGTTTATTGGGTTTTTTACATTACATTAGTGCATGGTAAATAAACTGTGTAACATTATTATAATAGGATGAAGTAACAGAATAACATAACATTTAGTGCCTTTAGGAGTGGAAGCAACAATTAGAATATTAAGATAGTAACCTCATATACTGATCTAGTCAGAGAAGTGGTGGTGGGTGAAGTTGACAGGTGAGGGTATGAAAGAATCACGAACATCAAGGAGCTTCAAAGATTTGTTTTCGTAGTTCAGGGCGGAAGAAACACAGAGGGGTCAGACAGACTGGATAATTTAAGGTTGCCTAGGGGGTTTGTAAGGTCTCGTTTGAGATACCAAACCATGTAGCGAAATGGTTGCATGAGTTTTTGTTGATCTTCTTGGGAGAAAGTGTGTTCCATGAATTCACGCCATCTCGTGAAAAATCGTGAGGTGGGGCGAAAGTTCAATACAATGGTGTCTAACCTTTCCAGATAAAAGAGCGACAAGAGGGCTTTTTTCAGCGCGGGTAAATTTGGCGGTGTTGGTTTGATCCAGTGCGACATGATAGTCCTACGGGCCACGAGGAGGCAGATATGCGTCCAGTGGGAGATGTGAAGCAGACTGTTTGCTGGTGGTGTGGATAAGGGTTGTTCACAACCAAACAGACATATAAGGTAATGTCTTGGGATCCGCATTTTAGTGATCTTGTATATAAAGTTCAGTACTGAGTCCCAATACGTGATAATGGATTGGCACTCCCAGAGGCAGTGGATCAGTGTGGGGCTTGGTGCGGAACACCAGGGGGACTGCTCTTGGGCTGGTTCTGTTTTGTTAATACGGAAAGGGTAGTATGCCCTATGGATAATTTTAAATTGCGTTTCACGCCATGTTTCGGATATAGTAAGTCTGTGAACTTGTCTGTATCCTTCAAGGATTTTCTATGGAAGGTCTTCCTCATCAAATATTTTAGACCACTTTTGAAATGGTTTAAGATGAAACTTGGCAGTCTGATGGGCAATAAGGTGAGAGCATAGGCTGGAAATGGAATAGTCGTCTCTGTGTAGTACATTGTCAATAAAGGACTTTTGGAGAGGATCCGTTCCAGGTCCATAACAGGACCATAAATAACCGACCAGTTGATGATAAAAGAAGATATGTGTCGCTGGTAGAGAGAATTCCCTTGACAGGGTTTGCAAGAATTTTAATTCGCCAGGGCTATTAAGGTATATTGAGGTAATGTTGGTAAGACCCTTAGCACTCCATTGATCAAAGGCTTTGTGTAGAGTGGACAGGAGAAACATTGGGTTGCCTTGGATTGGCAGATGGCAGGAAATACTGGAGGGTAGTCCCAGCAGTCTCCGCACCTCTCTCCAGGATATAATTGTGTCCTTGATGAGTACACTAGATTTGAGGTATGTTGGTAGCTTGTTAGGGTTTGAGTGGAGAATGGCTTATAGAGCATGTGGAAAGGTTGAGGCACCCTCTAGGATGGTATTGGAGTATCTAGATTTGCCAGATATCCAGTCAAAGCCCTGTCTGAGTAGTCAGGCGAGACAGTAAAAACGTATATTGGGCAGGCCCACATCCCCTTCAGACTTTGGGAGACACAGTTTTTGTAGGGCAATTCATTACCTTTTGCGAGACCATAAAAAGGTGGATAATGCCTTGTGATTTTTTTTTTACATCAGAGTGCTTTAATAAAAGAGGAATGGTCTCCATAGGGTAAAGTAGGCATGTAAACGACACCATTTTAAAAAGGTGACATCTCCCAAAGACCGAGAGGAGGAGGGCTGCCCAAGCTTCCAGTTCCTTTACAATTTTTGATATCAATGGTGGAAAGTTAAGTGTATATAAAAAGGAAGGTTCTCGACCAATATGAATGCCTAGATATGTGATATGTTGCGTTGCTATGGCTAAAGGAGACCGGTGTCGCCATTTGACAGACAACTTGGGATGGAGTGATAACATTTCGCTTTTGTGAAACTTAATTCGAAAGCCTGAGCACAGTCGGAAAGTCTGAAAGAGTTTTTGGAGTCTATCAAAGTCTGCAATGGGTTTGGTAGAGAACAACAATATGTCGTCCGCGAATAGGGTGGAGTGGCGAGTTTGGTTACCTATTGTGATGCCACTAACCCTGTCAGGCGAGTTAAGTAATCTGGATAAAGGCTTGATTGCGATGTTGAATAGTAGAGGGGAGAGTGGGCACCCCTGTCTAGTTCCTTTTGGCAAGGGGATTGTATCAGAGATAAAGTCGGGGGTGACCAGACACGCAGTTGGGGATTCGTACATTCGCTGTAAAAAATGTACGATTGGGCCCAAAAAAAATGAAGTCCACCATCACTCTAAATAGCCAAGACAAACTGATATTGTCAAAAGCCTTTTCAGCATCAAGTGACATTATGGCGACGTCCTGTTCAGGATTCGATGTAGCGTATTCTAGCACCATTAGAACCAGCATCCCTGGACAAATCCTGATTGGGCCGGGTGTAATAAAGATGGGAGTGGGTGAGGTGAGCGTGTTGCAATTATTTTGGATAGTATTTTGACATCCACATTAAGTAATGTGGATTGGTTGGTATGATCCTGGAAGTGAGGGGTCCTTACCTTTTTTAGCGATTAATCTAATATGTGCCTGGGTTCCTGTAGGGAGATAGGGGCCCCCATCCCACATGGCTGCATAAACATGTTTCAGGGTGCCTGGAATAAAGTCTTTTGTTAACTTATAGAATTTCGGCCGTATAAAAGTCCGGGCCTGGGGCTTTAGCAGAAGCCAGTGATTTAATCGTCAGTTGGATATCCTCAACGCTGATGGGCTCATTAAGAGCAGCTAAATGATTCTCCTGAAGTTTGGGCAAACGGAACTTAGCTAGGAGGGCTTCAGCCGTTGGTTGATAATTCGGGTCCGCTGAGTATAGATTAGTGTAATAGTCTGCTAATAGTTTACTAATTTCCTTAGGTGAGGTAACTAGTGTGCCAGCTTAATTTTTCAGGGCAGAGATATGGGTGGGCCGTCTTGGCCCCGTGCAGAGCTTTGCCAGCAGTTTGCCCGACTTGTTACCAAACCTATGAAAGTGTAAAGTAGAGTAGGAGGTCTTGGCTAATTCTTGTTGCTCTGCCCATAGGTCGAATTCTCGTTTGGCTTTGTTCCAGGCCTGAATGTTGTCGGTTGTACGATTAAGTGTGAATAGTTTGTGTGCTGATCGTAAAGTCTCGCTAGCTCGCATGTAGTGTTGTTTGGCATTCCTCTTAAATTGGGTGGTATAAGAAATAATTTCCCCCCTCTTGAAGGCTTTTCCAGACTCCCAGAAGAGGTTTGGGTCTGTAAGATGTATTGCGTTGGTCGAAGCATATTCTGTCCATGCTGTATATAGCATGTGGCGGAAGTCCTCATTATCCATTAGGTAAGAAGGGAAGCGCCATATTTGCGTGGGAGAAGAGGGTGTGTATTAATCAAGTGTATTGTGATGGGACTGTGGTCTGAGATTCTGGCATCGCTGATTTCCGAGTTGCATAGCGTTGGTAGAAGTGCGGGAGAGGCAAAAAAGTAGTCGATGCGAGAGAAGGAATTGTGGGGGGGGGGTAGAAGGTATATTCTCGGTCAGTTGTGTTAATCGCCATACATCTATCAACTGCATGGAATCTATTGTTTGTGTTAGGAGCGTCAGAGTCGGAGTTGGAGTGGTATTTCTGGTCATCCTATGCGTCGTGTCACCAGTGTGGTCAATCATGGTGGACATAACTAAATTAAAGCCCCCCGCCTACTAAGTGTAGAGTCTCTGGTGCAGCCAGTATCCAAGTCGCCATGCCTTTAAAAAAAATTAGGTGTCTGGCGAGTTGGGAGCATATATATTAGTGATAGCTATGTCTTTGTTAGCTAAGGTCATGTGTATCGTCATTTTGCGGCCTGCCACGTCAGTCTTAACGTCCTTAATAGTATGTTTCAAGTTTCTGTATAGTAAGATGGCTACTCCAGCTTTGCGCCCTACGGCGGGTGAGCCATATACAGCTCCTACCCATAATTTGCGTAAACGGGTCAGATCGTCTGCGGACAGATGTGTCTCCTGAAGTAACGCCACATCTGCCCATAGATGCCTTAAAGTGGATGTAAACCCAATGTCATTCTTTCTAAACTACTGCCATAGGGGTTATCTATAAGGATATACATGCCTCCTGCATGTATCTTTACCTGTCAAATGTCTCCCCTCTGTCTGTTATTAAACGCGAAAAACTGCATATTCTGTGGGTGGGTCTGTTGTCTGGAGCTCGGTGGGTGGAGTCGTGATGTCAGTACACTCCCCGCCCACCTCTACACTCCCCTTGTCAATATGCATTTTCTCCTGTGTATTTCTAACACTGAACTTCTGCTATGATCTCTAACATCCAGTGAAAAGACAGGAAAGTAACCACATGACTTCAGCATGCCAAATCATGCTGAGGTGTGGAACAGCCATTCCTTGCAGAGCTGCTAAAGAAAGGAGTGGGAGGGAATTAAAAAATACTGCATGTCTCTTAAGCTAGTGCACAAGATATGTTAATCACCTGTCACTTAGCAAGGGGGAGGATTTGACAAAGTTTTTCTCAATTTGTCAAGATTTATCTCACTGAACAATAAAAGAGGATTGCTCAGAGATGGATTAAATCTGTGTGGCAAGACTGTTCTCAAATGATAGGAAATCTTATACTCTATAGTATGATATATATAAAAAAAAATGTCATGTTTACATCCACTTTAAGTGTCTAAGAATTGACATGTGCTTACTTGGAGAGCGAAGCCCCTTAACGTTCCACAATACAATCTTTAGGTGATTCCCATGGGTTGAGGAGGCCATGTCTGGTGTGTAGGGACGTCCTGAGCTTGATGTAAGGAATGAAGTCTTCCTACAGGCATCATGTCATCAATCCGAGGGTCACCCAAGTATTGTAGGTTTCCTGAGGTTAAAGGCATGAAACAGGAAATTAGAAATTGTATAAACATTAAACTAAAACAGTAAAGAAACAGCATAACAGAGGTTTGGTGCAAAAAGCACCTATCAAACAGCAAGTACTTCACTTTTTTCCACATGGGACTAAACCAGATGGCAGAGCCCCCACCTTTCGCCTGCTCCTCTCCTAGGGATGAAGTGCAAGCTTCAGAGGAGGAGAGGTGAGGGGGGGAGGGGGGAGAGGGAGGGGGGAAGAGAAGGGGGTAAAGGGGTGATTACTACTTGGGTGGGGGTTAGTTGGGTATCTAGACAGAGATGAGTGGAGGGTTTATGTTCCAGGAGGTTGCAGCATATTTCATCTCGAAGAGGGAGCAGGGTATTTAGCTAATGGCAGATACCTTGAGGGAGACTGCACCCACTAATAGCCAGTACTCTAAGTAGTTTAAGATGGGAGATAAGTAACAGAGGGGAAAATGACCTAGCGTTCACATTTAGGTGTAGTATAGTAAAAGGCCAGCATATGGAGCAGAGAGTTCACTCAAACAGTGATGTGGGAGATGTGGAAAAAAGAAAGAGGGGTGATGATACTAACCGTCTCTCATGAGCATCCGCCGATAGGTAGTCTCTGAGGTCTGTTTTCAGCGATTGCCGGAATGATCTGCCTGGTGAGTAAAGCAACTGCGTTTGTATGGTGGCTTGGTCAGGCTGTGGTGTTGTTTGTGGGATGCAGAGGGAGAAGTAGTTGGAGATGAGAAGGAGCCTTCCGCGGAGTTGGTGTGGTCAATTTCTGTGCCAGCTGTTGCAAAGTATCGATCCGCTTCAACTGGTGAAGTAAAAGTGAGGTATTACCTGAGTGCGTTTGGATATGCAGGGTAGCCGGATATGCCAGAGAGAATTTCACTTCATTGTGGTGTAAAGTTGAGCAGATTGTGGAGAACGCTTTACGTTGTTTCATCACATCGATCGAAATAGTCCGCAAAGAGCAACAGTTTTGCCCCGTCCACTGATAGGGAGCTCGTGCGGCGGAATGCTTGCATAATGGTGTTTTTGTCTGTGTAGTTCAGATACTTAACAATTACGTGTTTGGATTTGGCATGACTTTCCGTGAACTGACCGATGCAATGGGCGCTCTCGATAGTGCAGGGTATGCGGAGTCCCAGTTGTTCAGGAATAACTTTAGTGCATATATTTGTGAGCTGGTTGTTAGGTACTGATTCTGGCAGTCCAATTATGCGCAAATTGTTTCTTCTGGAGCGATTTTCCAGATCGTCCAATTTGACCCACAATTCTCTGTTTTCAGCGGTCATGCAGGCTATTACTGCTGACTATGCAGTGGTATCATCTTCTAGGGATGATATTCTGTCCTCTGCCTGGGTGATTTTCTGGGCTTGTGCCTGTACTTCCAGGTGGAGTTGTTCTAGCTCTCTGTGCACCGCAGCATCTACAGTGGCGGCCAGGGTGGGTCCCAGCAGGGCAACTACCTCCTGGGCAATGTCTGCTGGTGATGCAGGATTCAGTGTCTGTGTACCTGGAGTGTTCAGCAGTGGAGATTCCGCCGAGCATGGAGAGGCCACCATTTTGTCTGAGCCTGGAGCCGTGTCTCCCGCGGGGGTTGCCGAGGAGGTGACCGCTCGTGCGTATGATCGTTCCACAAAGCGGTCCATGTGTGCCCATGGTGTAGCGGTGGTGGATGGGTGTTACCCCGAAGTTCTGGCCAGTTTAATAGCAGATAATCGGAGGAGGGCAGCGGGAGTCGTGTCCCATGTGGCGCCGGAACCGGAAGTCTAGCACCCTCCTTTCTTATCTTTGAGTTTGCTTGGCCATCTAGCAGTATTGCACCTGTATGTCTTACTTTCAGATATTCAGCTATTTAACTACATTTAACCTTTAAGAAAAAATGTCATATAAGTACCTGTAAAAAATAACTAAATAAATAAATATTGCTGCAGTTTCCTTTGCATTGTTCCCTTTTCTAAAACATCTCTATTAGCTTTAACAAATACTTGTATGGGTAGTATCTTGAAAGGCAGGTTGCAGTATTGTCCTGGGGTAACTGTGGCACTGGCTATAGAAAACATCCAATCTGGAAATTGGGGGTTTTAAAGGGGCCATACCATAATAAAAAAAATCCATAGATATAGCTTTTTTATACATTTAATACAATTAAAAACAATATCTACAAAATCGACATATTCAAGAAATAATACACATAATATGAAACTCAGTGGATCAATGCGTTATGCATGCAGTCTGCTTCTTCAGGATCCACGTTGCTTGTATGATCAAAAGATATGTCTAGTAATAAAAAATACACAAACAGCAACAATATTTACAAGACATTTGAAACATTTAACCTTTGTAAGAGGAATGCTTAGGTGCCTTTTTGTGGAGATGTGATTGAACATGATAATGTGGACAGGTGGGAATGTTTGAAGCAGATGATAGGCTTGGCTACATTTTGAAAATCTCAGGAGGACTATAGTGTTTATCTTATGCTTGTATGAGCTAGAATCCTTGTGTGATTTATTGTGCATATTTCTTTATAGCTGCGGAGATCGCTGATAAATTTGAGTGTCTGAGGGAATACGGTTAGTTCCCTTGAGCAATTTAGGGTAAGTTTATCTGAGATTATTGATTCTCTTGGATGGCCATACATTGGTCAAATATAACATGAAGTCAGTATTTTTGTGCCCCTGTTATAGGCTGTAGTGACCGTGACTCCCCTTTGTCAGAACATCATGGTCTGACATTGGTTCTTTATTGATAGGTATATTTTTTTGAATTTATAATATGTTATTATGATGCCTGACATTTTTTGTCTAGACTATTAGATGGTCTGTATGGTTGCATTCCTCATATTTTTTAGATATTTAGATGATGTTTCCCCTGCATTCTATTTGGTTGCCCTAATGTCATCATCTATCCTAGAAATTATTGCTTGTTTTTTCTTTTCACTAAGGTAAGAGTTGGGGTATGGTTATGCCCTGGTCTTGTCTCTGTCCCTCCTTGATATGAATGTCTGCTTTTCCCAGCGCCATAGTATGATTTTCCCCTTTTTTTCCCCCCTTGTCCTCCCCCCTTCCTTTTACCCCTGTGTAAATTGAATCATTCTGATGTTGTTGTAATCCGTTTTGATAAATTGTTCCAAATGCCTTGTAAATATTGTTGCTAATAATGTATATTTTATTACTAGCCATATCTTTTGATTATACAAGCAACATGGATTCTGAAGAAGCAGATTGGAGCGAAAAATATTGATCCATTGAGTTTCACATTATGTGTATTATTTATCGGATATGGTGATTTTGCAGATATTGTCTTTAACTGTACTGTATGTTAATGTAAAAATAAAGCTGTATTTTATGGTAAATTTATATTGCGGTATGGGCACATTTAAAACCCCACTTTCCTCCTAAGGGCAAATTGTATGTTTTCTATAGTGAATATAATTAAATCAGGGTAAGGTGCCTTGAAGTTTTTGGGGTTTTCCACTTCCAAGCAAATGTATTTAACTGTGGTACTAGGACATACTATTGAGTAGATAAGGCAAGCAAATAAAATGGGAATATAACGGTGCAATATGAAACCAAAGAATAAAGTTAAAATCTTCAATGTTTATTAAAAAAGTCCAAACATTGTATTTATAAAATCACTATGCTTATAACCTAATTTGTTATGGTCCATAATATTTATAGTGGTATATAGATGGATCCCGACATGTTTCGCCCTATTATTGGGCTTCCTCAGGAAGCCTTCTAAGGACAATAAATATAAGGAATATACCATAAATGTCACATGATTGCAAAAGGATATACGCAAAATATTTTCATTTGGGCAGTCTAATTTTTAAGATTTATATACGTGTGTGTTAATATCCGCCATCCCACATGCTTACCCCAGGTCTCTGATAATTCACTTAGAGGTGTAATCACAACTTTATTCAAAGGAAGTGAAGTGCTATATCCACTGCAAAGCTACAGGTGGCCACAGGAGGTCTAGACCAATGACAGGGTCCCAAAGAGCAGCATGGGCAGAACGAATATGTGGGGAGGCACTGGAGGCAAGCAAGGCACACCCAGAGAATGCCCCGGGGTGTGACTTCCTTGTCCCCAGTGCCGCCTTGCATATTCGTTCTGCCCATGCTGCTCTTTGGGACCCTGTCATTGGTCTAGACCTCCTTCCACCTTTTCCTTTTGCTGTAGGGTCATTCGGGGATGTGTGGTTTCCTTCCTGGAAATGCACTCCTCTTACCTACAGGTGTGTCCATCCTCGCGGCTCGCAGCGCGGACCCTGCAGCATTGGGAAGAATGGGCCACTGACAGTGATGGCACATGCACAGTATGTAAGTATATCCGCACCCAGCAACGTCATACGCTGGCTAGATGGGAGGCAAATAATGGCTGGCATTCCCGCTTACATTCTACCGGAGACACACTGACAACCAGATACAATGTAGGTTAGTCTTTTCATCCTGAACTTTTAGTCAGTATAGACAATGAGATAATTTACTTCAGTGCCCATATCAGGGAGCCCTTTGATATAAATCAACCTTGCTTTGTATTTGAGCAAATACTTCTTTCTTTCCCCATTTTCAGCTCAATATGTGAATGGCCTGTTTGGTGGACTCTGCCCCTGGTGTCATGTCTATGTACAGCTAAACCTGAGTGAGTGTAATTATATATTTTTTGTGAGGAGTGCTAAGCTAGCACTATGACAGTAATATAGACCATTAATGACTTTGCCTATGCTGCTTTCTAGTCTGGTCCTTGTCTGCCTCCTGTGGCCACCTGCAGCTTTGCAGTGGATATAGCACTCAACTTCCTTTGAATAAAGTTGTGATTACACCTCTAAGTGAATTTTCAGAGACCTGGGGTAAGCATGCGGGATGACAGCACATATCCTTTTGTAATCATGTGACATTCATGGAATATTCCTTATATTTCTTGTCCTTAGAAGACTGAGACCCCAAGCGGATAGCATCTCCTGAGAAAGCCCAATAATACTGCAAAACATGTCGGGATACATCTATATACCGCTTTAAATAATATGGACCATAAAAAATTGGGTTATAAGCATATTGACTTTATGAATAAGATGTTTTAGACATTTGTTAATAGATATTAAATATTTTAACTTTATTCTTTGGTTTAAATTTTATATTGCACCAGTATAGTCCCATTTCATTCGCTCTCCTTTTCTAAAAATCTAGGGATGAGGTGCTTAGGTTTTTGTGATGACTAGTCCACATTAGATCACATTCCAAACTGTTGAGTAGGCATAGAATGGATAGCAAGGTTCCTCTCTGCCATCAGTGGTGCACATGCTTTGTGACTTTCCAAAAAACACAGTAATTTCCAGTGCTTATAGGTCTTTTAAGGTAAGGGGTAACAGGTGTCAGGTATAATGGTGGTGTGAATGGTATAAATGGTATCCCAGGACTAAGTGGATGCTGCCTTCCTCAGATGGGGTAATCCGAAGGAAACTAAAAGAAAAACAGAAATGGAAGGTGTGCACACCTAGTGCATTACCAGAGATAATTTATTAATAAAAAATTATATAAAAGTGGGTACTCACAAAATGCAACTGACAAAAAGCTATAAAACCAGTGCATGGACATGCCCAGAACTTGGGGTACAGCTAACGCGTTACGGGGGCACACCCCTTTCCTCAGAGCTAGGCTAATTCCATCGACCCTGGGCAAGGGCTTTTATAAGGAATATAAGGAATAGTGGGATTGGAAATGATGTGACAAAAGAACCACGCCTACAAAGGGGCGGGGAAAAAAATGAATTAATTGAAAAAATGAATTAAATTAAAAAAAAAAAAAAAAAAATTATATATATATATATATATATATATATATATATATATATATATATATATATATATATATATATATATATATATATATATATATATCGTCGTACTAATGTATAAAACAACAAAATCCATGTCAAAAACCTATATCAAAATTAAAAAAACTCCATCATATGTACACTTATAGATGAATAAGCAATAATAATGAAGACAATGTATTTAAATATATGATATATTGCACATTTGTATTTGGTCAGATGATTGCAAGAACATAAAAATAGATACAGAAGCACATGAGCAGAGGAAGATGAAGGTTTGATTGAAAGGTCAATCCATGTCTCACCTCTTCATGACTGAGGTAGCCCCTGCACACTGGGATTGCCTGACCAGAAGTATCAGGAATGCCAGGAACGGGGGGACACCCCAACAGACCCAAGCAGGAACCTCCCCGGTTACACCCGGTGACACACAGTTAATGGGACAAACACCAGGGAACCAGCACATTTCTAAATTTCTAAAAAATGTAATTTAAAACTACTGGCAGCTGTAATGTATTGTCGGGTCCCGACAATATAGATAAAAGTCATTGAAAAAATGGCATGGGTCCCCCCCAGTCCATTACCAGGCCCTTCAGGTCTGGTATGGATATTAAGGGGAACCCTGTGCCAAAATTAAAAAAAAAAAAATGGAGTAGGGGTCCCCCCAAAATCCATACCAGACCCTTATCCGAGCATGCAACCTGGCAGGCTGCAGGAAAAGGGGGGGGCGAGAGAGTGCCCTCCCTCTCCTGAACCGTACCAGGCCACATGCCCTCAACATGGGGAGGATACTTTTGAGTCCCCCCAAAGCACCTTGTCCCCATGTTGATGGGGATAAGGGCCTCATTCCCACAACCCTTGCCCGGTGGTTTTGGAGGTCTGCGGGCGGGAGGATCATAAGAATCTGGAAGTCCCCTTTAACAAGGGAACCCCCAGATCCTGCCCCCCCCCTATGTGAATGGGAATTGGGTACATTGTTCCCCTACCCATTCACCAAAAAAATGTCAAAATGTTAAAAATGACAGTAGACAATTTGGGACAATTCCTTTATTAAAAAAAAAAAAACTGTCCCGCGATGTCAATTCATCTTCGATCACAGTGTCTGACGATAAAAAAAATGGAAAAAACTCTGCCTCCATGGGAGGCTCCCGCTGACTGAAGCCTTTTTGCGATGACAGCTGTTATATAGCTGAGGGCGGGGCCACCAGGTGACATAAATGGGTGACCCCGCCCCCTCTGATTTTGCGTGACGTTGTGTTTTTTTTCCTCGGGACTGTCAGCGCCTTGATTAAAGATGAATGGACATCTTTTTGATAAAGGAAAAGGGCTAAGCCAGAAAAAGGTGGGACTTTATATGAAGCACGTGACTGCAAAAAGGTACTAGGGTGAACATCATCACTCCTCCCTGCTTTTTCTACTCTCACTCACACAGGTCCTAATCTGGATTGGCACTTTTTCACTGCATTTTCATCACCTGAAATCTCTCCTGCACTCAGGTGTCTAATTCCTCAATGTGTGGTATGACCGAATACTTCAGTGGTATCTGCCATCTTGCAGCCCTCCTCAGAATAATGGGTATTCACAGACTACAGAAAAAAGAAAGAAAGGAGGGCGCACCGACCTAGTGCATTACCACTGGTAACATTTATTAAAATATATAAAACAGCAAAATAATACTCACAAACGAGCATGAATAACAGGCATTGACAATGGCTGCAGGTGAGCAGTAATAAACGTCGACAAACCCGGACCGGACATCAGGTGGATAAGGCGATGGCTAACGCGTTTCGGGGGAGAACCCCTTTCTTCAGAGCCTAAGCAGGTAGTGACTGCTCACATGTAAGGACTCCTCTATATATGTGTGTGTGTGCACTTGTGCATCCCAATCACCACCAGCACCAGCCCACACAGGCCACGCCCACCTACACAGAAATCACACCCACCTTAGGTGGTAGAGCTCCCCCTAGTGGCACTCAATCGCCATAGTAACACCATAGTGATTTAAGCCAGTGACACCGCACATACATGGCTGAACTATACCAGGATGAATAGGATTGATAGATGGCCATATCCTAATATACCAGTAGGGACTGCATGGGCTGACAAACGGAGGTGGTCGGGCATGAATATTACCTGTACCACCTCCACAACTGCCACATATTAAGGGGGTGCTGTGGGGGTAACGGGGTAACACATACCAACCTGGATGTAGTGGCTCTGAAGAAAGGGGTTCTCCCCCTAAAAGCGTTAGCCATCACCTTATCCACCTGATGTCCGGTCCGGGTTTGTCAATGTTTATTACTGCTCACCTGCAGCCATTGTCAATGCCTGTTATTCATGTTTGTTTGTGAGTATTATTTTGCTGTTTTATATATTTTGACCCTCACCCTCACTATTTTCACCTCTCACCACTTCCTTGGTTCATTTTATATTCATTTTTGTTTCACTTCCCACTCAGTTCTGCCTCGTGTTGCCTTGCCTGCCCGTGTGGTTGGCCCTCTTGTCCCCGCTGGACGGTCCGCCACGGCTCCTGGTTGGGGATTCCCTCGGATGCCTTGGGGCCTCTCCTCCACGCCATCGACACATACACCCTTAGTAAGTTATTACTGATTTTGGGGGTTTCCTATTACACCCCACCCCCAACTAGCTTTACATACCTTACTCTTTTACTTATACCAGTCTCATTCCAGATATCTCACTGCTTGCTCCTGATGAGTGGCACTTAAGCCACGAAACGCGTAGAGCTACCAGATGCTGTATATCTACCCATTTTACCTTTACCATTCAAGTTTATGGAATATCTTCCCTTCCAGGCTCATCAAGGCCATAGGCCCTGCAGGCAATACTTTGTATCATGGTTTTTTTAAAACTCCTTTCGTGGTGAACCAGGAAACTTATTGTGGTCATACAATCAGATGTTACTGTCATGCTTATTGTCATTACCTTGTTTATCTATTATCTTTGCTACCAGCATTATTTGCATGCTCCAGCTGCACTATCCATGTATTATATGTATATTACCATGTATTTTTGATACTACCTTCTTGTTTCCAATAAATTTCCTTATGTTCACCCTAGTACGCTTTTACAGTCACGTGCTTCATATAAAGTCCCACCTTTTTCTGGCTTAGCCCTTTTCCTTTGATTCAGACTGGGATGGAAATATTTTTTTTTTTTGCCACTTCAGCAGACACGTTTGAGAGACTTAAATCAACTTTGCAGGTCATCTTTTTCGTCCCATCTCTTTGTCACATCATAGTAGCTTGTATCAGTTAAACATATGTAATTATTTTATCATGCCTTATACAACTAAATAAATATCCCATTGTTACAAAATATTTAACCCAACCCCCCCTTACCCTCCACCTCCACCTACCTCTGTGTACCCAACCCAAACCCTCTTATAACCTACAATTTATCCCTTCCTCGCTATAGGTCTAGACTCTCAATTCCTTCTCATAGCTCCATGATTTTTTGAATTCTTTCCAGCAATCCCATTTATCTATGGTCCTATCATTTTATTCTTCTAAACTACGCCCCAAACATTCCATACTATATGTTTCTTCTACCGAATCGATCCACTCCCAAATTGATGGGCATTCCTCATTTTGACAGTTCTTGGGGATGAGTCTCTTTGCTACATTTATTAACCGGTTCCCGACCGGCTCCTGTAGATATACGTCGGCAGAATGGCACAGCTGCACAAAGTAACGTACCCATACGTTACTTTGAATTTACTGCCGTGTACGCACGCCACCAATCTCCGTGAGTCGGGTCGTGGGTCCCGCGGACTCGATCGCCGTGGGGATACCCGTGATCGCCTCACGGAGAGGACGAACGGGGAGATGCCATTGTAAACAGCATCTCCCCGTTCTGCCTAGTGACAATGTCACTGTTCTCTGCTCCCTGTCATCAGGAGCAGAGATCAGTGTAGTGACACATACAGCCCATCCCCCCTACAGTTAGAATCACTCCCCTAGGACATACTTAACCCCTCCCCGCCCCCTAGTGGTTAACCCCTTCACTGCCAGTGTCATTTACACAGGAATCAGTGCATTTTTATAGCACTGATTGCTGTATAAATGACAATGGCCCCAAAAATGTGTCAAAAATGTCCAATGTGTCTGCCATAATGTCGCAGTCCCGATAAAAATTGCTGATCGCCGCCATTACTAGTAAAAAAAAAATTATTAATAAAAATGCCATGAAACTATCCCCTATTTTGTAAACGCTATAACTTTTGCGCAAACCAATCAATAAACACTTATTGCGATTTTTTTTTACCAAAAATATGTAGAAGAATACGTATCGGCCTAAACTGAGGAAAAAAAATGTTTTTTTTATATTTTTGGGGGATATTTATTATAGCAAAAAGTAAAAAATAATGCGTTTTTTTTCAAAATTGCTGCTCTTATTTTGTTTATAGCGCACAAAATAAAAATCGCAGAGGTGATCAAATACCACCAAAAAAAAGCTCTATTTGTGGGAAAAAAAGGACGTCAATTTTGTTTCGGAGCCACGTTGCACAACCGCGCAATTGTCAGTTAAAGCGACGCAGTGCCGAATTGCAAAAAACGCACTGGTCAGGAAGGGGGTCAATTCTTCCGGGGTTGAAGTGGTTAAATGAGGTGCCAATGACAATTTATATTGTTTTACATCTCCCTCAACACCATGTAGCAACACAAGCCACGGATCTTCCGCAACTTTTTTTTTAGTGATTTCCTTAATAAGATGTAAGATCTTTTTCCAATATTTTTTAATTTTGGGGCAGTCCCACCACAGATGGGCCATTGTTCCTACCTCCTTGCAACCTTGCCAACATTGCACCGATTTATTCCTCTGATATTTGCTTGTTTTATCTGGTGTTGTATACCATCTATTGTACCATTGTAATTCATTTCTGCAGTTCTAGTATCTACTGCCGAGCTATGAGCAAGTTTCAATATTTTTCCGATAGTGTTTTTATCCCTCTGTGATCCCAGTTCCCTCTCCCATTTTCTAATATATGGCAGTATCTCCACTTCTTTTACCCTCAACAATACTCTATACATTTTTTATATAATATTCCTTGTATCCTCGACTGAAAAAACAGTCGTTCCAACATAGTCAAATCATCTCCAGATCTAATTGGTTGAGGTAGGTTTTTGACAAATTGGTTCAACTGGAGATACCGCCACTCATCCATCACCCATGAGTCTTTGTTGTGCATAAATTTTTGTAGTGGAATAATTTTGCTGTTTTTAATTATTTCTCTAAGTTGTGTCGTGTCCTTTTTTATCCAATTTCCACCTATACTTTTTTCCCTGGTGCAAAATATTTGTTCTCTTTTAGTGCAATTAAAGGTGAATTGTATTTCCCGTTTAGTTGTTTATACATCCCGTCCCAAATTTTAAAGACATTCCGTGTCAGTGCGTGAGTATTTTCCTTGTCAAAAGAAGTTTATTGAGTATACAATGTTATAAAGATACATAAAGTAAGTTTACAAGGATCTATAAAGTAAGCTCATTGTTTTACAGTAGGGTTTCTATAGGTAAATATAATGAAATTTCAAATATTAAACATTTGGTTTACGTAAACCTAAATTAAAGATATATATCATTTCCTTAGTTACTTTTGTAGGTATTTAAATGATTTATACCTACTATACATATTGTTTACAAGTAGAGTGTATATAGGTCAAATAAATTCTGATAATGAGCTTTAATCGTAAGGTGGAGAAAAGGAAAGAAAAAGAAGAAAAAGGGTTGAAAGGTAGAGGTATGGTCCACAAGGTTGTCCCGCTCGTCAGTTTATTATTCTTTTTAGTTCTCTTTGAAGCCTTAGAATGGGTGTCTCTGTAAGTCATTTAATCTGTTACCATGGCAACAGGACAGAGTCATTGAAGTTTGACAGGAACTGTTGTTTTATCCAAGGATGCCAAAGTTTTTCAAATTTTGGAATTTGATTTTGATCGATGGCTACCATCTTAGCATGGGACATTGTATTATTCATTCTGTGAATTGTTTCTGCTAGTACCAATGTAGGAGATTTCCATGCCTTGGCCACTGTTTGTTTTGCAGCCGTTGTTAGTTGGATGATAAGTTTGAATTGAGAGAGTGTTAACCATTCCGGTTTTAGATTAAGTAAAGTTAAATATGGATCTGGTTGTATTATTTTTTTAAATATTTTAGATGCAATCACGAAGACTTCCTTCCAGAAGGTTTGGATTACTGGGTATGTCCACCATATGTGTAAATATGTGCCTATTTCTGGGCATCCTCGAAAACAAAGAGCTGAGGTATTAGGTGAATATTTTGCCACTCTAGCGGGTACAAGGTACCAGCGAGTTAGGACTTTATAATTTGTCTCCAGTGCTAAGATGTTGGGTGAAGATGACTTAGATGTGAGCCATATGTTAGACCAGTCCATGTCTTCTAAAGTTCGTCCCAGGTCCTCCTCCCACCTCTGAACGTAAGAGGGTCTATTAAGATTTGCTACTCCATATAATTGATTATAAAGTGATGAAATTGTACCTTTAGCAAATGGATCTTTTGTACAGATTGATTCAAAAATGGATAATTGGGATAATGGTGTATCCCCCTTTAGGAATGGTGTATAGAAATTTTTGATCTGGAGATATCTAAATATCTCAGAGTTTGGTAGATCATATTTTTCTCTAAGCGATGGAAATGAAAGGAATGATTTAGATGCTATGAAGTCATTTAGTGTCTGAATGCCTGATGTTGTCCAAGCTTTAAAAGAATTTGGGTAGATCCATGCCGGATAAAAGGCCGGATTTCTGATAAAAGAAAGGAGAGGATTGTGTGGAGATTGTAACTGATATTTGGTTTTTAGTTTATCCCAGAGAGATAAGAAGTGTTTAGTTATGGGATTATGAATTTTAAAGCAGTCTTTAGGATCAAGCCATAATAAATTTGATATTAATAGTGGGTCATTTTCTGAAGCCTCTATAAATACCCATAATGGGATTTCCTGTTTTGCATGGTATTTGGACAGACTGGCCAAATGTGCTGCTCTGTAGTAGTTAGTAAAATTAGGGTATCCCAGGCCTCCTTTATTTTTGGGAAGATGTAGTGTGTGTATAGGTATACGTGGTTTAGAAGAGCCCCATATAAACGAAGTTGCTCTTTTTTGTACTATTCTCAAAAAATAGGAAGGAATTGGAA
This sequence comes from Aquarana catesbeiana, assembly GCF_042186555.1. NCBI lineage: Eukaryota > Metazoa > Chordata > Amphibia > Anura > Ranidae > Aquarana > Aquarana catesbeiana. The sequence continues at coordinate 96,812,292 of NC_133333.1, read as the reverse complement.
TAGGGAGGACTCTGAATAGATAAAGCAATTTGGGTAGAATAGTCATTTTGATTGCATTAATCTTCCCTATCCAGGATAAAGGAAGTTGCGACCATTGTTTTATTAGATTTGTGATCTGTCTTAATACAGGAGGATAATTGGTTGAGAATAAGTCAGAATGAGATGCTGTTAAATGAATTCCAAGATATGGGATTGATTTTTCTGCCCATGTGAATGGGAGTGCAGCCCTAGCCGGGATCAATTCCATGTTTGTGAGTGAAATATTAAGCATTAGGCATTTCTTAGGATTAATCATAAGGCCGGATAGGGCTGCAAATCCATCAAGAGCTGGTATTAAGTTAGGACCAGAGACCTGTGGTGATGATAGAAAAAGTAATATATCGTCTGCAAATATACATAATTTGTGTGTAATACCTCCTACTTCAATGCCAGTTATAGTTTGGTTTGTTCTGATGTATTGGGCCATGGGTTCGAGTATAAGGGCAAATAATAAGGGAGATAATGGGCAACCCTGTCGGGTACCTCTTTCGATATTAAAGGCTTCAGATTTGTATCCAGCATATTTTATATAGGCTTTGGGTTTATTATATAATGCTTTGATCCATGTTAAAAAGTGGGGTCCAAAACCCCATTTTTGTAATGAATATTGCATATATTGCCAGGATACTGTGTCAAATGCCCTCTTAATATCGAGAGATAGAAAACATAAAGGGATTTTCCGTTTTTTAGCAATATGTGCCAATAACACTGCCCTGCGTATATTATCGCCTGCCTGTCTATTTGGCATGAAGCCTACTTGATCTCTATGTATTAATTTTCCTATAATGCTATTAAGGCGTTTTGCTATTATTTTTGCTAATAATTTAATATCGAGGTTTAACAGAGAGATAGGCCGATAATTCACACAGGAAGTATCATCAGAAAGGGGTTTTGGGATCATACAAACAATTGCCATTAGTGTTTCTTGCCGAAAAGAATGTCCATCTAGAAGTTTGTTAAACGTTTCAGTGAGAATGGGAGAGAGTATTTCTGAGAATGTTTTATAGTATAAAGCCGAGTAGCCATCTGGGCCTGGTCTTTTGTTAAGTTTTAGGTCTTTTATGGCGTTTGCAACTTCATCTATAGTTATAGGCTCATCCAAACTGCTTTTTTGATTCTGAGATAACTCAGGTAAGGTTATTTTTGAGAAGAAGGATTCAGCCTCTGTAGGATTAAATTCATTGTTTGTCTTATATAAAGTTGCGAAATGTGAGTGAAATTTATGGACTATTTTAACTGGATTACAAGTGTAAACATTTTTTGATAATTTCAAACGTATTGGTTTGAAAGATTTGTTAGTTGAATTTAATGCCCGAGCCAAATATGTACCTGGTTTGTTTGTATTCATGTAGAAATTGTGTTTGGAGCGTTTGAGGGATTTATCAACTGACTCAGTGAGAAATAGATCGTATTCCAATCTAGATTTTTCCAGATGAGATTTTGTACTCTGAGATGGATTATCTTGAAATGATATGTAGGCTGCATTAAAATTGAGTTCTAGTTTTTTTGCTAGATTTTTGCGTTCCCGTTTAAATAGTGCCATTTGTCTTTGTATTGTACCACGCAAGACAGGCTTATGAGCTTCCCACAGTGTTATTGGGGAGATGTCTGTTGTATTATTAATTGATATGTATTCCTTTAAAGCTTGTTCAATGGCCATCTGATGTAGTGGGTGTTTGAGCATTATGTCCGGTAAGTACCACGTTGGGTCATGCGCTTTTGGTATGGCTGAGGCTATAGTAATGTATACTGCATTATGGTCACACCACAGAATCGGAATTATATCTGATGCAATAATTTCTGGTATCATTCCTATTGTTAGAAAAATATGATCTATTCTGGTGAAGGTTTGATGAGGGTGCGAGAAATAAGTGAATTTCTTTTTCATTGGGTTACTTTCTCTCCACGAATCTACCAGATTGTATTTGGAAAGAAGTTGAGAAAAAGGTAATCTAGAGGTTATTTTGGATGGTGTAAAAGGTGATTTATCTAGAAATGGGAGGAGGACCTGGTTCGAATCCCCACACATTATCACTGTTCCTATTTTGTGTGTATTAATCACTTGTAATATATGTGAGAGGAATGGTGTAGGTTGTTTGTTAGGAGCGTAGTAGGAAATCACAGTGATTGCTGTATCCATTATATAACCCATGAGTATCAGGTATCTACCTTCATTAATTTCTGATGATAAGGTGAATGGTGTGGATCAGTGAAATGCAATTAGAGTTCCCCTTTGCTTGGTACAGGCAGAAGCCGTGTAAATTTGTTGATAAAAAGGAGAAATATATTTTGGAGTAGAATCTTTGGTGAAGTGTGTTTCTTGGAGGCATACTATGTGAGCCTTCTTGTTATGAAAAGTACGGAAGGCTTTGGTCCTTTTTTGAGGGACATTTATTCCCTGAACATTCAGGGAAAGTATATTCAGTGGTGCCATGGCAATAGATCAAATAGTTTTGACTTACTTTTTGTTATGCAGAGCTGACTGCGCAGATCAACCTGTGTAGACTGAAGAGATGAATAGATAGAAAAGAAACCAGTGAATTCTGGAGTAAAGAGTAAACAAAAAACATATGAGATTAGATGATGCATTGTATAAATTATTTTTTGCAAGTAATCACAATTTACCCGTGAAAGAGAATAAATATCTCTCTCAGGGGAATAAGTGCCTTTGTCACACTCCCACATAATATGGTTGGGAGAATGAGGAGGGCTAATGGGGGTACACGGATCTTCCGCTTACAGGAGAGAAGTGCTATGTCAAAAGACATCAAAATGATGTTTCATTAATTGGAGTGCAGAATATAGTTTTTGTTGAAATTATTTATTCCAGGGTGGTTGTATATGGTTAGTCTTGCCCTAGGCTAAATAATTCAGTTAGAAAGGTACTGTTAATAACTTTGGTATTGATGAAGATAGTTTGAATTATTTTGGGATTTTAACCCTTTTAGAGTAAACAATTACATATTTTATTCATATGCAACTGTTTAGATATATTAACTCATAAAATTGAGGTTATATTGCTTCAGATTAGAATAAACAAAAACATAATTCTAGGAACTAGTTAGGTAATAATATATTTGTTTTAAGAAAAGAAAGAAAAAGCTTCCATTACTTCTGGATTATTGAACATATTTGTCCTAAAAAGTAATAAATCTATTGTTATTACCTGATAATATATAACTGAACAAGAATTTCCTTATTTCACTTATATATTCTAAGGCTATATGAATCAGAAGTAATAAGAAATATAACTGGAATGTAACATGATCCCACACAGTGTGTGACTATCAGAATGCAGTTACATTCAGTTATAAATATAGGTTTTTTATAGAGAACCATCTCTTAGTATAATAAATGAAGAGATATCAGGAATTAGGATGTCAGTCCATTGAATCTTCTTGGTCCATGGATGATGTGGCATAACGGCCTCTTTTGTGAGAATGATGATTCCCATTTTGTTCTGAAATTTTCTGGGTGCTGCCTGAAGGTGAAGATGATGCCATTCTTCTGCGTGTGGGTTCTGTCAGATTTAATTTTAAAAGGGTTTGTTGTAGTTCATCTGCTGATCTGCTTCTGTAAATTGTACCTTGGTAGTTAAATCTGACTGAAAAGGGGAAACCCCATTGATACATAATGTTGTGGCGTTGCAGTTCCATTAGTTGGGGTTTCATGGATCGTCTTTTAGTAATAGTAAGTTGGGATAGGTCAGCAAAAATTTGATAATTGTGTCCTTGAAAATTAAGTTCCTTTTTTTCTCTTGCAGCAATTAGTATTTGTTCTTTCGTTCTGTAATAATGAAATTTTGTGATTATATCACGTGGGGGTCCATCTTTCTTTTTGGCTGTGAGGGCTCTGTGTACTCTGTCCAGTTCTAAACGTTCAATAGGGATATCTGGCTTTAGTTCTTGTAATAGAGCAGTAATAGTAGATTGCAGGTCTGTCACAGTTTCAGGTATTCCCCTTATGCGCAAGTTTGAACGTCTGGCTCTATTTTCGTAATCTTCGAGCTTAGTTTGAAGTATTAAATTCTCTTTTTTTAATTGTTCCAATTCTGTTATATTTTCTTGGGTTGTAATTTCAATTTCATCCATTTTTATTTCTAGGGCTGCGGTGCGGTTTCCCAGCTCTCTTATTTCTTTGGTTAGGCTTTTTGTTATTTGGTCTGAGGTTTGTTTTAAAGCCTTATGAAGCATCTTTTCAAATTGTAATAATATTACTGGGGATGCTGAGGAGGCTTGTGGAGAAGTTTGTGAGAGGATTTGTTCTGTATCTGACTCAAATGGAGAGTCTTGCTGTGACATTTTCTGTCTGTGAGAGCGCCCTGATGCTGTATCTTGTGAGGTGACTGGAGCTGCTTCAGCTGCAGTGAGTGCCTGTGAGCTCTTTGTGAGGTGATTTTTATTTCTGCCACGGTTTCCTCCCAGTACCATATTTCCTGCCCAAACTTTCACAGTTTGTTCCCAGGGGCAAAAAGGTTCAAATGGATACCTTTTGAGCCTGCAGGCTCCGCTTTGTCCTTCTCTTCTCTCCTCAGCGGTGTGGAGCTCTAACAATGCATGTCTGCTCGGCTAGGCTCCGCCTCCTGCCCCCGTGCGTGAGTATTTTCATCCAGTGTTCTATAGTGTGGAGGATTCCATATAATAATTCCCAATTGTGCCTTACTAATGGGGCGTACACACGGTCGGACTTTTCGACCGGACTGGTCTGACGGACGCCGACGGACCAAATCCGGCGGACAATCCGATCGTGTGTGGGCTTCACCGGACCTTCAGCGGACTTTTCCAGTCGCAAATCTGATGGACTTTAAATTTGGAACAGGCTTCAAATCTTTACGTCGTAACTCCTCCGGACCCAGAAATCCGCTCGTCTGTATGCTAGTCCGACAAACAAAAACTGACGCTAGGGAAGCTATTGGCTACTGGCTATCAACTTCCTTATTTTAGTCCGGTGTACGTCATCACTTATGAATCCGTCTGACTTTGGTGTGATCGTGTGTAGGCAAGTCCGTTTGTTAGAAAGTCCGTCGGAAGTCTGTCAAAAGTCTGTCGAAAGTCGGCTGGAAAGTTTTTCGGACCAGTCCGGTCGAAAAGTCCGCCCGTGTGTACGCAGAATAAGTGTTTTTTCAATATTAACCCATCTTTTTTTCATTTTTTTTCTTTAGCTCATTTTCTTTACCGCTCTTGACAGTACTATTGCTTTGTAATAATTATGAATGTCGGGAACAGCTAGCCCTCTGTTTGTTTTCCCCTGTTTTAATATTGGAAAGGAGACTCTTGGTTTTTTGTTTTTCCATATTGAGTTCATTAATAACATTTTCAACCTTCTGAGATATTGCTGAGGGAGTGCCACTGGCAGCATTTGGAACCTGTAAGTAATCTTCGGGAGAAGTACCATCTTTATGATATTAATACGTCCTATCCATGATAACGACCTGTTTGTAAGTCTTTTACTTTCAATTCTAACTTCATCGTGCAAGGGTAAATAATTTATTTTATAGATTTTCTCCAATGTATTTGCTAATTTAATTCCCAAATACTTTAGTTCTTTCGTCCAAGCGAATTTAAACTAGTTTTTCAACGATCGTTCTTCCGACTTACTTAGATTAACATTTAATATTTCAGACTTTGCTAAGTTTATTTTAAAGTTAGAAAGTTCCCCATATTGTTGTAAGGTATTTAATAGGTTGGGCACAGTGATCTGAGGGTTCGTGATGTAGAACAATACATCATCCGCAAATGCTGCAAATTTATGTTCTTCCTCTCCCAACTTGATTCCACTTATATCAGGGTTATTGCGTATCGTAGCCAATAGTGGTTCTAAAGATAAAACAAATAATAAAGGGGATAGGGGACACCCCTGTCTCGTCCCATTTTTCATCTCAAAAGGGGGAGACATTAAGCCATTTACTTTTATAGATGATGTAGGGTGATGATATAATGTTTTGATCCATCTAGTCATTCTTGGGCCGATTCCCATAGTTTCCAAGGTCTGTATCATGAACCCCCAGTTTACTCTGTCAAAAGCCTTTTCGGCATCAATCGACAGGAATAGTCCTGGGGGTCTGCTTTCTTTCATCCTTTGGAGTAAAAGCAGCGTTCTCACCCGGTTATCCCTCCCCTCCCTTTTGGGGGTGAATCCTACCTGGTCCTGCTTTACAAGAGTGTTCATCAATCCTTTCATCCTGCCAGCTAGTACTTTAGCGTATAAATTTTTGTCGGCATTTAGTAATGAGATTGGAACATAACGTTCCGTCCTTACCTTATTTCAATATTACTGTAATTGAGGCAAATAAACCCCTAGCCATTCATGTATTGGCATAGCTTTGGAATTAGGATCTCTTTATATTTTTTATAATAGAACATTGTGAACCCATCTGGGCCAGGGCTTTTCCCCGGTGCCGACTCTAGTAAGGCCTTTTTTATTTCATCCTCTGTTATAGGATCTTCTAGTGTCTCCCCAACTTGTTAGGAGATTTTAGAGAGTCTCGCTTTCTTTAGAAAATTGGTTATTTTCCCACTTTTACCTCCAGACTGAGCCCCTCATTGGTCTATTGAGTATAGTTCTTGGTAATAATTTTTAAATATATCCGCAATTCCTTTTGACGTATAGACCATATCACCTTCTTTAGTTTGAATCTTTTCAATAAAATGTATGGCTTTTTTCTTTTCTTTTGTAACATGCTAGTCAGATGTTTGCTAGGTTTATTTCCCCACTGATATCTTTCTCTTGCTATCCTATTGAATGTTTTCCTAGTTTCTTGTTCCATTAAAACTTTCAATACAACTCTTTTTATTTACGACCTTTTGATATGATTCTTGATGACGACCCTGATGTTTTTTATGTTCTTGTTCAGCCCTAAATATTTCATAATTTTTGGATTTTCCCTGTTCTCTCCTTTTTTCCTTGCTCCTAATTCTATCAGGATCCCCTTAATGTAGACCTTATGGGCCTCCCACGAGGTGGATCCCGATACTTCTCCAGTATCATTTAATGAAAAATAATATTCCAACTCCCTTCCAACTATTGCAGAGCCTTCCTCATCTCAAATCAGCTCCTCATTTAGACGCCAAGCAAAGGAATGGCCTTGTTTGCCAGGAGGCTGTCAGTTTCATCCTCACTGGGGCATGGTCCGAGAGTGTAGAAATTTCTATCTTGGTTTCTATCACCTTGTCAGTATCTCTATGGTCGACAAATATATAGTCTATCCTAGAATAAGACTCGTGGACAGGGGAGTAGAACGTAAAGTCTTGTGTTTTAGGATGTTGTATCCTCCATATGCCGACCAGTTGGCAGACATGCAATTTTTGTTTTATCCCTTTTAATTGTACGTTATTTGTCCCCTGTGCCCAGGTCGTGCTATCCAAGCCTGGCTCCATACAGAAGTTCATATCCCCCATCAAAATCAAATGTCCCTTCTTAAAGTCCATCAACTTCCCCAGGAGATTTTTTAGATATTTCATAGAATTCTTATTGGGGGCGTAGATGTTCGCCAATGTACACTCCATTTCACATAGTTTACCTTTTAGGAAAATGAATCTTCCTTCTGGGTCCATCAACCTATCCTCCAATGCGAACCGGGTTCCTTTCTCGAACCCTATTGCTACCCCCCGCTCTTTTTGTAATTGTGTCTCCGTAATACCATGTTGGAAAATCACTAGAGTACAATTTCACGTTTGACTCATGGGATAGATGTGTCTCTTGGAGAGAGACCACCTCTGCCCCATACCGTTTAAGCTCTTTCAGTATCTTGTGTCTTTTATTGGGAGTATTTAGTCCCCTAACGTTGTAGGTCATGAAGTTAATTGTTGTCATCTCTTTATTCCCTCTATCCTATACAAAGCTCGTTTCTCTTGTCTATAGCGAGGATTTACAACTCTTTTAAGCACTGTACCAGAGATAACCACCCCCCCCAACCTAATACCTCCCCCCCTTCCTCAACCCCCCCCCCACTCCAACCCCTCCCCCTCCACCCTCCCCTCCTTACTTGGCCCCAAACGGACCCCTCGACCATCAAAGGCCTTGTAAATCATGTCCCTCTCAATATCTCTATCTCCTGAGGTGAAACTCTCAGTGTGCCACCCCGCCCCCCCTTCATTACAGAGGGGGTTAATGGGAAGGCATGCTGACAGCCTGGCGGGTGCCCCACCCAGGGCAGCTTACCCCAACCACCATCAACCACTCCTCTCTGCGCTCCCTCCCCCCCTCCCCCCCTCCCCCCGACCCACAACCACCATCCCGGACTCCATCAACCACTCGTGTTATAAACTATATTTCTATTCATGTCTCCATCCCATCACACAACCCTCAGTTCATCAGTTCAGCCCGGCAACACTGGCACCTGTAAGTCCAGTTTTTTGCAAAAATCCCCTAGTTCTTCAGGAAATCTTAATCTGGCCAATCTTCCTTCTTTGAACCCTAGCAAACAACCCCCAACTATATTTTACGTTCTGTGTCCTTCTTGCCAGTGTTTCAGGTGCCAGGTCCGCAAAAACTTGGATCTCAGCCCCCTCGTATTTTAGGAGAGTTTTTCCTCTTAACTTTGCCCAAATTTTGTCTTTGTCTTCGTAGAATCTGAATCTCACTATTATAGCGAGTGAGTTCTTTCTGCCCTTGTGGTGTCTGATCTTCCTACCCGGTGTACCCTTTCAATGTTTGGAAATTCCTCTACTTCCTTGTCGAGTAAGGGGCAGAAAATTGCACATATAATTTTCCTCAGGTTTTCCCCCCTTCTTTCCGGTACCAAGCGGATTCTCAGATTTTGCCTTGTATTGCTATTTTCTTGATCTTCTAACCTATAAAGGAGTTTTATTTGGTTTTGTTGTGTAATTTTAACTTGTTCCTTGAGGTTGCATAGCTCCTGGGCTTGTTTATCTATTTTATCTTCCGACATCTCTACTCTTGCTAGCAGGTTTCCCAGATCTGTCCTCAGCATATTTATTTCGTTTTTTTTTTGTTTTTTTTTTTTAAATTCTATATTTTATTTTTTCAAACACAGAAAAGAAAAAAAAAAAAATTTTCATATATATATATACATATAAAACAAATATCGTTATTGCTGCTTCCAATTTGCAGAGTATAACTTAGCACATTGTGATTCAGTTTTTAGTAGTCACATATGACTTATTATCAAACAAGACTGAAAAAGAAAAAGAAAGAGAAAAAAAAAAAACCCCAAATACAAAAATTTCCCTATGGCATTATTTAGGTTCTCTCGCTCTCTCCCCCCCATCCCACTCATAATGACCCATCCTGCTCTCCGAGCGCATATCCGTACTCCCTGGTGCAGACCAGAAGAGACCATAAATTCCATTTTTTATTAAATTTCTCCACCTTACCCTGTGTAATCGCAATGCCTTTTTCCATGGCGTATATATCTGCTACTTTTTTTAACCATAGTGAGATTTGAGTGTTGGATTACTTTTAAAGTTGCCCCTATCAAGGGGTGATGTCTTAAAGTTCCAAGAGTTTTAAGTTGTAGTCATGGCAGACATCAAAGAGGAATCTCCGTACATGATTGTTCAATCACTATCCAGGTTTTGTGTCCCTCGTCTCTGCACCAAGCAAGTACCCTAGCAAGGTGTACTGCTTTGTAGTATCTTATCGGGTCGGGAAAAGTCATACCTCCTCTAGACTTTGGCATAGCCAGTAAATTGAAAGATAGACGCGGATGCTTTTTTGCCCAAATAAATGTAATAAAAATACTACGTATTGATTTCAGAAAGGACTCTGGAATAGCTATTGGCAGAGTCTGAAGGAGGTATAGTAACCTCGGAAGAATATTCATTTTAAGAATGGCATTCCTACACATCCATGTATAGGGACCTTTATTCCATCTTTCAGAATCAGATGAAAATTCCCGTATTAACGGTGGAAAATTTGCTTGGAAGACTTTGTCTATTGAGGAAGTCAATTTGACTCCTAGATATGTCAGAGATGAAGCTACCCAGGGGAAGGAAAATGACGATTGAAGAGCCTGTGCTCGTGCTGTTGGCAACGTAATGTTTAATATCTCTGATTTTTGAGTATTAATTTTAAAATTAGAGATTAAGCTATAGTGATCAAACTCATTTACAAGGTTTGGTAATGTGGTTTCTGGTGAGGTGATGAAAAACAATATGTCGTCTGCATACGCCGCAGTTTTGTGCTCAGTTTTGTCGATTGAGCAACCCTGTATATCGATATTTTGTCGAACATGTCGCAGAAATGGTTCGAGGGTTAATATGAATATCATTGGGGACAAAGGGCATCCCTGTCTAGTACCGTTGCTCATGTTAAAGTATGAGGAGGTTACCTCATTAATTCTTACCTCCGCAGATGGAACAGAGTATATAGCCTCTATCCATTTACCAAATGCTTTCCCAACTCCAATATGCGTCAACGTCTCCTTCAGAAATGTCCAATCCACCCTGTCAAAGGCTTTCTCAGCGTCAGACTATAGTAGACATAGTGGTATTTTATGAGAATGAGCCAGATGAATAATATCTAAAGCCCTAGTGGTATTATCTTTAGCCTTTTTGGTAGGCATAAAGCCTACCTGATCAGGGTGGATGACAGTCTGAAGAAGAGGTTGTAATCTTGTAGCTAATATCCTTGTGAAAATGTTCAAATCGACATTTAATAATGAGATCGGTCTATAGTTCTTACATTGGGTAAGGTCCTTGCCCTCCTTAGGAATGACTGCAATATGTGCCCTAAGAGTGTCAGTCGGTAAGGGTCAATCTTCTAGGAGGGAATTAAATGCTTTTGTAAATCTTGAACCTAAAATAGGAGCAAATACCTTGTAATAGACTACTGTATACCCATCTGGGCTGGGAGCTTTATGTGGCTTTAACGTACTGATTGCGTTCATATATTCATCAATTGATATCGGCGCATTTAGTGCCTCCGCCTCGTCGTCGGAGATTGATGGTAAACCTGAGGAGGAAAGGTACTCTCAAATTAATTGTTGCTTTTGTGCCGTTTGGTCTGACGGGGTATTTGTCTGTAAGTTATATAATGACGGGTAATATTTTCGAAAAACCTCTGCAATTTTATTAGATTCGAAGAAACGGTTCCCTCTGTCAGAGTCTAAATGTAGGACATAGTTTCTACGTGAGTTTTCCCTAAGTGAATGTACCAGGAGTTTGCCTGATTTGTTCCCTTGTTCGTAGTGTGCATTTCTAGCTCTCGCTGTCTGTATGTTGGCCTCCTGTTTCATCAAAGAAGATAGTTTTTCCCGCTGTATCCTGAGATCTACTGCTACGGTTTGTGAAAGTGATTTTTTATGTTTAGTCTCTAACTCTGCTACCAATTTTAATTGATCCTGAAACACTCTTTGTTTTTTTTTTACTTATTTCCATCTCCTTTTTAATCAATATACCTCGCATAACGCATTTATGTGTTTCCCATAGAATGAGTGGGGAGATTTCTTCTGAGTCATTTTCATTAAAGATTCTAGTCAGTTCGCTAGAAAGCTCGTTCCGAAGTTGGCCTTCTTGTAGTAGCGATTCATTAAGTTTCCATGTCCATGGTCTGTTAGCCGGCTAAGACAGCTGAAGATCTAAAGACACCGGAGCATTGTCTGATACAATTAATGTCCCGATGGTCAGGTTGACCACCGCTGGTAGTAAAGATTGAGATATTAACACATAATCGATTTTAGAGTAACTATTGTGTGGTGCCGAATAGAAAGTGTAGTCACGTTCGGCTGGATACTGGACTCTCCAAACATCTACAAGTCGCATAGATTGTATAGCTTTTTTTATTTGTCTAAGATATTGATAAGATAGATGTGTAGCGGATTTAGAAACGTCCAGTAAAAGATCAAGGGCTACATTCAAATCTCCACCCAGTAACAGTCCACCCTCCATAAAAACCTGTAGATTATTAAGAATTCCATTAAGACAACTCAGCTGTGCCTGGTTCGGTAAATAGATGGACGTCAAAGTAACTCGATGGCCAACTAAGTCACCTTTAAGAAAAAGGTAGCGTCCTTCAGGATCACTCATCTGGTCGGCGTAAGACCATGGAACCGTCCCAGAAAGCAAGATACTCGCCCCCCTCATCTTAGAGTCTGGGGCTGTACTGTGGAAAACATATGGATATCTTTCATCTTTAAATTTTAGTGTCTTCCCGGATTGGAAATGTGTCTCTTGTATGAATACCACCTGAGCGCGCATGCGCCAGAGTTCACGTAGGACCACTGTGCACTTCTCCGGTATATTCAAACCATTGATATTCAGGGAGAGGCAGCGCACACTGGTCATAGCGAAGCCCAATACGAGAAAGAAGAGAGAGCGAGAGAAAAAAAACAAAAAAAGAAAAAAAAACAAAAAAACAAAAACCACAAACAAAAAAATAAAAACCCCACACACCCCAACACACCAAAAAGACAAAATTGAATACACAACAAACTACTAATAGGGCTCTAATTGAGCCTGCGCGCCCCTGCGATCTCCTCCTAGAATAGTCCGGGAGAAGATAGCACTGGGAGGCAAAAAAATTCCTATGTAGAGGAGCTGGAGAGCGACACCAATAGTGGGGATCATTCGGATCACATTAACATATATAGCACGTGTGATTCTTTATCCTAATATCCACAGCTTAGGTTTCATATCAAATCACGTATTCCATGCCCGCCTTAAGAGGGGGAAAAAAAAAAACCCCACACAGCTCCTGTATATTTATGACTTATACTCCATTTACATTATCTGTTATTACCCATGCCTACCCCATCCCCCCCTCCCCTCCCCCCAGACATCTCCCACCCCCAGTATTCTTATTTCTGTAAAGTAACTTTCCACAGTGCCTGCTCTTCATAGTACAGCACTTAAATAGTATCAAGCGGCCCCCGCTTCCTCCACTCCCCCCTCCCACCTACATGGGGGCGGGCAAAAAAAAAAGGGGGGGGACGAAGGAAGGGGATGTGGGGGAGGGAGATTCTAACACCCAGTTCTATTCCGGTCTAACACCTCTAAGGCTCTGTTCACACTAATGCGTTTTCTGATGCATTTTGCAGAAATGCACGGGAAATTTTTAACATTGGATCCTATGGAACATGTTCACATCAATGCTTCTTTGTACCTCTGCCTTTTTGGGAAGGGTCTGGGACTTTTTTTTCATGCAAAATGCAGCATTTTGCATGTAATTCAACAGACAAGCATCAAAAACGCAAGTACAGCGTCTCCACAGCGCCTCCACAGCGCCCCCGCGGTGCCCCCGCTGCGCCCCGCGCCTTTCCCTTTCTTCCTTTTACACTGTATACAGTATAAAAGAAAACTGTAAAAAAAAAAAATGCAAAAACGCAGCAAAAACGCTGCTCAAAAACGCGACAAGCACCACAAAAAACACTGCAGAAACACTCAAAAGCAACATGCATAGATGTGAATCAAGCCTTAGACATCTATAATGCTCATATAAAGAGATAAAGGATTAGCAAATCAGTACTTTGTCAAAGCATTATTTAGAGGTCATTCCTATTTGTAGAGAATAGAATATCTGATAAATTAAGTTCAATCATGCTATATCAAGCCAGTTTCAGTGTCAGTCCAGTCATGAAGCAGAATAGGTGTCATAGACAGCCTAGCGAACATATCAGGCAAATGGGTGTGTGCAGGTAGTACAAAAAATTGTTGGCCTTTCTGTATATGCAGGGAAAAGGGGAAACCCCATCTATATGTAGCACCTTCTTCACGTAATTTGTCTAATAGGGGCTTCATGCTACGGCACATCTGTAAAGTATATTTTGAAAGGTCCGGCAGAATCTGTATAGTTGCTCCATTAACATCAATAGTACCCAATGACCATGCCTTCCGGATAATTTCTTCTTTAATAATATAGAAATGTACTCTGCATAGGGTGTCCCTCGGTCTACCATCTGACAAAGGAGCATTGCCTTGTATCCGATGAACTCTGTCTAGTTCAATATCCGCTGTCAAATCCCTCCCCAGGATTTCATTTAATATGACCGTAACAGTGGGGCGCAGCTCTTTAGCGGATGTGGTCTCAGGGATACCCCGAATTTTTAAGTTATTCCTCCTGCTCCTATTTTCTAAATTGTCCTGTTGAAGTTGCACATTGTGTAGATACTGCGACTGTGCCGCTAACTTAGCCTCCAGAGTCGCTATTTTTTGTTCTGCTGTGGTCTGGTTTTGTTCAATGGTGTCTACCCTGAATGTCAAGCTATGCAATGACTCTTTGACCTCCTTGAACTCTTCTCTAAGTACTTTCTGTAGAGTAGTGATCATTCGGTCCATATCTGCCTTAGTAGATAGTGTAGAAAAAAAGAAATTTGTATCCGAATCGGCCGACAGAGATGGCAAAATCGGGATGACAGATCCAGCTGTACCAGTTGTGCCAATTATACCAGATATTTCTTTAGAGGGTGTTGGTGCATACTGACGTATATGCTGGTGTGTAAGCTGATGTATATGCTGGTTAACCTGACCCGAAACTCCATCAGCTGTTTGCCCCGTCTGCATGTTAATAATTATACTGGTACTTGTAGTATTGTTAGTGCTATTAACCCCCTTTTTGGCTCTTGTGTCCGGTTTGTTTACTGGTGTGTGTTTTCCTTTAGCTTCCTGTATGGGAACCTCAATAGGCCCCTCAGTAAAGCTCACCTGTCTGGGATTCCAGTGCTTGATGATTGACGGTCTGTGTGAAAACCTGTGGATCGCCTTCTGATATCCCCACATTCACAGTTAAAGACTGTAGGTCTCGAGTGTTCCGAGTGTCTCGAGTGTCCACGCTTGGTGATCCGGATAGCGCAGGTACCCGCTTGGCTTTATTCGGCGGGTCTCGGCTCACAACAGGACTCAACTCCTGATTACACTCGGAGGGCTTTGAGGGCAGCAGCTCAGGTGATGCTGGCACCGCAGGTATCGTGGGACTCTGAAACACAGAGCCTGCCTGTGATCGCAAGGGATAGTAACTGGTAAGTAGGGCGCAACGTGTAACAGGTCCGGTACCAAGCTCTTTCCTGGCTGCACGGGGGCCTCTGTGCATCTCCTTGCGTCTCCCTCTGCGTCTCCCTCTGTCCCTCCGGTCCCGGTGGGAAAAGGCAGCCCGTTCCAGAGGGATGAGATGGGATGAAATAGAGAGTAAACGGGCAGTACACTGTAGCGCACGATAGTCCTGGGATCAAATGCTGGGATCGACAGAAAAAAGCAATAGACAGTCCAATAGTTCAATAGACAGTCCTCACGGCACTACAGCAGACAGGCAATGTCCGAATTCTGAAATCTGAAATCATCAGCCGTCTCAGCAGCCACGGAATCCACATCCCCAGTAAATAGGACACAAATTACGGCAGGTAAAGGCAGACATCAGGGGAGGCACACATTCACTCTGAGACTGGCCACAATTTTGAGTGTCAGCATCAGACAGCAAGCATCAGGAGTCAGGAGTTAGTTAGAGATTAACACCAGCCGCCAGGCATTAGGCATTGATTGATCCGAGAGAAGCCTCCAATTAGTGCCTCTCCAGCTCCCTCTCACTCGCACTCTCACTCCATTCTCACCACAGCCATTGATTCTTCATTTTTTTTTTTAATTTTCTAATCTCATGAACATTTCCCATATGTCTCCTTTTGTAAGGATTTGAGCATCTAGCCTTTGATCTTCTGATTTAGTTATTTCTAATTCACTTTCGGTTGTTAAATCATCTCTAGACTGATCAGATGTACCTTCTCTCTTCCCATCTATTCCCTTCTTCCTATCCACTTTACCTGGCCTTTGGATCTCTGAGTTAATGCTCTTAGAGCTTAGCCCCTGGGCCAGATACTGTTTGATTGTACTCCCCGTGGCATTATCTTTTGGGGTTTTAGGGGCTCCCCCTCGTGAGGATTTGGTCAAGGATTTACTCATGATAAATTTATGATCCCCACAAGGGGTAGACCGTGAGGTCTCTTTGCAGGATTAGTGCACTTTTATTTTCAAACCCGGACTCGTGCGGGATTTTAGCAAGCACGTCCTATACACTCATATAGCACCAGCAGTGCAACTGCACAGTTCCAATTTGAAGCTTATCTCTTTCCTCTCACTTTTCCTCTCTCTTCCTCTCTCCCTCCTTCCTCCTCTTCCTTTAAATCCTGTAGTGGCTCTGGAAGGGTTGCATTTAGGTGAATCAACCTGCAGAGGTTTATGATTAGGGATATAGCAAGCACAGGTATGTCGTTTAACCCAGCCACAGTTTAAAAGAGTGTCCGTGCTCCAAAAAGTGCCCCAACTGAACAAACCCCCCTCCACCAATTCAAAAAGGCGACCCCCAAAAATTGGAGGGCTATAAATGATGTTAACATCAGATTTCTATCTTGGATGGTAGGGTTTTTTTTTTTTGCAGTCAGCAGTCAGTAGGTATACTGTAAGACCTCCTTGCATCAGGGGCGGATCCAGGGGGGGGGCAACGGGGCAATTGCACCCCCCGAGAAAATATTGAAGACCGAGGCTGAGCACGCCCAGGGTAACCAGATCTGCGGCTATTCTAAGCATGAATTATTGCTTAGAAGCCTCGGGACTGCACTCTCCGCCCCCTGTACCTCCCCCTGCAGTTCTTCAGCCTCTCTCCTGCAGGCTGCTGCTTGAGTGGGCAGGATGGGGAGGTGCCTTTTCCCCGAGATCACGCTCGTCTGGAAGAGGGAGATGTGTGCAGCTGCTGAGCAGAGAGAGCCGTGTGAAAGTTCCTGGAGGTGAGCTCTGCTGCCAGCACCACATTGTGGATTTGTTTACAGGCACCTCTATGCTGAGTTACTGCAGCTTATCATAGAGGTGCTGTTAGAGGACACATTAGATCTTCATCTTCTTTTCATGACAAGTGAGAAATTGAACTCATTAAAAGATTATGACTGCCCCCTGGTGTATGCCCTCCTGATTCTCCCCCCCCCCCCAGTGTATCAGTGTATGCCCTCCTGATTCCCCCCCAGTGTATCAGTGTATGCCCTCCTGATTCCCCCCCAGTGTATCAGTGTATGCCCTCCTGATTCTCCCCCAGTGTATCAGTATATGCCCTCCTGATTCCCCCCCAGTGTATCAGTGTATGCCCTCCTGATTCCCCCCCCCCCTGTGTATAAGTGTATGCCCTCCTGATTCCCCCCCAGTGTATCAGTGTATGCCCTCCTGATTCCCCCCCAGTGTATCAGTGTATGCCCTCCTGATTCCCCCCCAGTGTATCAGTGTATGCCCTCCTGATTCTCCCCCCCAGTGTATCAGTGTATGCCCTCCTGATTTCCCCCCCAGTGTATCAGTGTATGCCCTCCTGATTCCCCCCCCAGTGTATCAGTGTATGCCCTCCTGATTCTCCCCCCCAGTGTATCAGTGTATGCCCTCCTGATTTCCCCCCCAGTGTATCAGTGTATGCCCTCCTGATTCCCCCCCCAGTGTATCAGTGTATGCCCTCCTGATTCCCCCCCAGTGTATCAGTGTATGCCCTCCTGATTCCCCCCCCCAGTGTATCAGTGTATGCCCTCCTGATTCCCCCCCAGTGTATCAGTGTATGCCCTCCTGATTCCCCCCCCAGTGTATCAGTGTATGCCCTCCTGATCCCCCCCCCCCAGTGTATCAGTGTATGCCCTCCTGATTCCCCCCCAGTGTATCAGTGTATGCCCTCCTGATTCTCCCCCCCCCCCCAGTGTATCAGTGTATGCCCTCCTGATTCTCCCCCCCCCCAATGTATCAGTGTATGCCCTCCTGATTCTCCCCCCCCCCCCAGTGTATCAGTGTATGCCCTCCTGATTCCCCCCCAGTGTATCAGTGTATGCCCTCCTGATTCTCCCCCCCAGTGTATCAGTGTATGCCCTCCTGATTTTACCCCCCAGTGTATCAGTGTATGCCCTCCTGATTCCCCCCCCCCCCAGTGTATCAGTGTATGCCCTCCTGATTCTCCCCCCCAGTGTATGCCCTCCTGATTCCCCCCCCAGTGTATCAGTGTATGCCCTCCTGATCCCCCCCCCAGTGTATCAGTGTATGCCCTCCTGATTCTCCCCCCCCAATGTATCAGTGTATGCCCTCCTGATTCCCCCCCCCCCAGTGTATCAGTGTATGCCCTCCTGATTCCCCCCCCCCCAGTGTATCAGTGTATGCCCTCCTGATTCTCCCCCCAGTGTATCAGTGTATGCCCTCCTGATTCCCCCCCAGTGTATCAGTGTATGCCCTCCTGATTCTCCCCCCCCCCCCCAGTGTATCAGTGTATGCCCTCCTGATTCTCCCCCCCCCAGTGTATCAGTGTATGCCCTCCTGAATCTCCCCCCCAGTGTATCAGTGTATGCCCTCCTGATTTCCCCCCCCCCAGTGTATCAGTGTATGCCCTCCTGATTCTCCCCCCCAGTGTATCAGCGTATGCCCTCCTGATTTCCCCCCCCCCAGTGTATCAGTGTATGCCCTCCTGATTCTCCCCCCCAGTGTATCAGTGTATGCCCTCCTGAATCTCCCCCCCCCAGTGTATCAGTGTATGCCCTCCTGATTCTCCCCCCCAGTGTATCAGTGTATGCCCTCCTGATCCCCCCCCCAGTGTATCTGTGTATGCCCTCCTGATCCCCCCCCCCCCAGTGTATCAGTGTATGCCCTCCTGATTTTACCCCCCTAGTGTATCAGGGTATGCCCTCCTGATTCTCCCCCCCCAATGTATCAGTGTATGCCCTCCTGATTCTCCCCCCAGTGTATCAGTGTATGCCCTCCTGATTCTCCCCCCCAGTGTATCAGTGTATGCCCTCCTGATTCTCCCCCCCAGTGTATCAGTGTATGCCCTCCTGATTCTCCCCCCAGTGTATCAGTGTATGCCTCCTGATTTTACCCCCCTAGTGTATCAGTGTATGCCTCCTGATTCTCCCCCCCCCCCCCAGTGTATCAGTGTATGCCCTCCTGATTCTCCCCCCAGTGTATCAGTGTATGCCCTCCTGATTCTCCCCCCTAGTGTATCAGTGTATGCCCTCCTGATTCTCCCCCCCCCAGTGTATCAGTGTATGCCCTCCTGATTCTCCCCCCCCAGTGCATCAGTGTATGCCCCCCTTAAACCCCCCCCCCAGTGTATCAGTGTATGCCCTCCTGATCCCCCCCAGTGTATCAGTGTATGCCCTCCTGATTCCCCCCCCTGTGTATGCCTTCCTGATTCCCCCCCAGTGTATCAGTGTATGCCCTCCTGATCCCCCCCCAGTGTATCAGTGTATGCCCTCCTGATCCCCCCCCCAGTGTATCAGTGTATGCCCTCCTGATTCCCCCCCAGTGTATCAGTGTATGCCCTCCTGTCCCCCCCCCCCCAGTGTATTAGTGTATGCTCTCCTGATTCCCCCCAGTGTATCAGTGTATGCCCTCCTGATTCTCCCCCCCCCCCACTGTATCAGTGTATGCCCTCCTGATTCTCCCCCCTAGTGTATCAGTGTATGCCCTCCTGATTCTCCCCCCCAGTGTATTAGTGTATGCCCTCCTGATTCTCCCCCCCCTGTGTATCAGTGTATGCCCTCCTGATTCTCCCCCCAGTGTATCAGTGTATGCCCTCCTGATTCTCCCCCCCAGTGTATCAGTGTATGCCCACCTGATCCCCCCCAGCATGTGCCCTACTGTTCCTTGCACTCTGCCCTACATCCTACTGACCTCTGTACACCACCCTACATACTACTGACCTCTGTACACTACCCTACATACTACTGACCTCTGTACACTGTATTATACTTTAAATTCAGTTCCGTAAGACCGTAACACCTTTTTTTCTGGCGGTGCCCCTCCCGAGACTAGACTCTGGATCCGCCCCTGCCTTGCATGTGTCTAATTCACTGTCCATCCCACCTGCAATCTTCTGTTAACTGCAGTGCTCAGCAGCCACCTTGGAGGGCTTCATACACAGTAGTAGCAATGAGGCATAAAATTACACTACCCAATAAAGTACCTCCATGTTCTGCCCTTCCGGGCGGTGGAGTCAGACACCCGGATGATTCCTCTCTTTCCTGCATCACCGGGTGCATCGGGTTACGAGCCGGACTTACTGCATGTCCTCTTGCTCAAATCGTGGGGAATCCAATGATACCACAGCTAACAAGACGGTCCTCGCCTCCGTTGGCCTCTGAGGTCTGGGATGGGGCCACTAAGAGCGGGGTCTAGGAGGGGGAGGAGGGAGAAGATTAAATTGATCCACATGCCTCACCACCCACATAGCGCAATGCCTGACACGCGCTCTGTCGTGCGGATCAACGACTCCCAAGCACCAGAGAGCCAGAATGGCTTGTGCGGGTATCGTCCGTAGCCGCGGCCCCTCTCTTCTCCTCCTCCATACACACCGCGGCTTCCCCAGGTAGACGCCCGCTAGCCCGCTGGCCGACACACTCAGGCTCCTCCCTCCACGTCTGACGATGCCTCACGTCATCCTCTCATGCAGTTGATAAAACATTCTAATGATCAAAGATGGGATGGAAATACTTGACCTCACCAGGTCATGATTTCAATTAAAGTTCCTAGGGACAGAAATACGTGACCTCACCAGGTCATGGACTCCTTAAATTCCCTAACTACAACCCCTTTTCCTCAATGACTTATTTTTTGAATAAAGGAATTGTCAAAAACTATCTGCTGTCATTTTTACTTTTTTGACACTTTTTTGGTGAATGTACCCCATACTTATTCACATGGGGGGGCTGGGATCTGGGGGTCCCCTTGTTGAAGGGGGCTTCCAGATTCCGATAAGCCCCCTGCCTGCAGACCCCCACAACCACCGGGCAAGGGTTGTGGGGATGAGGCCCTTGTCCCCATCAACATGGGGAGAAGGTGCTTTGGGGGAGACCCCAAAGCACCCTCCCCACGTTGAGGACATGTGGCCTGTAATGGTTCAGGAGGGGGGGCACTCTCTCATTTCCCCCTTTTCCCTGCGGCCTGCCAGGTTGCATGCTCAGATAAGGGTCTGTTATGGATTTTGGGGGAGACCCCCATGCCATTTTTTTTATTTTGGCACAGGGTTCCCCTTAAAATCCATACCAGACCTGAAGGGCCTGGTATGGATTTTTTGGGAGACCCCAACGCCATTTTTAAAAAAAATTTGGTGCAGGGTTCCCCTTAATATCCATACCAGGCCTGAAGGGCCTTTTTGGGAGGAAGTAAAAATTTAAAACTATTATAACTGGGGATGTAGCTATGTTCAGAATTAAGCATTCACATTCAAACTTACGTTAAATAGGAGTCAGTACACACCTGCCATCATTTAAAGGGCCTCTGATTAACCCCAAATAAAGTTCAGCAGTTCTAGTAGGTCTTTCCTGACATTTTCTTAGTCGCATCCTAGAGCAAAAGCCATGGTCCACAGAGAGCTTGCAAAGCATCAGAGGGATCTCATTGTTAAAAGGTATCAGTCAGGAGAAGGGTACAAAGAATTTCCAAGGCATTAGATATACCATTGAACACAGTGAAGACAGTATCAGGGCTGGGCTCAGCCCTTCCTTCTCTGAGCTGGCCACTCAGCTGTCGGCTAATTGCCAGCTCCCATCTCTCTCCACATTTACTCAGCTGTTGATGATCCTGCTCGTCAGTCCTGCCTACTTAAGCCGTCCAGTCCAGAGGAGCTCTGCCTTCGCCTTGGTCACATCACAAGAAACTATCGCCTGTGTTCCTGTTTAAAGACTGGCTTTGCTGACATCCCTTCTGGCTACAGATTCTGCTTACTGTTCCACTACATTGATCCCTGACTTCTGGCTTGGCTGACTATCCGTTCCGGTTATTGAACTTATGGCTATGTTTTGACGTTTGTTCTTTTACTTTTATTATTAAACAAGTGTGATTTAACTGTACTTCTGTCTCGGTCTGATTTCATGGTTTTTGACAGTCATCATCAAGTGGAGAAAATATGGCACAACAGTGACATTACCAAGAACTGGACGTCCCTCCAAAATTTATGAAAAGACAAGAAGAAAACTGGTCAGGGAGGCTGCCAAGAAGCCTAGAGCAACATTAAAGGAGCTGCAGGAATATCTGGCAAGTACTGGCTGAGTGGTACATATGACAAAAATCTCCCATATTCTTCATATGCCTGGGCCATGTCTGGAGTGGCAAGACGGAAGCCTTTTCTTACCAAGAAAAACATCCAAACCTGGATAAATTTTGCAAAACACATCTGACGTCTCCCAAAAGCATGTGGGAAAATGTGTTATGGTCTGATGAAACCATAGTTGAACTTTTTGGCCATGAATCCAAAAGTAATGTTTTGTGCAAAAACAAAACTACACATCACCAAAAGAACACCATAGGCACAGTAAAGCATGGTGGTGGCAGCATCATGCTTTGGGGCTGCTCTTCTTCAGCTGGAACAGGGCCCTTAGTCAAGGTAGAGGGAATTATAAATAGTTCCAAATACCAGTTAATATTGGCACAAAATCTTCAGGCTTCTGCTAGAAAGCTGAACGTGAAGAGGAACTACATCTTTCAGCATGACAACGACCCAAAGCTTACATCCAAATCAACAGAAGAAGATTAATCAGAAGAAGATTAAAGTTTTCGAATGCCCCAGCCAGAGCTCAGATCTGAATCTGATTAAAAATCTGTAGGGTGATGTGAAGAAGGCTGTGCACAGGAGATGCCCTCGCAATCTGACAGATTTGGAGTGTTTTTGCAAAGAAGAGTGGGCAAACATTACAAAGTTAAGATGTGCCATGCTGACAGACGCATACCCAAAAAGACTGAGTGCTGTAAAAAAATCAAAAGGTGCTTCAACAAAGTATTAGTTTAAGGGTGTGCACACTTATGCAACCATATTATTTTAGTTTTTTATTTTTACTTCCCTCACCTAAAAGATGGCAGTTTGTTGTTCAACTGAGTTGCACAGTTTATAGGTCACATTAAATCTGAAATGATTTATAGTCTCATTTTTTTTACATCACAGAAACCCTACATTTTAACAGGGGTGTATATACTTTTTATACAGGGGTGTATATACTTTTTATTTCCACTGTACATGCATACGTCTCAAAGGGGAGGGTATATGTCCCTTCAGACAAATTGCCTTTAACCGCTATAGATCCACGCTATTGCCAAATGACGGCAACAGCGTGGACCTACATTGCCAGGACAATGTCTATTGACGTCGTCCCGTGCACGAGCGGCCTGCGCTCCCCCTGCAGGATGCGCGCGGTGCGCTCGGTGATCAGCGAGTCTATGAGACTCGCCTGATCACAGATCAGAGTAAGGGGTCAGTCCTGACCCCTTACCACATGATCAGCTGTCAGCCAATGACAGCTGATCATGTGATGTAAACAGAGCCGGTAATCAGCTATTTATTCTCCACGCGCTGACAGCGTGAGGAGGAAAAAAAAAGCCGATCACCGGTGGCCATGAGAGGGACATCAGTCCTGATCATGGCGATCATCTGCCCCCTGCCAGTGACACCTAGCAAAATGGAGCAGTGCCGCCTACCAGTGCCCACCAGCGTCACCCATCATTGCCCACAGTGCCATCCATCAGTGCCCACAGTGTCACCCATCAGTGCCACCCATCAGCGCCCACATCAGTGCCACAACAGTGCTGCACATCAGTGCCACCTATCAGTGCCCATCAGTGTCACCTACCAGTGCCCATAAGTGCCCATCAGTGCCGCCCATCACTGCCCATTAGTGCCCCCCATCAGTGCTGCCCATCAGTGCCCCCATCATTGGTACCTATCAGTGCCACCTATCTGTGCCACCCATCCGTGCCACCCATCAGTGCCACCCATCAGCGCCCAGCAGTGGCCATCAGTGCCGCCTTATCTGTGCCCATCAGTACCGCCTTATCTGTCCCCATCAGTGCTGCCTTAACTGTCCCCATCAGTGCTGCCTTAACTGTGCCTATCAGTGCCGCCTTAACTGTGCCTATCAGTGCCGCCTTAACTGTGCCTATCCATGCCCATCAGTGCAGCCTATCAGTGCCCACCAGTGCCGCCTCATCAGCGCATATCAATGAAGGAGGAAAATTACCTGTTTGCAAAATTTTATAACAAACTATGAAACATGATTTTTTTTTTTTTTTAATTTTCCATCTTTTTTTGTTTGTTTAGCAAAAAATAAAAATCCCAGCTGTGATCAAATACCACCAAAAGAAAGCTCTATTTGTGGGAAAAAAATGATAAAAATTTCATTTGGGTACAGTGTTTTATGACTGCGCAATTGTCATTTAAATTGCGACAGCGCTGAAAGTTGGAATTGGTCTGGGCAGGAGGGGGGTTTAAGTGCCCAGTAAGCAAGTGGTTAAAGTCTCAATCTCTAGTTGTTTTCTTTCTGCTGTACCCAGTGCATCATTATCAAGCTCCATGTTTTAACCACCTCAGTACCAGCATGTTTCTTCATTTCCAAGAAAATTGTGGCTAAAATTAGATCACTTTGGGGTGTCTAATTTCCAAAAAATTGTATTTTGGGGGTAATCCTACGGTCTTGGCATTTGATATATTTTATAACAGAAAGTAAGGTTAACATTTTTTTTTCACAAATGTGAGTCTTTTTCTTTAATATGTTTAAAAATAATAAACATTGGTTAATACATACATTAATACATCTGTCTGTCTCAAAGAATGCTATAAAGTGTATTTGGGTACAGCGTTGCATGTTTGCCAGTCAAACAAAACCTGAAAAATGGTCTGGTAAAGAAGGGATATTACAGGCTTGTGCTCAAGTGATCAATTAAAATCCAACAGAACTGTACATATTTACAGCTTATACTATGTTATTATTAAATATACTATTTGCTAAATTTTGAAACAATTGTAGACCATCATAAAACTGACATGGAAAAGGCCATGCTTTCAAGATGGGCATATATAACAGAATAGATACAGGTGAGATTGATTCACACAGCAATTTTATCATGTTTTTAGTGTTTTGTCTGGAATTATATTTTAAACTACTGGACAAAAGGGGAAAACAACACTAGTGAGATTTTATACCAATGTATATTTCATGAGGTCATCTGTCATATCAGCATGTGCTAGCCATTGATGTCTCTGTGATACAAATCCAGCACTGTGCAGCTTCATTCTTGCTGATACCAGATGCTGTAAGAAAGGATACTTTGATTGGGGTTGTATTATAAAATACTCAGATTTTTTAGAGTAGGAGATCTGATTACTTTTTTCCAAAATCTTGATCAGCGCTATCAGGAACACAGAACTCATATGGGTTAAATAAGCATCACAATAGAACAGCCAGAGAAAGAAGGGGATAGTGATGTTCTATCCTGCTGCTCTGTAGGTAGGGTATAAGCCAGGGGTAGGCAACCTCGGTACTCCAGCTGTGGTGAAACTACAAATCCCATCATGCCTCTAGGAGTCATGCCTATGATTGTCAGGGTCTTGCAATGTCTTATGGGACTTGTAGTTTCACCATAGCTAGTGGGCCGAGGTTGCCTACCCCTGGTGTAAGCCTATGATAATTGGGTACCCGTAGATGAGTCTCCTTGTTGTGACAACATTTTTGTACGTGACAGCAGTCCATGTTATTGCAGTGAGAAATACAAAGGCACAGACTAAACAGACTCAATTGGTGTAGCATGAAAATTTCCCATTGCACATGTTCCTGGAAAATGTCAAGGAGTAGGTGGGTGCTGTAGCAAATACCAGCTGTAGAATGGTAAGCCATAGGTCAAAACATACTGTATATCACCACCACACTGTGGATTTTCAAGACAACATTCAAACATTTACTGAAATGATCAAATCATAGTGGAAAGGTGCAATGTTTCAGGGTCATGCAGAACTTCTTTGTCAGGTATTCGTGGAAAGAGTCCTGTGTGGCCCCAAAATGTTGCTCCTTACGGTTGTGATGTGATCATCTTAACAAATGTTTAGATGTTATCTTGAAGATTCTGTCAGGGCTGGGCTTTCAGTGCTCAGGTTGCTCAGCTGTCAGTTAATTGCCAGCAATCATCGTTCCACAGCGATTTACCTGGTGCTAATTTCTTGCTCGTCAGTCCAGCCTACAGCAAGCCCCTTATGGCTATTTACACTGCCTGTTTAATTCCTTCCGTGCCTTTGCCCTGGTCAAACATATCTGGAGACTCTCTGCTGTGTTCCTGTTGAAGACTTGCCTGGCTGATGTCCTTTTTGGTTCCTGATATTGTCTGCTCCCTCCGCCTACGATGATCTCTGGCTTCCTGATTTACTGTCTTGTTCTGACTACCCGCTTTGGCTACTGTACCCTGGCTATGTTTGACTACTACCCTGGCTATGTTTTGACTACGATTACTATTTGTACCATTTTTTGTCATTACATTAAATGGTGTGATTTTAACTACATTTTCTGTTTCTGTCTGATTCATGGTTCCTGACAGCAGCGAAGGCCATGAATTCAGAAGATGCAGGTGGTCCACCTAGTGGTAATATTTTTTCCATATTGAATGATCAGAACCACCGCATGGATCAGTTTGCCATAGCATTACATACGCTCCTGATTCACACTGCTCACCTGGATCCTCTCACTCTGGCTTTTCGAGTACAACCTGTGTTGCAGGCCGTTCCTGCTGCTGCTCCAGTATCTGTGCAGTTATCCATCTAGAATATTTCCTCTATAAGAGATATGTGTGGTTTCGCTCCGCTTCCCCAGCGATTTGGGTGCGATCTTCAATGCAGCGGGTTTCTCAACCAGGTTGGGATATACTTTGAGATGCTGCCCCAGGCATTCCCCACGGAAAGAAGCAAAGTAAGCTTCATTATTTTTAAAGCTTTCTGATAGAGCCTTGGTCTGGGCAAACCCTCTATGGGAGATGCAAAAACCCATTGTCCTGAGATACCCTGAGTTTGTGACTTCCGTAAAGGGTATTTAACATTTCCGCACGCTCCACTTCTGCTGCCAAGAGCCTCATGTCCATCAAAAAGAGTACAAGAACTGTTGCCAATTACGCCATTGAATTCTGTACTCTGGCAGCACAGGTCGCTTGGAACAATGAAGCCCTCATGGCCGCTTTTACTCATGGTCTCTCGGGTTAACATCAAAGATGACATAGCAGCCCGAGACATACTGTACCTACGGATCTGAAGAAGTTGATCACATTTTCCATTGTCATTGACTCCAAGAGAGATCTTCTTTTAAGGAGCACTTGCAGAAGCCTTCTGTACACATGGTTCCGAGCTTTGCAGTCCCATCCTAGCCTCCCTCACCTCCCATGCCTCCTGGTTAGGGATGAGCCGAACACCCCCCTGTTCGGTTCGCATCAGAACATGCGAACAGGAAAAAAGTTCGTTCGAACACGCGAACACCGTTAAAGTCTATGGGACACGAACATGAATAATCAAAAGTGCTAATTTTAAAGGCTAATATGCAAGTTATTGTCATAAAAAGTGTTTGGGGACCTGGGTCCTGCCCCAGGGGACATGGATCAATGCAAAAAAAAGTTTTAAAAACATCCGTTTTTTCAGGAGCAGTGATTTTAATAATGCTTAAAGTCAAACAATAAAAGTGTAATATCCCTTTAAATTTCGTACCTGGGGGGTGTCTATAGTATGCCTGTAAAGGGGCGCATGTTTCCTGTGTTTAGAACAGTCTGACAGCAAAATGACATTTTGAAGGAAAAAACTAATTTAAAACTACCCGCGGCTACTGCATTGCCGACAATACACATAGAAGTTCATTGATAAAAACGGCATGGGAATTGCCCAAAGGGGAACCCCGAACTAAAATTAAAAAAAAAAATGACGTGGGAGTCCTCCTAAATTCCATACCAGGCCCTTCAGGTCTGGTATGGATATTAAGGGGAACCCCGGCCAAAATTTTTTAAAAAAATGACGTGGGGTTCCCCCTAAATTCCATACCAGACCCTTCAGGTCTGGTATGGATTTTAAGGGGAACCCCGCGCCATAAAAAAAAAAAAACGGCGTGGGGTCCCCCCAAAGATCCATACCAGACCCTTATCCGGGCACGCAACCTGGCAGGCCGCAGGAAAAGAGGGGGGGACGAGAGTGCGGCCCCCCCCTCCTGAACCGTACCAGGCCACATGCCCTCAACATTGGGAGGGTGCTTTGGGGTAGCCCCCCAAAACACCTTGTCCCCATGTTGATGAGGACAAGGGCCTCATCCCCACAACCCTGGCCGGTGGTTGTGGGGGTCTGCGGGCGGGGGGCTTATCGGAATCTGGAAGCCCCCTTTAACAAGGGGACCCCCAGATCCCGGCCCCCCCCCTGTGTGAAATGGTAAGGGGATACTTACCCCTACCATTTCACTAAAAAACTGTCAAAAATGTTAAAAATGACAAGAGACAGTTTTTGACAATTCCTTTATTTAAATGCTTCTTCTTTCTTCTATCTTCCTTCATCTTCTGGTTCTTCTGGCTCTTCTGGTTCTTCCTCCGGCGTTCTCGTCCAGCATCTCCTCCGCGGCGTCTTCTATCTTCTTCTCCTCGGGCCGCTCCGCACCCATGGCATGGGGGGGAGGCTCCCGCTCTTCTCTTCTTCTTTTCTTCTCTTCTTCTCTTCTTCTCTTCTTCTCTTCTTCTCTTCTTCTCTTCTTCTCTTCTTCTCTTCTTCTCCGGGCCGCTCCGCAATCCATGCTGGCATGGAGGGAGGCTCCCGCTGTGTGACGGCGCTCCTCGTCTGACAGTTCTTAAATAACGAGGGGTGGGGCCACCCGGTGACCCCGCCCCCTCTGACGCACGGTGACTTGACGGGACTTCCCTGTGACGTCACGGGGAATGCCACAGGGAAGTCCCGTCATGTCCCGTGTGTCAGAGGGGGGCGGGGTCACCGGGTGGCCCCGCCCCCCGTTATTTAAGAACTGTCAGACGAGGAGCGCCGTCACACAGCGGGAGCCTCCCTCCATGCCAGCATGGGTTGCGGAGCGGCCCGGAGAAGAAAATGAAGAAGAGAAGAAGAGAAGAAGAGAAGAAAAGAAGAAGAGAAGAGCGGGAGCCTCCCCCCCATGCCATGGGTGCGGAGCGGCCCGAGGAGAAGAAGATAGAAGATGCCGCGGAGGAGATGCTGGATGAGAACGCCGGAGGAAGAACCAGAAGAGCCAGAAGAACCAGAAGAACCAGAAGATGAAGGAAGATAGAAGAAAGAAGAAGCATTTAAATAAAGGAATTGTCAAAAACTGTCTCTTGTCATTTTTAACATTTTTGACAGTTTTTTAGTGAAATGGTAGGGGTAAGTACCCCCTTACCATTTCACACAGGGGGGGGGCCGGGATCTGGGGGTCCCCTTGTTAAAGGGGGCTTCCAGATTCCGATAAGCCCCCCGCCCGCAGACCCCCACAACCACCGGCCAGGGTTGTGGGGATGAGGCCCTTGTCCTCATCAACATGGGGACAAGGTGTTTTGGGGGGCTACCCCAAAGCACCCTCCCAATGTTGAGGGCATGTGGCCTGGTACGGTTCAGGAGGGGGGGCTGCACTCTCGTCCCCCCCTCTTTTCCTGCGGCCTGCCAGGTTGCGTGCTCGGATAAGGGTCTGGTATGGATTTTTGGGGGGACCCCACGCCGTTTTTTTTTTTTTTTTTTTGGCGCGGGGTTCCCCTTAAAATCCATACCAGACCTGAAGGGTCTGGTATGGAATTTAGGGGGAACCCCACGTCATTTTTTTTTTAAATTTTGCCCGGGGTTCCCCTTAATATCCATATCAGACCTGAAGGGCCTGGTATGGAATTTAGGAGGACTCCCATGTCATTTTTTTTTTTTTTATTTTAGTTCGGGTTTTCCCTTTGGGCAATTCCCATGCAGTTTTTATCAATTAACTTCTATGTGTATTGTCGGCAATGCAATAGCCGCGGGTAGTTTTAAATGAGTTTTTTCCTTCAAAATGTCATTTTGCTGTCAGACTGTTCTAAACACAGGAAACATGCGCCCCTTTACAGGCATACTATAGACACCCCCCAGGTACGAAATTTAAAGGGATATTACACTTTTATTGTTTGACTTTAGGCATTATTAAAATCACTGCTCCTGAAAAAACGGCCGTTTTTAAAACTTTTTTTTGCATTGATCCATGTCCCCTGGGGCAGGACCCGGGTCCCCAAACACTTTTTATGACAATAACTTGCATATTAGCCTTTAAAATTAGCACTTTTGATTTCTCCCATAGACTTTTAAAGGGTGTTCCGTAGCATTCAAATTTGCCGCGAACACCCCAAATTGTTCGCTGTTCGGTGACCTTGCGAACAGCCAATGTTCGAGTCGAACATGAGTTCGACTCAAACTCGAAGCTCATCCCTACTCCTGGTACCGAGTCCGCCAGTGAAGTAGAACCCATGCAGTTTGGCTTCACACGTCTCTTTGCAGATGAGGGGGCCTTTAGGAGGAAGGAGAGATTGTGCCTTTATTGTGGCAAGGTAGGTCACTTTTTGAAGCATTGCCCTACCTGTCCAGGAAACGCACACACCTTGAGGTCCTGTAGGGGACAGACCTCAGGTAGCATTGTTACATCCCAAGTTATCCTGAAGGATAAGCCTTTAGTTCAGGTTACCCTTTCTTGGTTTGAGTCGTCCATCGAGAAACAGGCTCTAGTCGATTCTGGGGCTGCAGGTCTGTTCATAGATAGTGCCTTTGTGTCTAAGCACTCAATTCCGCTGCAGCTTCGTGCCACTCCACTTGCCATTGAGGCTATTGATGGGATACCTCTACAGCCTCCCCATGTGGCTCATGAGACTGCTCCATTGATCATGGCCATAGGGGATCTAAACCATGAGATATTCCAAGTCATTTCCTCACCTCATTACCCGGTTGTTATTGGTTATCCTTGGTTACAGAGGCATTACCCCTCTTTTGATTGGCTTCGTGCTGAGGTTCTTTCCTGGTTGCCACAATGCTGTAAAACATGTTTTCTGAAAGTGGCTAAGGTCTTGTGCACCTCTTCACTCTCCTCTTTACCAGAGGAGTACCGCAAATTTAGCAATGTCTTTGACAAAGGTCAAGCTGGTAGTTTGCCTCCACACTGGTCGTATGATTGCGCAATTTACCTTCAACCTGATGCCATGCCCCCTCGTGGCTGGGTTTATCCTTTGTCTGTCCCGGAGGATAAAGCCACGGAGGAGTATGTTGCCATTGTCTCGAGGGTTCATCCGCAAATCCTCGTCTCCTGCTGGTGCTGGCTTCTTTTTTGTGAAAAAGAAGAGTGGTGAACTGGGACCTTGTATCGATTATAGGGGTCTCAATAGCTTCAAGATTAAGAATGCATATCCGATTCCGTAGATTACGGAATTTTTTGACTGCCTCAAGGGAGCAATGGTTTTCACAAAGCTCGATCTGAGAGGGGCATACAATTTTGTGAGGATCAAGGGGGGTGACAAATGGAAAACTGCATTTAATACCAGGACAGGACATTACGAATACCTCCTAATGCCATTTGGTCTTTGCAACGCTCCTGCAGTTTTTCAGGAATTCATCAACAATGTCCTCCAAGATATGTTGTAGTAATGTGTGGTGGTTTATCTTGGTAATAACTTCATATATTCTAAATCCCTAGAGAGCCAGCAGACAGATGTCTCCCGTGTGCTACAGAGGCTGAGAGATAATAACCTGTATTGTAAATTGGAGAAGTGCGATTTCCATCGTGAACAGATTAAATTTCTGGGTTATGTAATTTCTACTGCCGGTTTTTTGATGGACCCAGAGAAACTATCTACAGTTATACAGTGGCCCATAGGTCTACGTCTCCTGCAACATTTTCTTGGCTTTACCATTTATTATAAGAAATTTATTCAGAACTTCTGTTCTCTGGTCAAACCCCTCACTGATATGACCAGAAAGGACGGTAACCCACAGAATTGGTCCCCGGATTCCATTAAAGCTTTTGAGTCTCTCAAGGCTACCTTTGTTTCAGCTCCCATGCTGGCACATCCTGATCCTACGTTACCTTTCATCCTTCACCCTTCTGTCTCAACGTCCTACCTCTGAGAGCGCTATGCATCCTTGTGGCTACTCTTCCAAGAAATTGTCTCACGCAGAGTGCAATTACAAGATTGGGGACAGATAATTGTTAGTTATAATTTTAGCTCTGAAGAATGGAGGCATCTCCTCGAAGGTACCACTGTGTCGGTACTCATTTTGACTGACTATAAGAATCTCACATTCTTGTCGAAAGCAAAATGCTTATCTCCCAGAAGGGCGCGATGGGCTCTTTTTCTGTCAATCTTCAATTGCATATTCTCATTCTTACCTGGTAGTAAGAATGTAAGGGCTGACACACTGTTGTGACAGTTTTCCTTCACTTCCAAGATGGATTTGGTTCCTACTCCTATGATATCTCCCGATCGTATTCTGGCCACTGTTCATACTAGTCTCACTTCACCTTTGGGTGACAGAATTCTTGCCACTCAGATCCATTCTCCTCCCACTAAACCTGGTGACCGCTGCTTTGTCCCTGAGAATTTCCCCACTGCTTTGCTCCAGACTTACTATTCTCCCAAGGCAGCTGGCCACCCAGGGAAGAGTCAACTCATTTGGGCTATTTCTCAACAATTCTGGTGGCCTAGTCTCCAGGCTCATGTGACCGCCTTCATAGCCGCTTGCTCCGTGTGTGCTGAGTGTAAGACACCACATCACCTTCCAGTGGGCCTCCTACAACCCATACCCAATGGAGAGAGGCCTTGGACCCACCTGTCTATTGATTTTCATTGTGGAGTTACCCAACTGCCAAGGCAACACAGGTATTCTTATGGTGGTTTACTGGTTCTCGAAAATGTCTCAATGTATTCCACTGGAGAAGTTTCCCACATCCAAAGAACTGGCAACCATTTTTGCTCGGGAGATCTTTCGGTTACTTGGGCTACCCAAGGTTATCATCGGCGTATCCAGTTTGTCTCCAGGTTTTGATGAGCCTTTTGTGCACAGTTAGGATTTCAGCTTTTCTTCTCCTCTGCTCAGCACATTTAGGGGTCCAATGGGGCCGCAGAACGAGTCAATCAAGCCTTGGAGCAGTTTCTACATTGCTATACTGCTGAACACCATAACAACTGGTCAGACCGTTTACCTTGGGCGGAGTTTGCTCACAATGGTGCCGTCAATACCGCTTGCCGATTTTCTCCCTTTATGGCCAATTATGGTTTCCAACCATCCTTGTTGCCTGACTCTTTTGTTCCTCAAAAAATTCCTGCTTTAGAGGAGCATCTCCGTGATCTTCGTTCTGCTTGGGTGCAGGTCCAAGAGTCCTTGCGATGTGCCAGCGAGAGGTACAGACTCCATGCTGATTGCAGGCACCTACTTGCGCCTTCCTACCAGGTTGGGAAGAGGGTCTGCCTGTCATCTTATAACCTCCAACTCCTTGTTCCCTGACTGAAACTGGCACCACTCTTCCACTGTTTATTGGGCCTTTCCGTATTCTCCGTAGGATTAACCCAGTGGCTTACGCATTAGACCTTCCTTCTATCATACATATTTCAAATGTATTCCATGTCTCCTTATTAAAACCTTTGGTTTGCAACCATTTCACCACCTCGGTACCACGTCCTCACCCAGTTCAGGTTGAGAACCATGAAGAGTATGAGATACAATCAATCATTGACCTCCATAGGTCCCGTGGCCACATATAGTACCTGGTTCATTGGAAAGGGTATGGTCCGGAGGGATGCTCTTGGGTCTCATCCTCGAATGCACATGCTCCTGTCCTCCTCAGTTCTTTCCATAGACATTTTCCCCTCAAACCTGGTGGTCCTCCGGGGGGGTCATTGAGGGGTGGGTACTGTCAGTGCTGGGCTCTCAGCCCTCCCTTCTCAGTGCTCAGCTGTCGGTTAATTGCCAGCACTCATCATTCCACAGCGGCTCACCTGGTGATCATTTCCTGCTCGTCAGTCCAGCCTACAGCCAGCCCCTTCTGGCTATTTAACCACTTCAATACAGGGCACTTATACCCCCTTCCTGCCCAGACCAATTTTCAGCTTTTAGTGCTCTCACACTTTGAATGCCAATTACTCAGTCATGTAGCACTGTACCCAAATTTAAATTTTTATCATTTTTTTCACACAAATAGAGCTTTCTTTTGGTGGTATTTAATCACCACTGGGTTTTTTATTTTTTGCGACCTAAGTGTAAAAATAGCGACATTTAAAGAAAAACACTTTTTTTAAGGTTTTATGATACAATTTTGCAAATAAGTATTTTTTTTCATAAATTTGGGTCAACATTTATACTGCTACATATCTGGTAAAAATAACCCACATAAGTGGATATTATTTAGTCTGTGTGGAAGTTATAGAGTCTACAAGCTATGGTGGCAATCATTGAAAATTGATTACACCTGATGCACTGACGGCTTATATCATTTCTTGAGGCCCGGAAATGTCAGGACAGTACAAATAACCCCAAAATGACCCCTTTTTGAAAAGTAGGCAGTCCAAGGTATTTAGTAAGAGGCATGGTAAGTTTTTTGAAGTTGTAATTTTTTCCCACAATTCTTGGGAAAATTAAGAAATTTTTTTTATTTTACACAAAATTGTCATAACAACAAGTTATTTCTCACACACAGCATGAGCATACTTCCAATTATACCCCAAAATACATTCTGCTACTCCTCCTGAGTATAGCGATACCACATGTGTGAGACTTTTTCACAGCCTGGCTACATAGTGAGGTCCAACAACATGCAGGGAGCACCGTCAGCCGTTCTAGGAATTACAGATAAAATTTCCTAACGACCTAATATACACTTTTGAAGGCCCTAGAGCACCAGGACAGTGGAATTACCCACAAAAGACCCAATTTTGGAAAGCAAACACCCCAACATTTATTATATGAGGCATTATGAGTCTTTTGAACATGTCATTTCTTTCCACAAGTTTTTGAAAAATGTGGAAAGAAATTGGAAACGTATATTTGTTTGCACAAAGTTGTCAATTTATAAGACATGGCATGTACCCTGAAATATATACTGCTGCTCCTCCTGAGTATGGTGATACCACATGTGTGAGACTTTTTCACACCCTTGCCACATACAGAGGCCCAACATGCAGGGAGCACTGTCAGGCATTCTAGGAACATAAACTACACATCTAATTTAATTTCTACCTATTACACTTTTGAAGGTCCTGGAGCACCAGGACAGTGTAATTACCCACAAAATGAACCAATTTAGGAAAGCAAATACCCCAATTTCATTGGCTCTTTACCCCAATCAGGGATGGGCTTTCTCAGGGTGACCCGCCTTTACTCTGATTGCCACTGTGCGCGCCCTTAGGGGCGCAAACAAATGCCGTGTACTAGGACAGTGAATGTGACCATCTGTGATTGGGCACAGCTGATCACGTGGTAAAGAGCCATTTTTATTGGCTCTTTACACTGATTGGGGATGGGCTGTGTCCCGAAGGACATGCCTCATCCCTGCAGGAGTGGCAAGAACCAGAGGATGTAATGTGACATTCACCTGGAGGGAGGAGATGTTTCTACTGGCATAATTTTACTATGGCCTGGTATGGAAGTTGTTAAACTGCCTGGTTCATTCCTTCCGTGTCTTCGCTTTGGTCAAACATATCTGGAGACTCTCTGCTGTATTCCTTTTAAAGACTTGTCTGGCTAATGTGCCTTCTGGTTCCCGATCCTGTCTGCTGCCTCCAACTACGCTGATCTCTGGCTTCCTGATTTACTGGCTTGTTCTAACTACCCGCTTTGGCTACCGTACCCTGGCTAAGTTTTGACTACATTTACTATTTGTACCATTTTTACCATTATATTAAAAGGTGTGGTTTTTATCTGTATTTTCTGTCTCTGATTCATGGTTCCTGACAGATTCACAGTGTGCTGGAGGTATATGCTTCGATCATTTGGTGTAGGGTACGGAGCTCAGGTGGCATTGTTACGTCCCCAGTTATCCTGAAGGCTAAAACCTTTAGTTCCGGTTACCCTTTCATGGTATGAGTCATCCATCGAGACACAGGCTCTAGTTGACTCTGGGGCTGCAGGCCTGTTCATAGATAGTGCCTTTGTGTCTAAGCACTTGATTCCGCTGCAGCTTTGTGCCATTCCACTTGCCATTGAGGCTATTGATGGGAGACCTCTACAGCCTGCCCATATGACTCATGAGACTGCTCCATTGACCAGGGCCATAGAGGGTCTTTACCATGAGATATTCCAAGTAATTTCCTTACCTCATTACCCGGTGGTTATTGGTTATCCTTGGTTACAGAGGCATAATCCCTCTTTTGAATAGCTTCATACTGAGGTTCTTTCCTGGTCACCACAATGCAGTAAAAAATGTTTTCAGAAGGTGGCTAAGGTCTTGTGCACCTCTTCATGCTCCTGCTTACCAGAGGAGTACCGCAAATTTAGTAATGTCTTTGACAAAGGTCAAGCCGGTAGTTTGCCTTCACGCCGGTCATATGATTGCGCAATTGACCTTCAACCTGATGCCATGCCCCATCGTGGCTGGGTTTACCCTTTGTCTGTCACGGAGGATAAAGCCATGGAGGAGTATGTTGCCAACGCACTTTCTCGAGGGTTCATCCGCAAATCCTCATCTACTGCTGGTGCTTTTTTTTAAGTTTCCATGATAACATTTTGCAAATAAGTAATTTTTGTTCAGAAATTTGGGACAAAATTTATACTGCTACATATCTTTGGTAAAAATAACCCAAATTAGTGTATATTATTTAGTATGTGTGAAAGTTATAGAGTCTACAAGCTATGGTGGCAATCATTGAAAATTGATCACACCTGATGCACTGACGGCCTATATCATTTCTTGAGGCCATGAACAGCACAAATGCCCCCCAAATGACCCCTATTTGAAAGGTAGACAGTCCAAGGTATTTAGTAAGAGGCATAGCGAGTTTTTTTAGGTTGTAATTTTTTCCCACAATTCTTGAGAAGATTAATAATTTTTTTTTTTACACACAATTGTCATAACAACAAGTTATTTCTCACACACAGCATACACATACTTCCAATTACACCCCAAAATACATTCTGCTACTCCTCCTGAGTATGGCGATACTACACGTGTGAGACTTTTTTGCCTGGCCACATAGAGAGGTCAACATGCAGGGAGCACCGTCAATAGCACCTGATTTACTGGCTTGTTCTGACTACCCGCTTCGGCTACCATGCCCTGGCTATGTTTTTGACTACGTTTACTATTTGTACCATTTTTACTATTATATTAAAAGGTGTGATTTTTAACTGCATTTTCTGCATTTCTCTGTATGATTCATGGTTCCTGACAGATTCACAGTGTGCTGGAGATATATGCTTTGATCATTTGGT